>NW_026889803.1:47072500-47410000 GCF_033153115.1 Saccostrea echinata
CGGGGCCACAATAGGAAATACAAGTTTTACATTGAAATATATGGGAAAAATCTTTTAAAAATCTTCTTCTCAAGAACCACTGAGCCAGAAAAGCTGAAACTTATGTGGAAGCATCCTGGGGTAGTGTAGATTCTAAATTGTTCAAATCATGACCCCCGGGGGTAGGGCGGGGCCACAATAGGGAATCCAAGTTTTACATTGAAATATATAGGAAAAATCTTTAAAAATCTTCTTCTCAAGAACCACTGAGCCAGAAAAGCTGAAACTTATGTGGAAGCATCCTGGGGTACTGTAGATTCTAAATTGTTCAAATCATGACCCCCGGGGGTAGGGCGGGGCCACAATAGGAAATACAAGTTTTACATTGAAATATATAGGAAAAATCTTTAAAAATCTTCTTCTCAAGAACCACTGAGCCAGAAAAGCTGAAAGTTATGTGGAAGCATCCTTGGGTAGTGTAGATTCTAAATTGTTCAAATCATGACCCCCGGGGGTAGGGCGGGGCCACAATAGGAAATACAAGTTTTACATTGAAATATATAGGAAAAATCTTTTAAAAATCTTCTTCTCAAGAACCACTGAGCCAGAAAAGCTGAAAGTTATGTGGAAGCATCCTGGGGTAGTGTAGATTCTAAATTGTTCAAATCATGACCCCCGGGGGTAGGGCGGGGCCACAATAGGGAATCCAAGTTTTACATTGAAATATATAGGAAAAATCTTTAAAAATCTTCTTCTCAAGAACCACTGAGCCAGAAAAGCTGAAACTTATGTGGAAGCATCCTGGGGTAGTGTAGATTCTAAATTGTTCAAATCATGACCCCCGGGGGTAGGGCGGGGCCACAATAGGGAATCCAAGTTTTACATTGAAATATATAGGAAAAATCTTTAAAAATCTTCTTCTCAAGAACCACTGAGCCAGAAAAGCTGAAACTTATGTGGAAGCATCCTGGGGTAGTGTAGATTCTAAATTGTTCAAATCATGACCCCCGGGGGTAGGGCGGGGCCACAATAGGAAATACAAGTTTTACATTGAAATATATAGGAAAAATCTTTAAAAATCTTCTTCTCAAGAACCACTGAGCCAGAAAAGCTGAAACTTATGTGGAAGCATCCTGGGGTAGTGTAGATTCTAAATTGTTCAAATCATGACCCCCGGGGGTAGGGCGGGGCCACAATAGGAAATACAAGTTTTACATTGAAATATATAGGAAAAATCTTTAAAAATCTTCTTCTCAAGAACCACTGAGCCAGAAAAGCTGAAACTTATGTGGAAGCATCCTGGGGTAGTGTAGATTCTAAATTGTTCAAATCATGACCCCCGGGGGTAGGGCGGGGCCACAATAGGGAATCCAAGTTTTACATTGAAATATATATAGGAAAAATCTTCTTCTCAAGAACCACTGAGCCAGAAAAGCTGAAACTTATGTGGAAGCATCCTCAAGTAGTGTACACTCTAAATTGTTCAAATCATGACCCAGGGGATAGGGCGGGGCCACAATAGGAAATACAAGTTTTACATTGAAATATATATAGGAAAAATCTTCTTCTCAAGAACCACTGAGCCAGAAAAGCTGAAACTTATGTGGAAGCATCCTCAAGTAGTGTACACTCTAAATTGTTCAAATCATGACCCAGGGGATAGGGCGGGGCCACAATAGGGGGAATCCCAAGTTTTACATTGAAATATATAGGAAAAATCTTTAAAAATCTTCTCAAGAACCACTGGACCAGAAAAACTGAAACTCATGTGGAAGCATCCTGGGGTAGTGTAGATTCTAAATTGTTCAAATCATGGCCCCTGGGGGGAGGGTGGGGCCACAATAGGTATTACAAGGGGGGAAGTCTGGTAATGAACAGCATGGCCAAAGTTACTCAGGTGAGCGATGTGGCCCATGGGCCTCTTGTCTTTATTTATTTTTTTCTTTTGGTAAAGTTTAAAGTGCTTGATTCCATGCGTGGACAATATTAATATAATAAGAATATTTACATGCGCGTAATTAACCCCCCCCTTCACAGGATAATCAAGTTTTGGGAGAAATTAACATCCTTTCTGTGCTTGTATGTTAATTTCGTGTATTTATTGATTAAAATGTGCACTGTCACAACATTTGCGATCATTGTACCATAAAAAAAAAATTGTGAGATTTTGTTTGAGACTGGTATACATCAATCTCAAGATTTTCTGAGAAATCTCAGAATTTTTTCTCAGCTGAGTCGGAAAAAACGTTGGTGGCACGCATGTTTGAGAAAAATCTCAGACGTGAGAATCACTGTAAATAATGTACTTGAAAGGTTAATAGTATAAGAGAATTATGCAAGGTTTTTTATCGTATAATACAAAAAGTACTTTCATAGTTTTAATGATCAGGTAGACTTGTAAGTAATAGATGAATAAAATTGAGACAAAAATAACTTGTCTTATTCAATGTTCATCAAAGACCAAAAGAGTCCAATGTAAGAGATTTTCAACAAGGAATTAAAATACCGGGTAGTACAGAAGCACTAATAGTTTGTTAATAACTGTATGGTGATAGTGATAAATGGGGAACAGATTAGAACCTAATTTATGAACTGTTCATGAACACTAGACTAATTATTTTGTTGATCCTGATCACCCTATTTTTCTTGCTTTTGGGCAACAAAGCTTCACCTTTCAGTTCATTTTATACTCTGTGGATCCTCTTAATTGTTGTATTATAATCAGATGACCGTTAAGGCCCTTGGGCCTCTTGTATTTATTTATTAGTGAAATTGGTTGAATACTGATTTACATGTGGAGAGTAGTTGGTCTCCTTAATGCAGTAATAATACATTTGGTCTTCCTTATGCATACTGCATATTATATAAATTTAATGACTGACATGTATGAGGGTTGATCCAAAAGTTTGTTGAATTTCTTCATATTTTATTTATTTATTAGTGAAAGTGGTTAAATACTGATTTACATGTGGATAGTAGTTGGTCTCCTTAATGCAGTAATAATACATTTGGTCTCCCTTATGCATACTGTATATTAATATAAATTTAATGACTGACATGTACGAGGGTTGATTCGAAAGTTCATGGAATTTCTTCATTTTTTATTTATTTATTAGTGTAAGTGGTTGAAAATTACAAATAAGAATTATATAGACACTTGTTGAATTTTTTTAATAAACAATATTTTAAATATTTATGATAGTAACTCTATGGCAGTTGCCATAGCAAAGGATGTTTGAAAATGCAGGGGAGACATTTACTCGTTCATTATCATTTTAATTCTTAATACGTGAAATAAGAAAAATCCTGCACTAAGTGGCAAATAAAACGAAAATTTTGTCATAATTACGATTGCTTGACCACTAATATACCTTTCTGTGAGAGTTTTACTGATTTAACTTGATATTTAGATTATTAGTTGATGATTTCTTGTTCATATTTTAATTGTTAGAGAACATCACATTTTGGTCAAGTTATAAGTTTTGTTAAAATCTGGGGAACACTCTGACTTAAAGGGGTATACTACTGATACAGGCTGGAGAAAAATGCATTAAGCAACTGATTTACCAGTGGCATTAGAAATTTAAGAAAAACAGAACTTCCATGGAGGTTGATTAAAGGTGTGGCCGCCTTTTGGAGGGTCTGTTTTTCTCATAGACAAATTTTAAAAGCGTTGATGGACGTTGACCGCTGACGTACTGTGCTTGACTTTGCTTCTGAAATTGGAACACCATATGCAAAGATGGGGAGTATTTTTGAAATATGAGTGTAATATTAAGATAAGTTGATCCGTGTGAGAGGATACCAAGGCTTTTCTTGAGAGAGAAAAGGAGAAAAAGGCAGAATATTCTGTAGAATTACTTAGTCGAATTGAACATGAGGGTGAGATGCTCCTATAACGCTCCTATAATGTGACATGACATACTTAACTTGACGTTACGTAGAAGTCTCCCCCTGATTTTACAACTATCAATGTTCAGAAAGCTCGTGTGACCTTATTGGTAATTGGAACATGGTGAAAATATCCAGTATTGTTGCATAAAGACTCCATATTATAAATATGCCTATTGTTTGCTTTCATCAAATCACAATAAAATTTTAGAGATAATTAAATTTCACAAACTTTTGGATCAACCGTTGTATTAGAAAAAAGATGGATCTATTAGATTGAACAGGTTATAATTCACCTGAGTCATTTAAATTACTTATTGCTATCTGTGTTTGTTCAGTCATCATGTTTCAAGTGTTGTCTGTAAACTATTGAACATTTTCAGCTTCTTTTCTGGAACCAGTTTCAACTAATTTCTCAGTTGAAGTATACAGACATAATATAGAAGTGATTTTATTGACTTTCTCAATCTATCCTGAATTTAAAAATGTAAATATAAGCATTTGATTGTAAATATTGAACATTTAGCATCTCATAACCAGAGTTGGAAATTACTGACTGCCCGAGGTAGTCTGTTTTTCAGGTAGGCAGGGACAAACTTTAGATTAACCTCGGTGGTCGAGGTCATTTAAACAGCTAGTTCCTGTTTTCCATTTTTTTTTTCAGGGTATAGTAAGTCTATAGAAAATAAGTAAAATATAGTATATCAAAGGAACACTTCTAGTTAAAAATTTGAGTTGACCTTAGGACCAATATTGGTTTCAGTCTTTAGAAAAAGCTTATCGATGTATGTTCCGATCACTGACTTTAGGCCACATGTGTGTAGTTTCTTGTTTCTCATGTATTGCTTTAGTTCTACGTTAATGGTAATCTAACAACCAAGCTTTATGACAAATGAGATGGCTTTAACTTTTCAATTGTCAACTTCCCTTACTTATTTAGCAATATACCTTCATCACCTGCATACAGGGTTTATATCTCTCAGTTGATTTGATACGAAAGAGCATCCTCTATGTTTGAAATTTTTTTAAAACGAGGTAAGTTATTGACAAATAAGTTGCTGAAACAAGAATATCAGCAGTCTTGTTTAAAGTTATCATTTTGTAAATTCTATGGTCGATACAATGACTTTGTCAGCAAATACAATTTATCATTAAGTCAAATGCTGAGTGACGTTTTTCATACTTATTGTTAGGCCATTATTTACACACTGAATTATCGATGGATTTTTCCATTGTTTCCCAGTTGTGACAAGGAGCACATGGCGTGTGTGACCGGTCTGCAGGGGATGCTTACTCCTCCATGGCACCTGATCCCACCTCTGATGTTTTGGAGGTCCGTGTTTGCTCTGCTCCTATTTTGTATTTTTTGATGGGCTTTTGAGCTTGAATACTGTTTGTTATCTCGATATATTTCATTCTAGTCAACTGTGTGTTCATATGATCCTACCTCAGTATTTACAGAATTATACATCCTTTGTATGAGGGTCATTCTTGATGTCTGACTGAGTAATGGCAATGGGACATAAAACCTTAACTGACCTTACCACATTCTTTTCTAATCTGAAAACCCTCATGCATTTTTAGCATAACATATCGCCAATGCACACATTTTTCCCAAGGAATGAACTGCATCTACTCTGCATAGAACAGTATCTCTCCCACTGGCACAACAGTACTATTACATGTCATTATGTTCTTGAAAGGAAAACACAGCAGTTATTGCTCAGCAAGATTCTTTTTCCTGACACCTGCAGTATCGAGTAACACAAAGTGAATGATTAGTGTCCTCGAACAAAGTGTGCTTACAATGAGGTATAGTTCCGGTTGATTGCATTTAGTTAAAGAGAATTTATGATCTGCATTTCTGTAGATGTCTTTTATATCAACACCAAACATGCATTTAAGGAAGAAAATATAAGTAAAATGCAAAAGCCTGTATAAAAAAATCAAAGTGCAAGGACAAGTGCACTTAAGGAATGCTTAATGGGCCCTTTTTCAGTGCTGTATTACTTTAGAATATATTACCAAATTGTTCTCTTTTAGTAATAGTTAAACACAAGTGGACATTTCTAATTAAAATCACGCTAAAACATCAATCAGCATGGATTTGAAACAAATGAAGTTTTTTAAATGCCTATAGATCCGGAAAGTCATATCAAACCCATTTTGAGTTTCAATCGTTTATTTAAATCAAGGGGAGGAGGCATTTAAATCTTAAATCAGACACTTGAACAATCTGATGGTGGATCATTGACAGGCACATTTGCCGAATGATACTTCTTGCGCTATTTTACCCGAGAAAAAAATTGAATGAAGTTGTATAGATGCCTGTATCCATAGTGATCAAACTATGAAATTGGTATGCTTGCATTTGAAATAATGCAATAAGTATTAACATTAGTTCCTTTATATTTTAAAATGAAAAAAGGTGTATTTGGGTGGCTTTCAATACTGGTACCATTGTCTTGCTTGAATGTTAAAAATGTTTGACACTTTTATTTATGATGACATTTTAACGACACTAAACTCTCTTAACCCTTCTGTGTTCCTAACCCTCCCGTTTTCCTAAAACCAAATACATGTACATACAAACTTCTCTATGCGGCATGACTTTGATATAATGATACAAAACGTGGCTATGCTTTACAGTGAGCATCTTTGAGGAATGTTTACCTGGGTAGAACTCACGTGACTACCAGTATTTTAAATAATTTATTCCATGGGTGGGTTCAACATAGCTAGATCATACAGGTAAATCTAAGCTCTTACTTGCTATAGGAAAAACATTGAACTTTTCATACATTTTTTTAATATTTTAAGTACAAGCCTAATCTTGTACAAATTTCCTACTTTCACACAAGTTTTATAAATGTATAATGCATTTTTTGTCAATCACACAAGTTTGTACAACGTTAGGCTGACAATAAACAAAAGCTTTGAAATGAATGACTGTCCTCAATTTACTATAGAAAATCACGAATGTTGGCTGACCCCTACCACATTGTATGGCTTTGCTCTTTGTATATTCATGAATTTCAGCAATAAAATTTGTTGAATTTAGGGTTTAGATATCAATTAATGATCTGAGATGGAAAATTAAGCTTAATTTGATTCTTCATTATTTCACATTTTACCGGGGCCCATAAGTGCACTCGTTCTTTAGTGTTTATACAGGTAAAAAGTTTGAAAAAATAAAAATGTGCCAACAAATGGATTCGAACCAGGACACTAAAAATGTTCATGGGTCAATGTATTAGGTCAAAAGTAAAATGGATAGAAGAAGGAGAAAAACCTTCAAAATATTTTACCAGTCTAGAGTCAAGAAACTATCAGAGTAAAGTTATACCTAAAATTGAAAAGGAGGATAGAACAATTATTTTTAACCAATTTGATATTTTGAATGAAGTTAAAATGTTCTATGAAAATCTTTTTAAAAGTAGGGAGAATGTGGATTCTGGAAGTATTCATGACAAATTAAAAATATATGATGTCCCAAAATTAAATAAAAAAGAATCAGAAAGTCTTGAAGGCCCATTGACCAATTCTGAAGTCCTTAATTATTTGAAAAATATGAATAATGAGAAAAGTCCCGGACCAGATGGTTTTACTTGTGAATTCTTCAAATTCTTTTGGCAGGATATAGGTGCCTTTATTACAAGAGCAATAAACAACTCATATGAATTATCACACTTTACTGAATCAAATAAGTTAGGTATAATAACTTGCCTACCAAAACCAGGAAAACAAAAACAATTCTTAAAAAACTGGCACCCAATCAGTTTGTTGAATGTGATTTATAAAATAGCCTCAGGCTGTATTGCTGAACGATTGAAAACCGTATTGAATAAAATAATAAATAAGGACCAAACTGGCTTTTTAAAGGGAAGATTCATAGGTGAAAATATTAGACTGGTTTATGATTTAATGCATTACACAGAACAAAAGCAGATTCCAGGCTTATTAATGTTAATTGATTTTGAAAAAGCTTTTGACACTATATCATGGAAGTTTATATACCAAACATTAGACTTTTTTAATTTTGGGAAGTCAATTAAAAATTGGATTCAAACTTTTTATAATGGAATTAAATCATGTGTAATACAGAATGGAATTTCTTCTGACTACCTGTTCCCTCAGAGGGGATGTAGACAGGGGGACCCAATTTCCCCATATCTTTTTCTAATTTGTGCTGAAGTTCTTGGGATTCTGATTCGAAATAATAAAGACATAAAAGGAATTATAATTGATGGGGAGGAATATAAACTTTCACAATATGCTGATGATACTTCAATTATATCTGATGGATCACCACAGTCTATGGATGGTATATTAAGAGAACTTGACTATTTTGCACTTATATCTGGTCTGAAAATTAATTTCACTAAAACTAAAATGGTTTGGATTGGCAGTAAAAAATTTTCCAAAGAAGTTTTTCATCACTCGAGATGGAAGTTAGATTGGAATAATTCTACTTTTGATCTTCTTGGTGTAAAATTTTCTATTAATTTAGATGAAATGGTTGATCTGAATTACCCCTCAAAATCAAATGAAGTAAAGCAGTTGATAAAACAATGGCAGTTAAGAAAACTTACTCCAGTTGGTAGATTAGCAGTGATTAAATCCCTGATTATACCAAAAATGAACCATTTGATATTGACTATTCCGAACCCTTATAAGGAACTCCTAGACGAATTTGAGAAAGACCTGTACTACTTTTTATGGGGAAGTAAAATTCATAAGGTTAAGAAAAATGTTATGATTCAAGATTATAGAAATGGGGGGTTGAAAATGATTGAATATGTAGATTTTCTATGTGCATTAAAATCAACATGGATCTGAAGACTAATTAACTCAGATACAAAATGGCTAAAACTTCTTGAATCAGAATTAGGAATAAAAGTTGAATCTCTATGGGTAAGAGGTTTAGACTTTACTGTTAATATGTGTAATAAAATAAGTAACAAGTTTTGGAAAGAGGTTTTACTTAATTGGGTAAAGATCATTGACTCTGGTCAAAATAATATGCAAATTCTTCATGAACATATATGGTTTAATTCAAGAATTAAAATGAACAACTCATCCATATTTTTGAAAAGTTATTTTGATGCAGGCTTTGTTTTTGTAAGAGATCTGTTTGACTCTGAAGGAAAATTTGTAAGCCTTGAGTACCTCACAAATCTTAACGTAAAAACAAATTTTGTAGAATATGCAGGTTTAAAAGTAGCTGTTTTAAAAACATTGAAAAGTATTGATATTGAAAAAAGAGAAACTGGACCTTTTATCCCTAATTCACTTTATATTTTTTATAAAAGTACAAAAGGCTGTAAAGACATGTATAGTTTACTCATTAAGAAGAAAAAGGAAGCAATTAAGGCACTAGAAAAGTGGGAAAATAATGGAATATTTTTTGGCGATATAGACTGGAATAAAATATTTGAACTTCCTTTTAAAGTAACAAAAGAAGCAAAATTTCAGTGGATGCAATTTCAAATTCTGCATAGGATTATTGCAACAAATAAATACCTTTACAATCTCAAACTAATTGATTCACCTGTATGTTCCTTTTGTAAACAAGATGTCGAAACGATTGAACACTTATTTTTTGAGTGTTTCTGCGTTAAAAAAATATGGTGTCACATTGAGGAATGGTTTATAAATAAGTTTCATTTTACCATTAATTTTGATAGAAAGGATATACTTTTTGGCAAATTCAACAACAAAAACATGTTTAGACTACACAATATATTAATACTTACTGTTAAGCAATTTATTTTTGCTAGTAGGTTTAAAAATGTACCTAAACTAAGCATCTCAATGCTAGAAAAAAATATTGTGGATAGAATATTAGTCGAAAAAGTTATACTTTTAAGAAACTAAATTTTCAGAATATGAAAAATATTGGAAAACTATTTGTGATATGATATAATGTATTTATTTTTCTCAAGTTTATATACAAATGTACAAGTATGTTAAAATACTTAATACTGTTCCCCCCACCTCACTTTTTTGCACCCTTTCACCCCCTTTTTCCTCTCTTTAATTTTATCTCTGTATATAAAGCTTTCACAGTGAATATTCATTAAAATGTACAATATGTCATATACAATTTTAATGTGATTTTGAAATGCAACATATATTTACTACAAAGAAATTATATTTAATATGAAGTATCAGGCAGTAGAAATGAAAGAATGTATTGAATGTTAACTAATATATTGTATAGTCTGTATATGTGAAAGCACAAATAAAATCTATGAATTAAAAAAAAAAAAAAAAAAAAAAAAAAAAAAAAAAAAAAAATGTTCATGGTGAGAGTCTGCGGTCTACCATTCTGGGCTATGCTGACTAGGACATTTGTAATAAATATAAACCAGTAAGATAGAAATAGGTTTTCACGTTTTTTGTAGTTTTTTTTTTTTTATATAAATCTAAAGCAGGGGTACATGCCCCTAAAAAAACCTTGTTTTAAATAATTGCTTAAATCAAAATCTATCAAAATTTCATAATTTAATTTAGGGGCAGGCAAAGGGTGATTATATTGCATCTATCGGGTATAAATTTTCTTATCAGAAAATTGTAGAGATATGCAAGGTTAATTAATGACAACATTTATTTTTCATTTTTGCCTAATACTTTTATGATTTTCACTAATAAATTGATGATTGAAAAAAGCCTTTAATATGACTGCTGATTTTATCTCCATCTGTTAATTTTTAACACCTTTTCTCGTGATTATAGGAGATAGAGAACAGATTATGATTTCTAACATTTACTGTTACAGATCATTTCCTTGAGATAGGTGGAACCAACAGTCAAATCCAGACACCTTTAAGAAAAGTAAAAATCTGACTCAGGTAAAAAAAAAATCATTTACAGTTTTATCAATTAGTAATTTTTACCTTAATTAACTGGACAAATCTCATTTGACGATATACAGGTCAAGAATGAAGAGTTTAAAGCCTAGTAGGGATTTTGGTCAATCATAACAGGTAATCTGCAGCCCCTATTGGGAATTTTACACTCATATGGAGACGCCACCACTTGCCAGTGGAAAGCTGCAAATTCTGTCCTATACTCTGCACTCACAGCCATTGAGCAGTGAGGGTCCTTTTTCCTGCCAGCACCTACTGCGACATGGGACCTCAGTTTATAAGGTCTCATCCGAAGGACTGGTGTCCACATCCCACAGTGGGATTCAAACCTGTGATGTAAGGATCAATTCCTTACTTCGTGACTCTAGAGCAGACGCTTTAACCATGGCGCCACGCTTGTGACTAGCTCAGTTTTAAAGAAATCATTCAAGATATTTTTTATCAAACTTAATATGCTGTAAGATTAGTAAGACCTATTCAACTATTTCAAAAATTTTTGACCTTTCCTGTGACCTTGACCTCACTTTTCTTTAATTTGCATCTTGCATGGTTTTAAACCATTTAAGATATTGTTATCTAAGGCTATGCATCTATACATAATTTGGTGAGAACTTATCATCTATTCATTTTTTTTAAAATTTTTATTTCAATTTTAAAGAAACTTTTCAAGATATTCTCATCAAACTTCATATACTAACACAAAATTTCATGTTGCATTACTATACACTCGGCGGGGCATTCATGGCCTATGGACATATTTCTAGTGTAATTTGCTATTTCTGTTGTTTACTTTCGGTCAGTAAGTGCCCCCAAAGGGCAAGCCCCAGTCCTATTTTCTTTTCCAGGGTTGCAACAGCGCCCCCTAGAAAAACAAGTTGCACCATCCAATCAAATCTTGTTTTGTGCTGCTTTATGCCAATGAAATTAAGGCTGGACAGCATATGTATTATATTCTGACCAATGGGGTTGCCGTATTTTCAAATAATTAGGATAGACTTACCACTTCAGCATTCCTTTCATCACTGAAGTGATATGCATGCTCAAAAATTGACTAAGTTTCATTTTTGTGTCAACTGCAGAGCAGAACGACACTTAGAGATCACTTTACCTGGTGTCTGTCTGTCCGTCTGTCACACCTTATATCTCCAAAATTTTTATAGGCAGGGTTTTGATAATTAGCATTTATATATGTTTTTGAGCTCATGATACTATACTTTGAAACTGTATGAAATTCAGTTACCACAAACTTATTTAAATACTATGAAAATACATTGGGATCAGTATTCTACAATGAATCGTGTTGACTGACAAAGTGACAAAGTAAAGACAGTCTGAAATCTCTTTCCTCCGAGGATTGTTGGAAGCACCTGCATGTGTATTAATAAAATGATGAATAGTTATTCATCATAATTTCAATTTAATTATTCATTTGAGGACTGGGGAACTATATTTTTTGATTGCCAGATTCTATCCCAGTCTTTTACTTTTGGATCCTTTTTTTTTCCTTGCAGGCAAATGCATGAACCTCCATGCTAATATTAAATTAATAGCTGACCACTCTTAGATTTATTTACCTCTTTAATGAAGATACCTAGCAGGCGACATATACATTCCTTGAAGCACTCTAGTTCCTATTTTATTTTCACTAATATAATGATTATTGAAAAAAGACTAAGGTGCTCTATAGTGATCAGTCTATTCATTCATCTGTCTGTCAAATACACATATCCCTTGTTCAGAATACAGGTGACTCTAAATACTTCAAACTTTATATTTTTTAATAAGGTACATGTAGCTGCTTTGGAACATCTGAAAGGTCTATTACATTATCGCTAGTTTTACTAGTTTTCTTCATGTAAGTTGAATATATTTCAAACTTTTAAATTTTTATTTTTGCCAGGTAAGAAAGAAATTCAGGAGTTCTTAAATTGCCCTCAGAGTTCTTGGATTGCATCAAACTGCTAAAAGACCTCAACAAAAACAGTGTCTTGAAAAAAAAAATGAAAATATTCAGTGAAAAAAAAATTATGAGAGAAAAAGCCACTAAAAATCTTCAAGCCTTTGAGCTGAAATCTGGAAGTCAATCTGTGGACTTTACTGGTATGTCTTATTAATTAAGTCATCATTTGTGTATAATAAATACACTAAACTGTAAACACTTGTTAAAATGTATATAATTTTTAGATATAATTTGTAGCTCACAGACATCAATAGTTTCATGTAATTTAAGTGATAATGAAAATTTCCTGTTGTCTGGCTAGATTAGAAACTATATATTATTGTCCAATTTTGGATATTGTGAAATAATTCATTTAGTAAAATTGGGTATGCATACATGTGTGTACACTTACATGTAAATTAATTGTTATAGCAAATTTAATCTATCATTAAGTTGAATGTTGACTAATGTTTTTCATCAAAATTGTTTACACTGAATTGTTTGTGGATTTTTCCATTTGCCCAATCATGTCAAGGAGCACATGGCAGAAAATGCTTTCTCCTCCATAGCACTTGGTGTTTTTAGAGGTCTGTGTTTGCTCTGCTCCAATTTTGTATTGTTTCAATGGACTTTAAAGCTTGATCACTTTTGGTAATCTTCATATTTTATATACTATTAGAGTACTTGAAGAGAACTGTAAAGATTTAACATACAGTATAATGCATGTATATTGCACTTTAAGTAGAGTGTATGTGGTTTAGAAATGTAATTCATCTCATAGTGCATTGAATTTGTTGAAAATTAGAAACTTTGTTGAAATTGTTTTAGAATAATGTTAGATTGCAGATTTTTTTAAATCATGCAAGTAAGATATTGCTAAATATTCTTAAGCTTTTCTGGACAGTCTAGATGAGTTCTTGCTATATACCTAGCATTGTCATCCCAGTTAAAATTTAAGGAGCAAGGTTTATTCCTAAGCTCTAACTGGACAAACTTGCATGGATTAAAGCACATTAACAGATTTACTTCAGATGCTTGACCTGATCAACATTTTCTTCATGTGTTTTTTGTTTTTGTTTGTTTGTTGTTTAACATCCCTCTCAAGAATTTTTCATCCATATGGAGATGCCACTACTTACTGGTGGAGAGCTGCAAAATTTGACCTATACTTAGCACTCAGGGTCATTGAGCAATAAGGGATCTTTTTTGTGCCCACATCAACTGCGAGGTGGGACCTCGGTTTATACGGTCGAATCTGAAGGACTGGTCCCCACATCCCCAGTGGATCTGAACCTGAGACTTAAGGATTAAATCCTTACTTGCGACTCTAGATTACACACTCTAGCCTTTGCGCCACATGGGGGACTCCACAAGAGTAAGTGTTTTGAGCAGTCCTATTCTCATGTAATTATAAACTGTATGTTGAACAAACCTGCAAAGATGATGTATGTTAATGTTTCAGGGTACCAATCCTTGATTTGACTTAGATTTTCTGGATTAATGACCAGTTTTTTAGAGAAGGTTCATTCAAAGTAACAATATACTCTTTGGTGATCAGTAAACATAGATGATGCATCCTGCTTCTGATGCTGGATGTAACATACATTTTCAGGGTTATTGAGCAGTTAAATCTAACCCAGAACAACTTGCATAGATTTTGGATTTAGGTGATATACATTACCAGAGTGTTTGTTGAGTGAGACTTTGCCTTACTAGTGGATAACATTTATAGAAGTGAGCTTTGTATTCTTTGATTATACCATCAGTGCCAACTACCATACATTTTATATAATAGATGTAGCTGTTGTTCAACTGAATATGATAAAACTGTGGATGAAAATAATTTGATTTTTGTACCTTTGAATGTATTGAATTAATTTGTAAAAGCTGTTATGATACAAAGTTTGATATTTTATCAAAGTTTTTAGCATATGCAATCAATAAATGTATCAACATTTTTATTTTATTATACTTTTTACCCTGCAAACTTCTTAAAAACAGAATAGTAATGATCCATTCAACTGATACTAGGTTAGTGTCACACTGTACTTGTATATCATGTATATTGAACTGTAAATGAGAAACATCTAAATATGTCAAATCACAGCATGAATCATTGGATTATGTAAGAAGTGCACTATCTTGTGCTTTGGTATGGTATTAATAATAAATGTTAAACTATCATTTTTTTTTCAAATTAACAAAGGATATGCTTGAGTAACTGTATTTTGACTAGCAGTAAAAATAAAATGATTTTGAAGCATTTGAATTATTTTGATTCATGGTCTCTGCAAGTTTAATGATAGCAAATATGTATATTGAACATGGCATCTACATATTGCTATACTGGATCTTAATCACAACATTGAAATTTTATGTAGTACATGTACTCTTGGTTTCAACTGGTCAAACATATTCTTAGATCACAAAGAATTTAAACAAATATAGGTATGATTCAGAACTTCATCAATTAGTTGGAAAGTGAATGCACTCAATGACTATATGGTTTAAAAGAAGCTGGGTATAAATAGCAGGAAAAACTACTTGATTTCCACTGTGAACTTTGTGTCCTCAACAAAACAATATGGAGTATACTATACTTGGTCTAAAGAATAAGTCTAATCTATGTCTGCATGTCTATGTCTGCATTCACTTTCAGGTTAAACTGTATTGGACATTGAGAGTTTGTTTGTTGTTTAACGTCCCTCTCGAGAATTTTTCACTCATATGGAGACGCCATCACTTGCCGGTGGAGAGCTGCAAATGACCTATGCTCGGCACACAGGGCCAATGAGCAGTGAAGGATCTTTTTCATGCCAGTATCTACTGTGACACTGGACCTTGATTTGTACGAAGGACCGGTCTCCACGTCCCACAGTGGGATTCAAACATGTGACATAAGGATCAACTCCTAACACGGCAACTCTAGAGCATAGGCTCTTACCACTGCAACATGTGGGCGACAGCATTGAGAGTTAATTGTGGATATCAGAACAAGCTACTCTGGGCTTATACTCTCTATATATTGATTGATTGATTGATTGTATGTTGTTTAGCGTCCCTCTCGGGATTTTTTCACTCATATAGAGACGCCACCACATGCCAGTGGAAAGCTGCAAATTTTGTCCTATACTCAGCACTTACAGCCATTGAGCAGTGAAGGGATTTTTTCGTGCCAGCACCTACTGTGACACGGGACCTCGATTTATGCGGTCTCATCCGAAGGATCGGTCTCCCCAGCCAACTGTGGGATTTGAACCTGCGATGTAAGGATCAACTCCTTACTTCTCTACTCTAGAGCAGACGCTCTAACCACTGCGCCAGGGGGGCAACTACTCTCTATATAAGTCACTTGTGCAATGACTTTAGTTTTATATCCAAGATTTTGTACTGATCATGTTGAGTCACATTAACACAAATATCTTTCTGCTGAGCTTGACCAATGACCATCCGCAACTATTCTGGTTGGAAACAATATGTTAATTAATCCATAATCAGTGAAATTACTATGAAAGAAAAATGGTCTACTTAAACCACAAGTTATATGTATAAAAGTATACACTGGTCTCCTTAAGTCATATGAGAGAAACATAAAATATTAGGGAGACCATTTTTTTCATATATTTTTAGGAGGCATTTATAATGAAAAAATAAAGCAAGAGTCGACTAAATGGTGTTCTATAGAACATTGATCTGGTATTTCTTTTTAGAAAAAAGCAAATTTAAAAAATCTGTATATTGTCTCCTTAAGCCATATATAATGTTCTGGTCTCCCTAGTCCTTAAATCAGAGTTATATATATATATATATATATATATATATATATATATATATATATAATACTTAGTAATAAATACAGGTGTTTTTTTAGATTATGTGATATACCTGACGTCACGGATTTATATCACATCCCAGATAAGTTAAACCTTAAAAGACATTACATATGATGATACATCTATTTTTCCACATTCTGTTAATTAAGGTCTTCCGTCTCCACGGAAGACCTTATAGTGATTCTATTGTTTCTTATTATTATTATTAAGGTCTTCCGACTTCCTTCGGAAGACCTTATTGTTTTCCGTCTGTTTTCTATTATTATTATTATTATTATTATTCTTTTTTTCATAGTTATGGCGATATCTCAGCTGTGAGTGAGCAGATTTCAGAGATTTTTTCGCGGAAGATGCATCATATAAATATCTCCAGACGTGTTTTTCATTTTTTCAAAAATCACTTCTGTTCGCGATTTTTGGGGAAATTTGTATTTTTTAAATGGCATTTTGTCCAGAATTTTTCTCGACAACGGCTAAAGATATGAAATTGAAACTCAATGAATAAATAGAACATCAAATTCCAAATGGGGAACGACCTTTATTTTTCGTCGTCGGCACTTCCGGTCGCAAACGGAAGTGAATTCAAAAAATCCAATTTTTCAACTTTTTTGTTTTTCAATATTTTTCTTTAGGATTTACAGGGTTTATAGAGTGTTTTACAAGAATTCTAAATATGTATTCAATATTTTGATGCGTGCATTTATTGCAAAGATATGACTGATCCAAACTTTGTCCCACTGTCTGGGGTTCGAATCCTGCTGGAGGTAGTTAATTTTTTTTCTTTGTTTTTCTCTTTTTTTCAGTTGCTAATGACTTCTCTCTCTTTAAAAACATGTATGGTAGTTTTTGCTGATTTTTAAAAGCTTTTTTGTCAGAGATTCTGTAGAAAACCTTTCGACATATACTGAATATCTTTGCATCTATGATATGTCCTTCTAAAACTATTTTAAGATTTCATTCTTGTCCCCAAAGCTTGACCCATTCAAAAGTTGTCACCCCTTTTGCAATAAAACCTTGTTATCGCTACTCCTCCGAAACCGTAAAACGTAGAGATTCCAAGCCTTCAGCAGTGTCTTCGACTCATTTAATACTCTCTTCATTCTATCATTGCAAAAGCATTCTTTGGTCCCTTGTATGAGTTACTGCCCCTGAAAGTTTATGCTGCTTACATTTAATGAACCTTTTTTAAAACGGTGTATCCTAGAGACATGGGACCAACTGCATCGGCATGTTTGACTTTGACCTTGAAATATAGGTCAAGGTCAAAGTCATTTAAAAACATAAGAAATTCCTTATATATGTGTGAAATATAGCAATTCACCAAATGACCTTGAACTTTGACCTTGACCTTTAGCCTTGACACTGGGTCAAATGAAAAGTAAGGACATGCATCCAGCTCCAGTATCAGGTAAAAACATAGAAAGTAAAGATTTCCTTGTTTTGTTTTGTTTTGGGTTTTTTTGTTTTGTTTTTTTTTTTTTGAAATGGCCTTGACCTTTGATCTTGACCCAAAGGTCACAATCAGGCTTAAAGATGTGAAAGTAGTTACAATTCTTAGTTTAAAAGAGGCATAAAATAAATAATTCATCCCCCCCCCTTCTTAAGAAAAATCACATCAACAACAACGCAGAATATTTCTGTAAAATTCAAACCAGACCTCGGATCGACAACATATTTGGTACATTTGTAGTATAGACCTCAGAGAAACTTTCTTGAGAGTTTTACGATGAGTCTTATAAGTTTATAGAAGTCATGAAGTTTCACGGCAAAAACTACAAGTTCTGTTGTGTTTGAAATTAAAGTGCAGGTGAACGAAGAAATGATCTAAACCTTTTATCGGTTATTTCTTCAGATGTCGTTAGTAGCATTCGATTTTCCTGATATGATACGACATTTTAATACCAAGCATTCTCTCTTTCTTTTACATTTGGAATTTATTTGATTTTTATTTAGAATTAATCAGTTTCCAGAAATAGCGATTTTCGGTATATTAAAAACAATTCTCGCTTTCATTGTCGTGTTTCCCTTCTAAAAATGCATGTTGGGAGTTTAATTTGTGCTACACATATTTAATTTAACCCAAAGAAATGCTTATTTAAATGTTTCATATTTATTTCAGGATATTCAGTCAGAAATGTTAAAATCCGAACCCGATCTTTTAAGCTTACAACAAAGCTATTTTCAAAAAATTCAGCATGCTCACAATATCGATGAATCGGGCTACAGGCTATTAATACATTTTCATTAGGGAACAGTGTTAACGTTTTCTCACGCACACCCGTCCCTTGTTATTTTATATACTGCTTGCAAGTTCAGGAACTATTTCCTTTTACGGAACTTCTTTCTTCCCCTACCGATTCTAAAAATACGCTTGTATTTATTCTATAGTCTTAAACAATTAACTTGCTCAATTTTATCGGAATGTGTAGCGCAGTGGTTAGAGCACCTGCCTTTCAAACCAAGGGTTTTGAGTTCGATCCCAGCTGGAGGAGGATTTTTTTTTTTTTTTCCTTTTTTTTTTTTTTTTTGGCATTTTTCTTTTTTTCGGCCTAAACACGACACGAAAACACTTAAAAAGGTGGAAAGGTCTCTAATTGTTCTCTGAACAATTAGTTTACTTGTTAGTATTAAGGTCTTTCGATATATATGATAAGATATGAATATGAAACTTGCTGGGGTGATAGAGCATCAAATGTAGATATGTTGATCGACCATTATTTTCCATCGTTCGTACTTCCGGTCGCAAACGGAAGTGAATTAAAAAATGTTAAATTTGTAACTTTTTTGTTTTTCAATATTTTTCTCTGGGATTTACAGGGTTAATCGAGAGTCTTCTAAGAGTTCTAAGTATGTTTTTATCATTTTGATTGATGCATTTGTTGCAAAGATATGTAATACAAAGATAGATTACATGATCAGTACGTACTGGTCCCTGCTGACAAAGCAGGTAACAATATTGTCTTTGTTTGTAAGACTCATTATATTAAATGTATTTTAGAGGAACTTGGATTTAATTCTACAAGTGGTAATCCAACTTATACTCATAGTTCCCTTTCTAAGGAAGAACTTCTTCAAAATCATATGTCAGTTTTGAATATTTTTAATATTCCAAACAACCAAAATGAATTCGAATTACCATATTTATATTGGATTCCGAAACTTCATAAAAATCCTTACAAACAAAGATACATAGCGGGTTCCAGTATATGTTCAACCAAGCCTCTATCTTTACTCCTCACTAAGATATTAACAGTGGTGAAGGAGAAACTTCAAGAGTACTGTGCAACAATATATTTGAGAAGTGGTGTAAATCAGATGTGGATACTTAAAAATTCCAAGGAACTTTTGGAAAATTTGAAATCACAAGATTTTACCAAAATCAACAGCTTTAAAACTTACGACTTTTCAACTTTATACACAACCATTCCCCACGATAAATTAAAGTCCAGGCTTTTTGATATCATTGACAGCTGCTTTTTCAATAAAAATGGAACTCGTAAATATACTTACCTTGTCATTGGTCATTTGCAAAATTATTTTGTTGAAAAACATTCTGATTGTACACACAAGTACTCTGAAGTTGACATTAAAAAGATGCTTGAGTTTCTGATTGACAATATCTATGTGGTTTTTGGAGACCAGGTCTTCCAACAATCTATTGGAATTTCCATGGGTACCAATTGCGCCCCGTTATTAGCAGACCTTTTTTTGTATTCATATGAAGCAGAATTTGTCCAAAATCATGTACGTGAAAAGAAGAAAACACTTGCTGTGGTCTTCAACTCGACATTTAGATATATCGACGACGTATTGTCAATTAACAATGGCTATTTCCATTCTTATGTCGATACGATATGTCCTGGTGAACTTGAGATAAAAGATACCACAGAGTCTGACACATCTGTTTCATATTTGTATATTTTACTTGAAAAAGATGTAAATGGTAATCTAACAACCAAGCTTTATGATAAACGTGATGACTTTAACTTTTCAATCGTCAACTTCCCTTACTTATGCAGCAATATACCTTCATCACCTGCATACGGGGTATATATCTCTCAGTTGATTCGATACGCAAGAGCATGCTCTACGTATGTATAATTTCTAAAACGAGGTACATTATTGACAAATAAGTTGATGAAACAAGAATATCAGCTGTCTCGTTTTAAAGTCATTATTTCGTAAGTTCTATGGTCGATACAATGGCCTTGTCAGCAAATACAGTTTATCATTGAGTCAAATGCTGACTAACGTTTTTCATACTAATTGTTAGGCCATTATTTACACACTGAATTGTCGACGGATTTTTCCGTGATTTCCCGATCATGACAAGGAGCACACGGCAGGTGTGACCGGTCGGCAGGGGATGCTCACTCCTCCATGGCACCTGATCCCACCTCAGATGTTTGGAGGTCCGTGTTTGCTCTGCTCCTATTTTGTATTGTTTAATGGACTTTTGAGCTTGAATACTGTTCGTTATCTCCATATCTTTCATATGACCGATCCAAGCTTTCTCGTATTGTTGCGGGTTCGAATCCTGCTGGGGCGGGAGATTGTTTCTCTCTTTTTTCAGTTGTAAATGATATTTTTCTCTGTGAAGACATGTATGATAGTTTTTGCTTATTTTTTAAAGCTTTTTTAACAGAGATTCTACAAAAATCCTTTAATAATCATGATCTATGTTGAAAGACTGTGTTACATAAACGCGAACAAAAACTACCTTCAATAAAGTATTAAATGAAGTGAGGTAGCACAGCGATCTGGAGAAAAGTTCGGTCGGAAGACCACTTGTTGCCCTAGCAACAAGAAACGCATCTAGTTATTATTATTATTCTTTTTTTTTTAGACAAAATTTTGTGCACGCGATTTCTCGAAAACTATTCAATGAATTTCCTTGAAATTTTCAGGGATAAAAGGTCTTTATATGAATTTTATATAAAATTCCGTTTTTTGGTAAACTCGGTTCCAGTGCCAAGTTATGGACAATTTTCTGATTTTAAAATGCAATTTTGTCCGCGAGTGTTCTCGAGAATGGCTTAAGATATTAACTGGAGACTTGTTAGAGATGATAGAACTTGACTTTTAGATTGGAGAGGGCACCTTTTCGTCTGTCGTCGGCACTTCCGGTCGCTTACGGAAGTGATCAAAGAAATCGTTAAATTTCAACTTCCCTTTTTTAAATCAATTCTTACATTATTTTATTGCATCTCTTTTGTAGTTTTGAAATATGTTTGTCCCACCGGAAACAAAAACGTCAACTTCCGGTTATAAGAGAAAAACGACATAATTTGAGTATTTTTCTTTCCCATTAATATCTATTGTAGATAAAGTATTTGGAATGAATTTTAAACATGTTATTCAGACAGATAATGTCTAGAGTAGCCTCAAATATCTTTCAAAAATTCACTTCCGGTCGCGTGTTTTTCTGTCCTCAAAATGAGAAGTTGTCTGAGCAAGATCTCGGAAACGGTAAGAGATTAAGACACCAGACTTATATGAGTAACAGACCTTAAGATGTAGCAAAAACCATTTGGGTTCAGAGCGTCAACCGTCACTTCTGGTCGTCACAGGAAGTGATCAAAGAAATCGAAAATTTCAACTTTTCTTTTTTATTTAAAGATTGCATCACTTTATTGCATCTTTTTCGCAGATTCGAAAGATGTTGGTCCCACCGGAAACAAAAACGACAACTTCCGGTTATAAGAGAAAAACTACAAAATTTGAGTATTTTACTTTCCTATAAATATTCTTTATAGATAACGTATTGGAAATGAATTTTAAATATGTTATTCAGACTGCAAAGGTCTAGAGTAAACTTAAATATCTTTCAGAAATTCACTTCCGGTCGCGTGTTTTTCTGTCCTCAAAATGAAAAATTGTCTGAGCGAGATCTCAAAAACAGGTAAAAGATTAAAACACCAAATTCTTAAGAATAGCAGACCTTGAGGAGTAGGCAAAACCATTTTGGTAAACGCGTCCGTCGTAACTTCCGGTCGTCACAGGAAGTGATCAAAGAAATCAAAAATTTTAACTTTTCTTTTTTAAATTAAAGTTTGCATCACTTTATTGCATCTCTTTCGCTGTTTTGAAACATGTTAGATTCCACCGGAAACAAAAACGTCAACTTCCGGTTTTAGGTGATAAGCTACGTTACTTCGATATTTAACCTTCTCATAAATATTGCTTATCGATAAAGTACTTGAAATGTTTTTATGCATTTTGTAGATACTGCAAATGTATAGAAAAACGTCAGAGATTTTTTATAAAATTCACTTCCGGTCGCGTGTTTACCTGTCCTCAGAATTAGAAATTGCTCGGCAACAGTAAACGACTGAAGTCTAAAACTTTCAGAACTGATAGTCATTCATCAGTTTATTTGAATCGCGAGGAAATCTTGTATCGCCGTTACTTCTGGTCGTGACAGGAAGTGATGCAAAAAAGTGAATGGTTAATAGTTAGCACGTTGGATTTTCACCCTGACAACCAGGGTTAAATCTCCAAAGTGTCTGAATTTCTTTTATCACCTTTTCAGCTTGAATTTACATTTTTACTTTCAAAATCGGACGGAAGACCTCTCATTGCTCGCAATGAGTTTCTAGTTTTAAATTACTGTTCTTTTAATATCAGTAATCAGTGCATGATTATATATTTTGTATTTTTCTCAAGTTGTTATTTGCTGTATTTTATTACTAAGTATGTAATAAACATAATAAAACATACCCTTTTCCACATCACATTCTGTATCATCCCTCGTCCAATATCAGCCCCCGGACCTTTAACTGATATTGGTGTGTCGGGCTGATACAGGATGTGATATGGAAAAGGGTATGTATTACTCTTTCTCTCTCTCTCTCTCTCTCTATATATATATATATATTGATGACTTACCTGGTACTATCCATCCTGCAACATGATATAAAAAGACAAGGTACTTCGATGTCTCTTGAATTTGTTTCATAAAACAGTAAAAAAGATGAATTGTTATCACAGAAGTCCACATAAATGACGAAACGCTAGAAAATGTCGTTATAAAGCTCTGAACGACGCAGAATGAATCAGAATCGCCTCTCTTCTGTTCACTTAATGCTAGATAGTTTGTTGTTCCCAAAACTGCCCCACCCGCCTGTAAAATGTCGGCAAATGTAAGGCATATCAACAGAATCCGAACAAAATGTAACCTCTTGATGAAGGTATGTGACAAAATGAGAGCTATTCCACCAAGAATAGAAGCAGTTCCACTGACTATAGTAACTACGGATATCAAAGTATCCTCTCTCATGTTTGTGAGTAAATTTTAAATCAATGGTCAGCTTATAAACTTCCTGCATCCTGTCATATCTGCTTTTTTGTTGATAAGATAAGCTCACTGCTGAAGGTTCTATTTTAGCGCGATTCTCATATGCAGATAGCCAGTTATTTAAAATAATGTTCTGTTGAATTAATCTTAAATGTTGATATTTATGACAATAAATATATTTTCATTTAATCCTTAATATAGTGCATTTTTGAAATATTTTAGGATGTACTGCATTTAAATATTTATCTTTTATAATCAATACGAGACCTTTTTAAAATATTTGCTCTTATTATTCAAGCATGTTGCTATTATTATTAATTGTAGCAATATGGAAAGGCAAAGCTTATTGAGAATATTGAGGTCAATAGACTGGGCAGGCCATGATGTTGTAATTATGTTGTTATTGGTGATGTATTTTTTTAATTAATTTGCTCTTTGAACCTCCCGGGAGCATTCTCGGTCATAAATACATACCGGATATCTGAAAAATGGCTGGCTAAAACAGGCCAAAGGTTATTATCTAAAATGTCAATATATTTTTTGCATTTATGCTACCTTCTACATTAGTTAAAGTTCCCGCTACTTTTATACACTCACAACCATAGATCATGATCATCAAATGTCGTCGAGATGGCGGGCAAACCTGGCACTGTATTTTTCATCGTCTTTTCTCCTTATTTAAACTTTCTTATTTATTCCAATTTCTATCTGGCTTTTATCACTTAACACCCATTTATCCCATTCACGATTACAGCGAATTACAAAATACCAGTAAAGTTTTCAATAGCTTGCTGGATAGCTAAATAGGGTATACAATTTGGTCTAACAAGTATCACAATAGGTTGGAATCTAGGTCTTGAAGTTACTCAGGTGTATCCTTAGATTATACAGGTAGATGTGAGTTGATTTCAATGTTGTATGAATTCACATGTATGTGTCAATGTGTTCTGCTGTAATTTAATGCATTTAATTTAATTTCTTTGATTGCAAATTTCAGTTAATTTGCAGCATTAATGAATGACACATCCTCCTCCCTCCTCCCTTGCAAAAGGTATTGTTTAACAAGTAAGGAAGTGAGCTTTCCACTTCATTTTTCTCTCATCTTATGGATTTTAAATAAACACATTAATATATAAATATATTAAATAATTTTATAATAATATAAATAACAAATATACTTGTACTGAATTAATTTATGATCAACATCTCTACACCCAGCAAATTTCCCCTTCCTCATCGATTTTCTACCTGTCCTGTTTCATATAACTTTTTCACAATACTACCTTGGAATTTCTAACCCTCTCCAATTATGATGTATTTCTATTCTTTCTATATGCATTCACACCATACTTCGGACGGAAGAATCTAATTTTTTCCCCTTCCGACTCATGGATGGATGTTGTTTTTATATTATTTATTGACAAATAATATAGCAGACGGCAAAAATATCGTTTATAAATTTTAACATCACATCACAACGATAAAAATAGAACAGAAAAATCTTCTGTCTAGTAATAGCACTCAGCCTTACTTTAGAGAACAAGCGAGAAATCGTAACGCATTTTGCGCAGAGATGGAGAATGATTTTGTCTTTTGACTGTAAGCATGATAAAAATGCTTCTTGTTTATATTATGACGTCACATGGAAACTAAAAAAGCGAAGTGGAATATAAATACATAGCATCTCTGCTACCAATCACACAAAAATTGTGATTGTATTCCCTGTTTCCAAAAAATCATCACAAGCATTAACTGCATGTTACCTGATTTTATACAGTAAAAATTACAGTGTAAGCAATGTGTACTTGGTATTGCTGCAAAAACTTTTTTACTTCAAAGCTTTTAAATATTTTTATATTAAGTGTTGAAGCTTAACAAGTTGTAAATAAATTGCACAGCTACTGATGATTTTAACAACGTTTAGCATCTTTATTAACAGATACTTTGACATAGTCAATTGAGTCATTTGACGTGTCCTGCTTCTCTTTAAGTGGCACCTGTCTGATTGACATAAAAGTATTCGCTTCATTTTCAGCTGAATTCGTCTATAACTATAAAGCCAATGAACGAAAACTGACTCAGCTATATACAAGTTTAGAACTATTATTTTCATCGTTAGATATAATTAAAGACTTTAAAATTAGTTGTGATCAAGAATTCAATTACAGTATACATAATAGTCCTGATTGCTTTTAAATTCTTTACTCTGTAATTTTTGTCGTTATAAACATTACAGTAATATCAAAGATTTGTTTCTAATTCATTTTGCTCTTTGTAGCGTATCAAGATTGCTATTCGTAGGGTATCAATTGTGTTTCCTCCTCTCCTCTATTGCAACACTCATTGAAGTATTGTTTCCGAAAATCTTTATCAAAAACACAAAATAGAAGAAAGTTGGCAAACGCTTGTGTACTATCTCCTATACAATGAAAATACACCAGAACAGAATCTGCTTTGACTATAGCATGATTTTCATATGCTTTAGTAATTGTAAAGATGAATCTTGTTGATCCCCATATCCTTAAGAGATACAGGATGAAAGGCGTGTAACAGAACCGTTCATCCTCTTCCTTTACAATACCTGAATTCCAAAGGCTTGGGATATTTCGCCTCCTCTACAATAGACCAGATTATTTTTTACCAGGATTAAAATATCAACTTATAATCACAAGGAAAATAAAATAAAACCATTATCATTGCAATACAATGTAACATGTATTTACCCTCAGATAAGTTTTCATCATAAGTATTATATACAAAGTTCCGGCTATAAGATATGTTGCAAATTCCCATCCTTTCCCAGCAAGAAACATAAAGGCTGTGTCTGTGGGGGTGATCTTGGTTGCGTTCACCTTTATCCAACACCACTGACCACTGGCTATCATTCCAGGGTCTTGATCTTTTGTACCCCTATTGAAAGTCCCACGTCCAAGCTTTCCGCACACAAGAGCAACAATAGAAATGATCACTGTGTGTAAAAAGAGACTATAGCATAAAATCATGATACAACATATCATTATCATATCATAAATGATAGAGATTGAAGTGATCTATTCAAAATTGTCATTAAAAAAATGTATATATATATATATATATATATATATATATATATATATATATATATATATATATATATATATATATATATATATATATATGACTTGCCTGGTACCAACCATCCTGCGATATGATATAAAAGGACAATGTACTTCGATGTCTCCTGAATTTGTTTCATAAAACAGTAGAACAGATGAATTGTTATCACAGAAGTCCACATAAATGACGAAACGCTAGAAAATGTCGTTATAAAGCTCTGAACGACGCAGAATGAATCAGAATCGCCTCTCTTCTGTTCACTTAATGTCAGATAATTTGTTGTTCCCAAAACTGCCCCACCCGCCTGTAAAATGTCGGCAAACGTGAGACATATCAACAGAATCCGAACGAAATGTAACCGCTTGATGAAGGTATGTGACAAAATGAGAGCTATTCCACCAAGAATAGAAGCAGTTCCACTGACTATAGTAACTACCGATATCAAAGTATCCTCTCTCATGTTTGTGAGTAAATTTTAACCGTATAAAGCAATGGTCAGCTTATAAACTTCCTGCATCCTGTCATTCATGTATCTGCTTTTTTTGTTGATAAGATAAGCTCACTGCTGAAGGTTCTATTTTAGCGCGATTCTCATATGCAGATAGCCAGTTATTTAAAATAATGTTCTGTTGAATTAATCTTAAATGTTGATATTTATGACAATAAATATATTTTCATTTAATCCTTAATATAGTGCATTTTTGGAATGTCTTAGGATGTATTGCATTTAAATATTTATCTTTCATAATCAATACGATACCTTTTTAAAATATTTGTTCTTATTATTCAAGTATGTTGCTATTATTTAAAAGGATTCTATTGGATAGTCACTAGCCAATAAATAAGTATATTTGTACACTTTATCTTCCAGATAAACTGCGCATTAAAACTGATAAAATACATATCTTTTTTTACTTCTATGTATGATGTCAATATCGTGATATGTGTATGACAATATAAGTGCAACATAACTGGACCATAATAATTTCCTACTTTTTGAAAAAAACTAAAAAAAAAAAAACTAAAAAAAATAAACAAATAAATAAATAAATAAATAAAAATAAAAATTCAAATAAAAAATTAATTAAGAACACCAAAACAGTGGCTTTACAAAATTGACATATCCTAAATGTAAAGATATTTTATCTTTTTGAATCATTAGAAAACAGTAATTTGTAATTCATTAATTTATCTATATAGGCGAATTCCTTTTGGTTGAAAAAACGTTCAAAATCACGAACTGGGATCTTAGGATTAGAGGGTAAGCAATGATTTTTTTAACATGAGATATCATTAATGGTATCAGTATCAAAATTGCCTATACATGTACTTGAAAATGCACACAACTGTAAAAAAGACGGTTATTTGTCAGGCCCCAAGTCCTCTTTCGTCAAATTATAAAAAAATCATACTTTCTTTAATTTATCATGTATATGTTATAATAAATTTATGAAACCAGAAATTTTATTTATTCTCATCTGCAACGTTCAGTAAAGAAATTTATATGGCCAATAAATAGTCTATGATAAAAAAAAATACAAAAAAATTAGCGTTCAATATCTTGGCGTTTCATTGAACGCTGAATTTGCAATACGTATACGAGTATGCCTCGAAACATTCCAAATGCGAGCATTCAATATTGAATGCCCCCTTGTAAATGTCTCAACCGCTCAACGGCAATACCTATACTTAGTAACTATATTTAATGAATAATCAGTTATTCTTCATAAAAATATTCACTTTGAACAGATATAATAAACTTCTCTTGTCTTCTGCTGATTCTGCTCACGACTGTGGTATACTCTGATAATTCCCTGAATCTGGAAAGGGTGTCTTCAGTAAATCATTTCTCTCATGTCTATTACAACAGTAACCAATCATTTCATGATATTTTCCCCTGATATTTTTGTCGAGCAAACAAAACAGAATAAAGTTTCCTAACGCTTGCGCACTGTCCCCTGCACAGTGGAAATATTTGAGTATATCGTCTACAGCATCTGCTTTGTCGGATTCTGTTTTAGAAATTTCGATGAAGAATCTCATTGTTCCCCAAAATCGAAGTAAATAGAGAATGAGCCACGTGAAACAGAATCGTTCATCTTCATTTCTAAGATTCTCACCGCCTACATCTCTCCAGGAGTAGCTTTTATCTTTTTGTCTCTAAAAAAAATAATCCTTTTTATTGCAAAAATTTACATATCAAATAAAACTATAAGAAACTTTATAAAGTCGACCACCTTACCTCGATGTACGTGTTTATTTTCAAAATCATGTATATAGAAAACGATAAAACGTATGTCAGAAGTTCCCAGAATTTTCCGGTCATAAACATCAGCACTATGTCACGTGAGTGGATTTTCCCGTCAGTGTTGTTTATCTTGATCCAACACCACAAACCTGTGCCTGTTTTTTGTCCGTGGTGGTCTCGGCCGAGCTTGTCTTCAGCCAGGACAGGAATACAAATAATGGCTGCAATCAACAAAATCAAAAAGATAGCAGAAGGCTTTCATGTACATATTTTTAGCACGTAGTCTTACTAATATAAGTGCAATCATGGTATGTGTAAACAAATTGTTTGCACACACCGTTGCAGTATGAAACTGCATCTTCAAAAATTAATAATTTGATGCTGATATTTACATTTTTGGAACCCCCGGAATTGTCTGCAATTTTAGGTTTCAAAAATTGTGGCAGTATGGTTTACATTCGATGTTTAATAGGATTTATTTTGCTTTGGTCATTAGACATAAGTTTACTTTTTAAAATATGACAGAGTTGAACTTATCTTATCAGACAAAAGACGCAGATGATAAACAAATTTGAAAAGCGATACATATTCCGTCCAATGCATTATACACAAATAGTTTTTAAAAAGCCTACCTGGGATAGCCCAACCTGAAAAATGATACAAGATCTTTAGAGACCGGTTCCTTTGGAAGTCTCTTTGTGTCCGTATTAACACGTATAGATGAACCGCAATAATGGATGTCCACGCAAAAGAACTTAGGCTAGAAAAGGTTGTGATAAAACTCTGAGCAATGCATAGTGAATCTGTAGAATTTCTCTGCTGAGCATCCAGACGAAGAAAGTTAACAGTGCCAATAATATAACCCAATGCTGTAAAAATATCAGCTATAGTTAGAAAAACCAGAAGTTTTCGGACAGAGTTTTGGAATTCTGGTATCTTGTAGTAGGTTAACAAGAGTGCAAATCCACCAGTAAGCGAAAGAGAAGCACTAAGCAGAGTAATGGCCGCCAAAAACGCATCCTTGGTAGAGGAATCCATAACCTTCTCTTTATTTCTATGTTGTACATTGAAGTAATGGTTTCAGTTTGTTTTGGTCAAGTGATAGATAAAACATTGATAGAGGAAGTATTCATATCAAAGTTTGTAATCCATTGTGTAAATTTGATATGACCATCGATTGATATATTTATACAAGCTAAACTATTTGTTCATTAGAAAAACTATTTGTTCATTAGAAATCTGACAACTTTTCCTTTTCCCTATTATAAACACATAGTAGTGTATGTGACCTCCCTTTTATTTTATGCAATGTCATATGACAATAATTTAATTCTGGTTGTAACGCTGTATTTGATTGGATAAAAAATTTACTTTATATCGTATAAAATGGGTTGCTTACGTCACAATGACTTGCGTCAAAAACATATCGATCCGCCTGACGTTACATTCAAATTTTGTACAAATTGAAGTCATTTTTTAAGGACAATCATCTTTTTTTTTCTTACACCAAATGAATGAAAATTAAATTATAAGGAATGAATTTATACGATATAAACTGGGTTGGAACAGTTTACGCTTAAACTGCCCCAACCCAGTTTATACCGTATAAAATGGGTAGCTATTAAATTCATTCCTTAATTAATTATTTAATCCACAACGGTTTTTTATTATTCTGAGTCAATGACTGTAATATATTTTACTATATTTGTGTGATCTTGGATTAGGTTGATTTTTCTATTAAATAGGGTCGATGTCTATAATATGTTATCATATATTAAGGTGATTGGGAGCGGATTAACGAAGTTCGTTTACTCAAGAAGATATATTTTTGTTTTATAGCGAGCGCAGCGAGTGGTGCGAAGCGCCGCTCAATAGACTAACGTGTAAGAACACAGGAAATTCGAAAAGAAATCTGTACATTCGTCAGGCAAATTTTCTTGTGCAACAATCCCAGAATTCCTTCCCTACCAGGATTCCATGCGAAAATATTAAAAACATACAAAAGACCAAGGATAATTGTTCCTTGCCAAGAGATACGTTTACTTTTCATTCTTTACTGAGAGCTTAAAGAAACAAAAAATATTGCATCTATACTGAGTAACTCTACAACGTATTTCATTCAATAGACTATAGTCTGTCCCACGGTACCATCTTGTTCAACCAGACGCTCGGCTGTCTCCGTAAATTCCGACGTCATATGACGTCACGGTCTAGTCTGTGTATCTTGCAGATTAAAATTTGAAGACGCGGATCAACGTTACAAGTGTAAGCTGTGTATAGGTTTTTGATGGTACCACTGCGCTCGCCCCAACGGTCACACCGTAAACACATTATGAATGTGCTATTCGTTCAGTTGTACCTAAGTTATTTAATGTATATACTTGTGATCAAGAGTAGATAGATTAATATATTTTGCTAACATAAACATGACTGAGATAATTCAAACTGAGTTAGAGTTTGGTAGAAGATGAAGAAAAGTATGTCATTTATAAATCAATAGTTAAGTATACATTGTAAGACTTTAACTATGTGCAACAATATGTGAATGTTGTTTGTTTAGTCTTATCTAAAAGATATAATAGTCTCAACTTCTGATGTCACATTGTTTGACAGTTTCGCTCTTCATTACGACGTACTTCCGTCGCCCGCGTGGCGCAGTGGTTAGGCCATCATTAAAAATATCTTTGTTTCCCCTAACCCGACCCAAAAATCTCAAGTTAGGTTGGTAGGTAGGTAAATTATTTTTTTCTGACAGCAGGTTTGGGAATACATTCTGAAAAATTGAATAATATCTTAATAAATAAAGAACAAAAGAAACCAATTTTTAAACCGAATATCATACAAATGAAGCAACATGTATGGTAAATTAATTCACAAATATTATTCATTTGAACTTGTGAAATATCTCAGGCTAGCGCAAATTTATTGAAATCGAATATTTACAAAAAACACAAGATTCGCAAATACTGAACCATTGGACATTCGAGTACATTTTTCAAACCTACTATCATCTTCGAGTACTTACACAGACAAAATGTCAAGGGCCTTGCGTGGCACAGTAATTCTAGTGTTTCGTTTTATAGTCACGACGTAATTCGGGAGCTTATTCTAAGTCACAGGTCCCGACGTGGGACTTGCGGACCGGTCAGTCGAATAAGACCATAAAAACGTAAGTCCAGTGTCGGAGTATACATGTAGATGGCATGTAAAAGATCCCTTACTGATGCTTAATGATCAAAGGCCATAAATGCCGAGTAAAAGTCTAAATTAGGGGCCCTCCACCGGCCCAACAAATTTTAAAGGTATTTTAAAGCAAAGAAACAACCTGTTTTCAAGAATTAACTAAAGAAAAATAAACTGGACGTCTCCGGAAGCCGTACCATAAGCAAATTTTAAAGATTTCAACACTATTTGGAAATAGTGTACATGTATAAACAATATATAATTCAACCAGCCATATCTAAAATGATTAAAGTATCATATATCTAATTTTATAGTCACGGAGACAATACCCCATAAATAAAAGGAATAAAGAAACGACATCTGAATTATATTTATCAAATGAAATAATCATACAAAGACATATTTACAACTCCTATGGTCCTATATAGTAAAAATAGGATCATACATTAACTGTTTATTAGATCGAAACGAATCAAATGCAGTGAGACTTATTGATATGTATTCACGAGGAGCGCCCCTCATCTGCTCATGAGGCAGGCTTTGCTATGCGTACTACGTACGTTAATTTTAGAAGACACATTTTTATATACCATCTTAACACTCCTTAGTCATGGTACATTAATTCACGAGATGTCTCAAGAGTGTAGGATTCTAATAAGTTAAAGATATAATAAGATTGATACGTCACCATTGTTTTTTTATTATACTTTCATGTTAAATACTAAAATCTGATTGGTTTAGACGCATTTAACAATCCGTAATGGTACCCTCAGCGTTAGAAACACACTTGACAACGGGTAACATTACGAAAATGTCACATGCGTTCAAATCATGCGCGTACGGTTCACCGTAGAATTCTCAAAACGTCGGTTGTGCGTTTGAAAGAAGCCGAATAAACGACGTCAATAAAAGCTTGCGTCCGATGTAGCTTACTTGAAAACAACAAACGACAGACGAAACATCCTTGCGAGTGCAAACTTTAGATGATAAAGGACTTTTTGAGCAGCAATCAAACAATAAAGAGGTTGGTAAATCTTTTCCGAAGCTTTCTTATTGAGAAAAATAGAAGCGGGGAGTTTGAAAGCTTTCTAAGCGTGAACTTGACGATCTCCGAATTTTTTTATGACATCCGAAATCAATTAGACATTCAGTATAATAAAATAAATAGTGCACGTTTTTGAGGGTAACAGTTGAAATTGACACCCCTCGGAAAACCATTGTCAACCTCCGCTGACGCGTCGGTTGACAATGGTTTTCCTTGGGGTGTCAATTTCAACTGTTACCCTCAAAAACGTGCACTATTTATATAATAACACGAACTAACCCTCTGTGGCCACATGTTGTCGGCACCAAATGAGAGTAAAACAAAATCCGCCGTTCTGATAAAAAACGGATTTTGATGAAATTATATTTTATAAATTTGATAAACAATAAAAAAAATATTTAAATAATCTTAATAAAAAAAACTTTTCAGTGGGCACGATTTAAGTGGCTCGGTCGCGTTAGGGGAAACAAAGGTATTTTTTATTTTGGCCTTAGAGCGTTTGCTGTAGAGTCACGATCTAAGGAGTTGATCCTTACGTAGCGGGTTCGAATCCACTGCGGGACGTGGAGGCCGGTCCTTCGGATGAGAGCGTATAAACCGAGGTCCCGTGTCGCAGTAGGTGCTGGCACGAAAAAGATCCCTCACTGCTCAATGGCCCTAAGTGCCGAGTATAGGACACAATTTGCAGTTTTCCACCGCGGCAAATGGTGGCGTCTCCATATGCGTGAAGAGCTGTGAGGGATCTTTCTCGTGCCAGTAAAAACCGACTGCGACGCGGGACCTCGGTATATAGGTCTCATCCGAAGGACCGGTCTCCATGTCCCACAGTGGGATTCGAACCCGCGACGTAAGGATCAACTCCTTACTTCGCGACTCTAGAGCGAACGCTCTAACCACTGCGCCACGCGGGCGACGGCAATTTTTTGTGAGTCTTCTGCTAATTTTGATTTGGTCCGTTTTACGGAACTTTTGGATTTTTTTTAAAAAAAATATTTCAACTTTTATTTTTCTCTATCTTTTATTCTATTAATGTTTATTCGGGAATCAATTTTATTTTATTTAATTTATTTAGCTAGGATAGGAATTAACCGTGAGGATATTAATATACTATTGTCCCCCATCGGTTGTTTAAAGAACTCAGCAGTCTATGACTAAGTAGTTCTCTACATTAATTATTAGTCCCCTACCGGTGAAACCGGAGGGGACTATAGGTTTCCTCTGAGTCTGTCCGTCCGTCTGTCTAGCTGTCTGTCTGTCCCACTTGGTTTTCCGCACTTTTTTTCCTAAAAGCTTGCAGATATTGAGCTGATTTTTGGTATGTGAGTGTATCTTGATGAGTTACAGATCAAGTTTGCATTTCTTTACACTTCATTGATTTTTGACGGAATTAGGACCTTTTCAATTTTTAAGGGTTTTCCGCAATTTTTTCTAAACGCTTGAAGATATTGAGCTGATTTTTGGTATGTGACTTTACCTTGATTAGTTATATATTAACTTTGCATTTCGTTCCGCTTCATTGATTTTTGGCGGAATTATGGCATTTTCAATTTTTAACGGGAACCAGATTACACTTGCCGGTAGGGGACTAGTATTGCTAATGCAACACTCTCAGAATGCTTGTTTTATCTAGGTTTATTGTACAATTTTACTCCATTTTTATTTAATTTTTATTTTAATGCAAACAACGTAACGAAAGTTAAAAGTTTGTGATCTTGCTCTTTTATGATGACTAAAGTTGAAAAATTCAACAAGAGTCATTATTATTTTATTTACATACAGTAATTTAATTTACCTAAACACATAAATTTTTCCTCAATTAATTTTTTATAGAAATTTTAATAAAGTACTTGTGAATTTAAATGTCGCTTCACTACAAACTTACTTAAGATTATTAGAGTTATCTTTCTTTGCTCTTAGTGTGTACAAGCTGAATCTGTTACATACAGTAATGCTTTTTTGTTTAGTTTGTTGTTTAACGTCCCTCTGGAGAGGTTTTTTTTTTCACTCATATGGAGACGCCACCACTTGCAGGTGGAGTGCTGCAAATTTATACAGTTATCCTTGTTGTTACGTTACACAAGTCAAAGTTATAAATAAACACGGCTTGTGTCCCTCATTAATGAAGTATTTTAGGAGTTTTTGAATACATGTACAGAAAAGCTTGGTGTTAAGTTTTACAAGGCAAAGTTATAAATAACTACAACTTGTTATGATAGATATAAAAATAACTGGAAATAAATACGTTAGATTTTTTGGGTGGGTTTACAGTCTGTTTTATGATGGCTTTTAATCATTTTATTTTAATTACACATTTATTATTATAAGGTTGGTATAAATGTGGTGTGAATGTCGTCGTTTAGATAAATTGTTTGTTGATAATACACTTAATACATTTAATTGTTTAATGTTTATAATCTTATGTCTTCTTTGCGAATAGTACATTTATGAAAGGATTTGAGTGTATTATTTATACAATAAAAAAAAATTTCTGGCAGAACCTCTAGCGCGTCTCAAACCTCAGACAAGTCACAAAATTATGTGGATCCTGTGCTATTCGTAACACATGCGTAAGATTTTGAGATCTTCAAAGATCAATAAGAACAAGACTTTGCTTTTATAGAACGAATTGTATTATGGAAATTTAGATCAACATAACATCATGATAAAACAAGAAAGAGAGAAGTACGTGCTGCGCATTCTATATACCTGTTGACAACCCAACATAGTGTGATGAATCAGGGTTGTACCAATCAATGTTAATCGGGTAGTTAGGGTTTTTGTCATGGAATAACCTGTCTCCCCTACCAGTCCAATGCTATTTACATAGCGGGTGTTGGATGATTCAGTCAGTCTGTCTGAGAAGTTCCGTTTTGGAGCTGTTTGATGCAGCAGAGTTGAGAAGTTGCTAGGTAAGGGTGAGAGAGTAGTGAGGACGCTGAATAAGCAGAATCATAGTATAAGGTTACTATTGGGCTGGATAAGCCTTATTCAATGGGTTGCGTCAACTGGTCGACCACCGTAGCTTTTGCATTGGAAATAAAGGCTGGATAAATCTGTACTCTAATGTCAAAGTGAGCTGGACACACCAGTTGATTAGAGACCTCTTGTCAGTAACCAGCAGGCATGTTCACGATACTATCTTGCGACTACGATTTGTCCAAAGAACGCTTAGGAAATATCTTAGTCTTAAGCCAGTTTCTCGAAGCTTTCCTAAATTTAGGAACTGCCATAAGTTTGTCCTAACTTTAGGACAACATACAACTTGTCCTATGATCATCCTAAGTTTGTTGTGATGCTTTTTCTTCTGAGTATTGTAAGTAAAAGCGACAATTTCTTGTTCCTCAGCAGTCCGTGTATGGGCTGATGATTTACATGAGTAGATAGATTATCTGTAGATAATTTTTTAATGATACCCAAAGGCCTCTTCTTTGCAAAATAAGACACAATGTTCGATATTTTACAGAGGATGATATCTATTTTTCCACCACATCAAGGAACACCTGAATTTCGCACTTGAAAATGTAGAGTTTCATTTCTTATTACGTAACACCTTTTTTAGCTCTACTGGTCAGAGACCAGAAGAGCTTATGCGATAGTAAGGTGTCCGGCGTCCGTCTGTCTGTCTGTCTGTCTGTAAACAATTTTTCAAAATGCTACTCCTCCTACAGTTTTGGTCTGATTTCAATATAACTTGGCACACAGGTAGACTACACTAAGATACATAATTTAGTGCATCGGTTTTTGATTTGGATGAGTGGTGTTGCCATGGTTACTAAAAATAGAAATTTCTGTGAAATTCCTTTAAAACCCTACTCCTCATACAGTTTTGGTCTGATTTCAATATAACTTGGCACACAAGTAGACTACACTAAGATACATAATTTAGTGCATCGGTTTTTGATTTGGATGAGCGGTGTTGCCATGGTTACTAAAAATAGAAATTTCTGTGAAATTCCTTTAAAACCCTACTCCTCATACAGTTTTGGTCTGATTTCAATATAACTTGGCACACAAGTAGACAACACTAAGATACATAATCTAGTGCATCGGTTTTTGATTTGGATGAGCGGTGTTGCCATGGTTACTAAAAATAGAAATTTCTGTGAAATTCCTTTAAAACCCTACTCCTCATACAGTTTTGGTCTGATTTCAATATAACTTGGCACACAAGTAGACTACACTAAGATACATAATCTAGTGCATCGGTTTTTGATTTGGATGAGCGGTGTTGCCATGGTTACTAAAAATAGAAATTTCTGTGAAATTCCTTTAAAATCGCTACTCCTACTACAGTTTTGGTCTGATTTCAATGTGATTTGGCATACAAGTAGACTCTATTAAGATTCATAATTAAGTGCATCGGTTTTTGATTTGGATGAGTGGTGTTGCCATGGTTACTAAAAATAGAAATTTCTGTGAAATTCCTTTAAAATGCTACTCCTCCTACAGTTTTGGTCTGGTTTCAATATAACTTGGCACACAAGTAGACTACACTAAGATACATAATCTAGTGCATCGGTTTTTGATTTGGATGAGCGGTGTTGCCATGGTTACTAAAAATAGAAATTTCTGTGAAATTCCTTTAAAATCGCTACTCCTACTACAGTTTTGGTCTGATTTCAATGTGATTTGGCATACAAGTAGACTCTATTAAGATTCATAATTAAGTGCATCGGTTTTTGATTTGGATGAGTGGTGTTGCCATGGTTACTAAAAATAGAAATTTCTGTGAAATTCCTTTAAAATGCTACTCCTCCTACAGTTTTGGTCTGGTTTCAATATAACTTGGCACACAAGTAGACTACACTAAGATACATAATCTAGTGCATCGGTTTTTGATTTGGATGAGCGGTGTTGCCATGGTTACTAAAAATAGAAATTTCTGTGAAATTCCTTTAAAATCGCTACTCCTACTACAGTTTTGGTCTGATTTCAATGTGATTTGGCATACAAGTAGACTCTATTAAGATTTATAATTAAGTGCATCGGTTTTTGATTTGGATGAGTGGTGTTGCCATGGTTACTAAAAATAGAAATTTCTGTGAAATTCCTTTAAAATGCTACTCCTCATACAGTTTTGGTCTGGTTTCAATATAACTTGGCACACGAGTAGACTACACTAAGATACATAATCTAGTGCATCGGTTTTTGATTTGGATGAGCGGTGTTGCCATGGTTACTAAAAATAGAAATTTCTGTGAAATTCCTTTAAAACCCTACTCCTCATACAGTTTTGGTCTGATTTCAATATAACTTGGCACACAAGTAGACTACACTAAGATACATAATCTAGTGCATCGGTTTTTGATTTGGATGAGCGGTGTTGCCATGGTTACTAAAAATAGAAATTTCTGTGAAATTCCTTTAAAACCCTACTCCTCATACAGTTTTGGTCTGATTTCAATATAACTTGGCACACAAGTAGACTACACTAAGATACATAATCTAGTGCATCGGTTTTTGATTTGGATGAGCGGTGTTGCCATGGTTACTAAAATAGAAATTTCTGTGAAATTCCTTTAAAATCGCTACTCCTACTACAGTTTTGGTCTGATTTCAATGTGATTTGGCATACAAGTAGACTCTATTAAGATTCATAATCTAGTGCATCGGTTTTTGATTTGGATGAGTGGTGTTGCCATGGTTACTAAGAATAGAAATTCCTGTGAAATTCCTTTAAAACCCTACTCCTCATACAGTTTTGGTCTGATTTCAATATAACTTGGCACACAGGTAGACTACACTAAGATACATAATCTAGTGCATCGGTTTTTGATTTGGATGAGCGGTGTTGCCATGGTTACTAAAAATAAAAATTTCTGTGAAATTCCTTTAAAACCCTACTCCTCATACAGTTTTGGTCTGATTTCAATATAACTTGGCACACAAGTAGACTACACTAAGATACATAATCTAGTGCATCGGTTTTTGATTTGGATGAGCGGTGTTGCCATGGTTACTAAAAATAGAAATTTCTGTGAAATTCCTTTAAAACACTACTCCTACTACAGTTTTGGTCTGTTTTCAATGTAATTTGGCATACAAGTAGACTCTATTAAGATTCATAATTCAGTGCATCGGTTTTTGATTTGGATGAGCGGTGTTGCCATGGTTACTAAAAATAGAAATTTCTGTGAAATTCCTTTAAAATGCTACTCCTCCTACAGTTTTGGTCTGGTTTCAATATAACTTGGCACATGAGTAGACTACACTAAGATACATAATTTAGTGCATCGGTTTTTGACTTCTATGAACGATGTTGCCATGGTTACTAAAAATAGAAATTTCTGTGAAATTCCTTCAAAATGAAATCCCTCCTACAGTTTTGGTCTGGTTTCAATATAACTTGGCACACAAGTAGACTACACTATGATACATAATTCAGAGCATCAGTTTTTTTATTTCGATGAAAGATGTTGCCATGGTTACTAAAAATAGAAATTTCTCTGAATTTATTTTAAAACGCTACTCCTCCTTCAGTTTTTATTTGATTTCAATTTAACTTGGCACACAAGTAGACTATATGAAGATATATAATTCTATTCATTGCTGCATGTTGCAAAGTTTCGAATCCAAGTGCTACTTTTTCTTTGTTACATGTATATGTACAGACCAGTAGAGCTACAGTCTCATCAGAGACTTCTGGTTTCAAATAGGGAAGGGGAGAAAAAATAATTTACTTTAAGGGTAAAGGACAGAAAAATGTAATTGACTAGCAAAGAAACTTTATTTCCGGAAAAAAACGTTGACATAAAAAAGAAGTGTCCATTCACAAAAATATATTTAATGTGTGTGTTTGGGAGTGTGTGTTTGTGTGGAGGGGGGTCCGTTCATACTTCAACTGAAAGTGAAGGTTGGGATGTACTGTAGTCTTTTATAAAAAAAACTTCCATTATAGATTAATAGCAATAAACTATTTTCGCAAAATAACAAGGGACCAGCCCCTTACTACCCCCGATCTGCTAACAAACTACGTGCTACGATGAGACAATGAAACTATTCAAAAGAAGAAAAAAATCATACACAGACAAGAGTGGCTTACATAAATTTTGTATGAAATTCACATGAATTTCATGTGAATTCTTTGCATGAGAAAGAGACGAAAAACAAGACATATGAAATTTTAAGTGAAAACTTTAAGCCATTTTGACATAACTTTCATATGAATTTTACATGAAGAGCATATCGTATAAAAATCGTGCAAAAAAAAAAAAAAAAAAAAAAAAAAAAAAAAAAAAAAAAATTCACATGAAAGTTTTAAAAAAAATTGTGTGAATATCATACAAACGTATTCACATGATATTCGCATGAAAAAATATCTATATGATTTTCATATGATTTTCACATAATTTTCTAATAAAAAAGATAATCACATGTATATCATGTAAGCCACTTTTCCCTGTGATATACAAGTTTAATCGGATAGGACCAGAAGTGAAAATTGTTCTCTTATTTTTATCTATGGCCTAAACATAAGTAATTCGAGGCATATTGATTTATTTAAATTAAATATTCAAATATCTTAAACAATTGAGAATCCCTATACTCTGGTATAAAACATTGCCTTTAAAATAGTGATTTCTTTGTTTGAATAAATACATGGTTTCGAGTCCTCCAAAATTCATTTCATTTTTTATCAGCTTGTTACGGAAGCCCGTTGAGGCCAATTCAGAGAAAGAAATATTTTTTATTGCGTTTAAACGCAATAATTATTGCGTTTAATCGCAAAACATTGCGTTTAATCGCAATAATCATTGCGTTTAAACGCAAAAGATTGCGTTTAATCGCAATGTATATTGCGTTTAAACGCAAAACACTTTGCGTTTAATCGCAAAAGATTGCGATTAAACGCAATCTTTTGCGTTTAAACGCAATACTTTTGCGATTAAACGCAATAATTTTTGCGTTTAATCGCAGTGATATTTTTGCGTTTAAACGCAATAATTTTTGCGATTAAACGCAATACTTTTGCGTTTAATCGCAATAATTTTTGCGTTTAAACGCAATACTTTTGCGATTAAACGCAATACTTTTGCGTTTAATTGCAATAATTTTTGCGTTTAAACGCAATACTTTTGCGTTTAAACGCAATACTTTTTGCGTTTAAACGCAATAATCTTTGAGTTCAATGGCAATAATCTTTGTGTTTAAAGGCAGTCATTTGTATCAAACCTTGCAGAGAACAATGGACCCACGCATACTTATATCTTTTATTTCTTTCTCTTTTTACTTATTAGGAAATTGTGTGTTGTCTATATAGAATCAGATTTCTCCGAGCAAACACTCTCTGAAAGGTAAATCACTAATAAGAATTTATAGAGGAGAAAAAAATGTCGGGTTGTAAAAACAAAGGAATCCTAAGAACGAGACATGTCTTAAGCTTATTCTCTACATTTTTAATGAAGTTTCGGTCAGTTGTTCTGCTAAAAAAACTGTCCCATACGTTGCAGTCACAAGTTTAAATCATGTATAAAGGGATTTTTGGAAAGGACTGAGGAAATGTTGGAATTACGTACAACATGATGAAGTATTTAGACTTCAATGTACATTCATAACCCTTCCTGTGGTTGCATACAATAAACACAAGAACATATGCGATGGATTTATATGAGGTCAAAATCAAAATCAAATGAAAACAGATTGATCGATGTGTACTACATGTATCAAATTGACAAGTGCTATTAATACCACTGAAACTTTCTCTATAAGTTATGATACACGTAAGCGATTGATCAGAGACTTCATTAAGAGTTTTGGGTTCTAATACATTTAAGACAATCAGGTTGTTAGGATGCCATTGTTTTATTACAATTTTCAAAACTGGAAAATTTTGCAAAAAGACACAGAACAAATCGGATCTTCTAATAGTTGAAGTGGCGGGTACTAGTACATGTAATTATAAGCTTTGACTAATTCATGTTTGATTTTGAAACTACAGTATCATTGTGTTTAAATGCAAAGCAAATCCTTATAAGGAAGGATTATTGCGTTTAAACGCAAAGATTATTGCGTTTAATCGCAAAATTATTGCGTTTAATCGCAATACTATTGCGTTTAATCGCAAAAGTATTGCGTTTAATCGCAAAAGTATTGCGTTTAATCGCAAAAGTATTGCGTTTAATCGCAAAAATTATTGCGTTTAAACGCAAACATTATTGCGTTTAAACGCAAAAAATATTGCGTTTAAACGCAAAAATATTATTGCGATTAAACGCAAAAATTATTGCGTTTAATCGCAAAAGTATTGCGTTTAAACGCAAAAGATTGCGTTTAATCGCAATCTTTTGCGATTAAACGCAAAGTGTTTTGCGTTTAAACGCAATATACATTGCGATTAATCGCAATCTTTTGCGTTTAAACGCAATAATTATTGCGATTAAACGCAATGTTTTGCGTTTAAACGCAATAATTATTGCGTTTAAACGCAATAAAAAATATTTCTTTCTCTGAACTGGCCTCAACGGGCTTCCGTAGCTTGTTTATATTACAAAAAAAAAAAAGAAAAAAAAAGAAACAGAGTTTTATAAATACGTCATATCATAATCATCATCAAGGTAGATGACTGAGACGTTAAGATTTTAGCTTTAAATCTCACTTTTGTAGAAAAAAAATTGCTTGACAAGCGGTAAATGTAAAGAACTAAGAGCGTTCATTGTACGTTAGGATGTCTTAAGATGTTCCTAAGTTACCGTCGAGCTACATCTTATGATATATCCTAAGTTGATCTTAGGATGTTCCTAACTTTCTTCCCAAGTCCTATCTTAGGAATAATCTTAGGACATAACTTAGGAAAGTTTCGTGAACATGCCTGCTGGACCCTTGGTTAGGCCAGTTGCCCGGGGACATTGGTCAACGTTAGGACAGGTGGTCTAGTGTCAATTGTTCCTTGATTTTATCCTGATTAATTGTGCAAATCATGGTAAATATATTGATTAAATAAATTGTTTAAATAATCAACTTAAATATATTGATTAGGTTTGTGTCCTAGTGGACAAGAAACAGATTATTTGTTCGGTTATTTGCACTGAAGAAATCCCGGGTGTAACCGGGTACGTGTCTACAGGAAAATATAGACCGCTCGGCTGGACACACGTTACAATAGGCTTCTATTAGGCGTCCTTCATGCATCAAATAATAGGACCTCCTACTACCTAACATAATTAAGCCACCATTAGGTATCGGGCACCAAGTTATAGGGCCTCTTACCACCTAATATAATTAGGCCTCTAAGACATCTAATGTTATTAGGACGCCATTAGGTGTCTTAGTAATAAAAAAATACCATAAGTATAAACGTTAAATAGGAAACATAAAATCAGTACATTTTGTAGGATCTCTGTATCAAGATGAACCAATAGATTGATAATGCGCAGAGAGAGTGGGATTTTCTTCTTGTTCCTCCTGGTTTTCAAACCTTCGAAAGCACACCGACATGTACTTTCCCCGAATTTCTTTATCCAGAAGACAAAATAGAATAAAATTCCCCAAAGCATGAGAACTATCACCAACACACTGTAGGTACAACAGATAATTAGGACCATTTTGGAGCTCATTTGAATTGGATATCACCATAAAGAACCGCAGTGTTCCCCAGAACCTCAACAGATACAATGGCAGCCAAATGTAACAGAAACGTTCGTCCTCCCTTCTTAATGAAGCCGGATTCATCACCATTCTACTCCAACGATAGGTCTGTTTTGTTTCTCTCTGGATTATAAATAAAATAAGCTTTGACAGAACATAAAATAATTTGTTTCAATAATGATTAATGTTTTATAATATGCGAAATATGAGAATTTGCAGTTAAAAATAAATTTTAAAATGCTTTGTTCAGTCGTTTTATTTAATAACTAGATATCATTGAGATGGTGGTCATCTCAAAGGGCCCCGCTTTCAGCAACAAACATGAAGAAGTAAAGTAGCTGAAAAGGGTTTATTTTGAAGAGGAACACTTCAGTACTATTAAGGGATGTGTTGTTTGAGTCTAAAGGGCTTCTTTGTCATCCTTGTTATAATAAAAAATGGCACGAAAATCACGAGTGCTCCATACCCTCTATCAAAAAGCGGCAAAAAAAAAAAAAATGTTGCATATCCTCTATGAAAACTGTTGCATATATATCAAAATATGGAAGGAAAATCACAAATGTTCTGTACCCTAAGTCAATTGGTAAAGTTTGAGGCTGACTGGACTTAAGAGAAAGAAATCATGCACCGAACAAAGATTTTAAACAGAGAGGCTATTTTTGACCTTGACCCTTGACCTAGAAAATTCGCTCAAGGTCACTGCACATCCATTGACCAGTGGTACTCTGAGAGTGAAGTGTGAGCCACATTGGATCAAAAGGAGAGAAGATATGCTCCAGACGAGGATTTTTCATATAATTCTGCTATGACCTTGACCTTAGACCTAGAAACAAGATTCAAGGTCACTGCACACTCTTTACCCAAAGGCACTCTGTGGGTGAACTATGAGCCAGATAGGACCAAGTAGAGAGAAAATATGCTCTGGACAAGAGTTTAAACAGAGAGGCTATTTTTGACCTTGACCCTTGACCTAGAAACTTCGGTCACTGCATATCCATTGACCAGTGGCACTCTGTGAGTGAAGTATGAGCCACACTGGACCAAGGGGAGAGAAGATATGCTCCGGACAAGGATTTTTCATATATATAATTCTGCTATGACCTTGACCTTAGACCTAGAAACATGGTTCAAGGTCACTGCACACCCTTTACCCAAAGACATTCTGTGGGTAAAGCATGAGCCAGATTGGGCCAAGGAGATAGAAGATATGCTCCGGACAAGAGATCTCGGACGGACAGACGGACAGACGGACGGACTGATCACTATAGGGCGCCCGCAGAGCGGGGCCCTAATAATAATTGTTGATCTCAATTCGATTTTATGTCGTATATAGGTTAGCTTACTTTTGAAAAAAAAATCTTTTTCATGTGTTCACATCAAGGTCAACACTACATACAACCATCATTTCTTTGGTACGTGTAACATTTACCTTATCATGATTACCATTTAAGGGAATCATTATATTAGGAGTAAAAGTACGTAAAAATATCAAAATCATTCAATTGAGAAACTAAGGGATACATACTTCAATGTAAGCAGTGATCTTCAAATGCATGAATACACCTAACGATAAAATGTAAGTCAAGAACTCCCACAATTTGCCGGCGAGAAGCATGACCTCTTTGTCGATTAGCTGAATGTCACTTCCATTGGTTTGGTTTAGTTTAATCCAACACCAAGGTCCCGTTGTAATATTGTAGCTTTCTCCTAGACGTTCAGTTACTAACATGACCACTGTTATAAAACCTAAAACGCAAACAAGTACCATACAGTAAGTACAGTAAATTTCTCATGTATTTTAATAAAAAAAATAAACCACAACTGCTTTTTTTCTATCGGTCGATTCATCAAAGCTTCCTTTTCAATAAATCTCTAAATCCAGTATCTCAAAACCCTATGACGCAAATATTTCTTAATTTTGTTAGCAGTTCGTATGAGGAAATTTTAGTAGGCCTATGGCTTTTAAGTAAATGTAAATGAGTGTGGTTTTGAATTAAAGTATAAGTGAAAAAGTTGTTTAGTCGAAAAATTCTTTTCAAAAACCTTTCTTAATATACTAGCTCATCATTTGATAACGACCTTATATATAATCACACAACCTTATAGATAATGCACACGCTTACTGGCGTACAATGAGCGTATCAGGCGAGCCGAAGTTTTCCGGGTTCTAGCACCGAGTTTAATATGAATGTTATCTTCGTATCGTGAAGTGTATCAGTGATACTCTAGTTTATCCAGCATTTCAGGTTATTCATTGAAACAAGTTAGCCTGATATCAAGCATCGGATGAGCTAGAAATCTATAAGGCGATAAATGACTTTATTGGGCCTAACAGTTGGAATAATCCAGCTATATCAAGTATTTCACAAGGCCAAAATAAAAAATAGGTTTGTTTCCCCTAACGCGACCGACCCACTCAAATCGTGCCGACTGAAAAGTTTTTTTAATAAGACTATTCAAATATTTATTTTTATTGTTTATCAACTTTATAAAATACAATTTCATCAAAATTCGTTTTTTTATCAGAATGGCGACATTTGTTTTACTCCCATTTGGCGCCCACAACATGTGGCCACAGAGGGTTATTTAGTGTTATAAAACAACGGCGATGTATCAATCTTAATATATATCAGTGTACATCTTTAACTTATTAGAATCCTAAACTCTTGAAACATTTCGTGAATTAAATATACCATGACTAAGGAGTGTTAAGATGGTATTTACAAATCTGTCTTCTAAAATTAACGTACGTAGTAAGCATGACAAGGCCTGCCTCATGAGCAGATGAGGGGCCCACTTTGTGTATGCATATCAATAAATTTCACTGCATTTCATTCGTTTTGATCTAAAAAACACTTCATGTATGATTCTATTTTTCACTAAATGTGTATAGGATCATAGGATTTGTAAATATATCTTTGAATAATTATTTCATCTTGATAAATATAATTCGGATGTCGTTTCTTCATTCCTTTTATTTATGGGGTAAACTTCGTGACTATAACATTAGATGTATGAAACTTTAATCATTTTAGATATGGTTTGGTTGAATTAAATATTGTTTATACAGGTACTCTCTTTTCAAATAGTGTTGAAATCTTTCAAGTTGGCTTATGGCACGGCTTCCTGAGACGTTCAGTGTATTTTTCTTTTCTTTAGTTGGGCCCTTGAAAATGGGTTGTTTCTTTGCTTTAAAATACCTTAAAAAATTGCTGGGTCGACAACATTTGAACACCTGCCTGGTGGAGGGCTCCTAATTTAGATTTTTTTCTCGGCACTTATGGCCATTGATCATACATGTAAAGCATCAGTAAGGGATCTTTATCGTTCCAACATCTACATGTATACTGTGACACTGCATGGCCCTACGTTTTTTTAAGGTCTCATTTGACTGACCAGTTTCCACGCCCAACGTCGGGACCTGTGACTTAGAATAAGCTCCTGAATAACGTCGTGACTCAAAACGAAACACTAAAATTACTGCGCCACGCGAGGCCCTTGACATTTTATCTGTGTAAGCACTCGAAGATGATAGTAGGTTTTAAAAAAATACTCGGGTGGCCGATGGTTGAGTATTTGCGAATCTTGTCTTTTTGTAAAAATTCAATTTCATTAAATTTAAAATTAAGTTCAAATGAATAATATTTGTGAATTGATTTACCATACATGTTAAATTTCATTTGTATGATATTCGGTTTAAAAATCGGTTTCTTCTGTTCTTTGTTATTTATACAGATATTATTCAATTTTCAGAATGTATTTTCAAAACTGTTGTCAGGAAAAAATTTTTTACCTACCTACCTACTCAACTTGAAATTTTAGGGTCGGGTTAGGGGAAACAAAGATATTTTTAATGATGGCCCAAAAGATTTAGAAAGCGTAGTCTGCTACAATGTATATTCAAACAAATGACTGGGGTCGCTTAGAACTTAAATACGCACGCACTTGTTTACAATTTCTCATCCTAGTAAGCGAGACAGTTTGAAATCACAAAGCATGTTGACTGACACACAAATGTTTCAGATTGGTAACCAAGTTGAGAGAGATCAGAAAAATCAGGTGGTATGAATTTGTGTGAATTAACTTAAGAAATAAATCTGTGTATACAGACTTACCTGGGATAAACCAGCCTATGACGTGATATAAAACTTTTAAGCAGGTGTTCCTATCCCAGTCATTTGTTGTTCTGACTAATAAAAATAGATGTACTGTAATAATAGAGGTCCAAGCAAAAGAAGACATGTTGGAAAACGTCGTCACAAAACTCTGGGCTTCACAAAGGGTGGTGTTCCGAGTATCTTCGTCGTGGGAGTACATATAATTGAAGGTCCCACATATGTATCCTAAGACTGTTATAATATCAGCAATTGTAAGGAAACTTAAAAGGTTTCTGAGCATGTAATGTAGGTTTTCCATTTTATACTGGGTCATTAACAGGCCTACTCCTCCAAGGAGGGATGCAAAACAACTGACCAAAGTTATCACAGAAATGTTTTCCCTGTCTTCCATATCACAAAGTTTGACGCAGAAAACGATAGGCTGTAAAAAACAGGATTTCCGTGTAGAATTAAAGTATAAGTCGCAGTAACTTTTATCAGTATGATAAAAAGAAGGCAGTAATTAAGTTTTTTGGTACACAGTATCTAGATTTATATATCGTTATCACTGACTGTGGGTCAAAAGTATATATATATATATATATATATATATATATATATATATATATATATATATATATATATATATATATATATATGATCGCCAGAGAATTGGTGCAACCAACTCAAATCGTAGTCAATCAGAAATCATTGGAGATTCTTTCTATCAAGTTTTCACTTATTTCTGAGCATATATTGCATATAAGAATTTTGTTTATATACCGTAACTTTAAAATTTTGATATTTTATTTTCATGCGAAATAAAAGTTTTATAATCATATACAAAACTATTAAAAGTGTCTGTGTTAATTTATTTTACAATTTTGTTGAAGTAATTATTTTCCCATCAATACTCCAACGATAGGTGCAGACCTATCACATGTCAAGAGACTTTAGACAGGTTTTTGAATTTCCTACATGTATGGGTGTTGGTCGCTCTTGTCCTGTGCTGTTGTACCAGCAGGTTGTATTGGAATTAATATCCTTTGGGAGTCATGGTATGTTTGACTTTTTGTTTGGTATTTATCTTGGAAGTATAAGTATTGTTTCAGGATGAGATTTCTGCATTTCTACATGTATATTTCCATTAATTGAAAACTTGCATGTTTCTTTCTTTTATCTGAGCAGCACGGCACTTTATTACAAAAATCATTAGAATTAAGTTATAGCCTAAATTCCATAATTTTGGTAAATTGTTTGTTAAATGTGAGTTGTTATGAATTGTAAATAATTTTTATTTCATTGCTAAACTTTTATGATTAAATAGGTTTAGACGAGATCACTTTTTACATTAAAAAAAATGGAGGCGTGCAAAGCGAGGACAATCCCCCGCTCTGGGACAAAATATTTTTCAATTCTAAAATCTAAAAGTTATTCAATAAAATAAATGAATCAAATGTTTTAAAGGTGACATTAATGGCAAGAATTTTTTGAAAAATGAAACTTTTCGTGAACTTTGAAAGTTGCGAAATATATTGTCTCAGAGTTAGGGATTGTCCTCGCCTCGTACGCCCCCATTCTTTTTAAGTGTTAAAACTATCGCGGCTAGAACGAAGACTAGAAGTATTATAAGATACGTATTATTTAGTGATAAGATATTTTATGATCGGTGTTATGTATTATTATATGAACACTTGAGTATTGTGGATATTTCCAAGGTTTTGTGTATTGATTTTGCGGGGCCAGACATAAATTTGTTTATTTGTGTATTTTAATTGATGAGTGTGTTGAACTTATAACAACCTGTGCTGTCGTTTTTTTTTTTTTTTCGTTTTTTTTTTTACACAATCGTGGTTTACAGATATAAAACAATTATTATTTACATGTATGTCATTCATAATAGTACTTTAGGCAAGAGCAATAACCCTGCCAAAGAACGTAAATGAGGATATACGTCGTACGTATTATGGTCCTACATGTTGCTTGAAGTGATAAGATTCTTATTCATTGCCAAGTAGGAAAGCTTTGGTATCTGCTTGAAACTGTTAACTTGCAATTGTCATCTTAAATAATTAGTGTCCTATTCTACAATTTTTATGTCTTCTTAAACCTTTGGACAGAAATCTGTTATTATAAAGAAACAACATTTCGTAAGAAAAGAATATCCATTTTTCTGAAGTTCTCTGCCAAAATATATGAAATATAAAACTGATTTCCCTATTTGTAATATTTACATTTGCTGTCTTTTTCTACAAAGCCAACTGTGAAATTGATTTGAAAGTCATTTTTGTGTATACTCACGCGTAGAAATATACATGGTGAAACTCGCGCTAAAGTGACGTCACAATGAGGCTACAGAGACGTAAATAAAAATGTAACGATATAGGGCAGCAAAAAATTCATATATTGAGTATATTATTGGTGCTTTTAATCTTGTAAAATGTAAACATAAAGAATGCTTTTAAGTTTTGTGTGAATTATTGGTGTGTAAATCACACAGACTTGCACGTAGGCATATTTTTCATGAAGCGCTAGCGCGCTTCATGAAATATGCCTCGTGACAAGTCTGTGTGATATACACACCAATTACTCGCACAAAACTTAAAAACATTTCTTAATTGTTTCGACTAAAAAACTTATTTTCAGTCATAAAAATAATAAGCAATGTCAATAAAAGTGTATATATATATATATATATATATATATATATATATATATATATATATATATATATATATGAAATATATGGAGATAACGAACAGTATTCAAACTCAAAAGTCCATTAAACATTACAAAATAGGAGCAGAGCAAACACGGACCTCCAAAACATCAGAGGTGGGATCAGGTGAGCATCCCCTGCCGACGGGTCACACCCGCAGTGTGCTCCTTGTCATGATAACGGAAAAATCCGTCGACAATTCAGTGTGTAAATAATGGCCTAACAATTAGTATGAAAAACGTCAGTCAGCATTTGACTCAATGATAAATTGTATTTGCTGACAAGGTCATTGTATCGACCATAGAACTTACGAAATGATGACTTTAAATGATACTGCTGATATTCTTGTTTCATCAACTTGTTTGTCAATAATTTACCTCGTTTTAGAAATTGTACATACGTAAAGCACGCTCTTGCGTATCGAATCAAGTGAGAGATATAAACCCCGTACGCAGGTGATGAAGGTATATATTACTGCATAAGTAAGGGAAATTGACAATTGAAAAGTTAAAGTCATCACGTTTAACATAAAGCTTGGTTGTTAGATTTCCATTAACGTCTTTTTCAAGTAAAATATCCAAATATGAAACAGATGTGTCAGACTCTGTGGTATCTTTTATCTCAAGCTCACCGGGATATATCGTATCGACAGAAGAATGGAAATATATTTATTTGTAAGTTTTATACATAAGAGAGATAAAAAAATTTGAAAAAAATAACTCCTGAAAAAAATTCTTTTCATGTTTATGCATGAATTTAATTTCCAAAAGCTGTCACTTCTTAATAATATCTTTTTAGTCAATTTTCAACATGAACTAACAAAAGGCAATTTAATAAACAAACGGAACAGCCGTTTTTCTTCACTACCTCTCAGTATACAATGTGCTCTGATAACCGTCTGATTCTGCATTCAATAATTCATACTTTTTTCGCGTTTTGCAAAAGTCACCAATCATTTCAAGATACTTTTTTCTGATATTTTTGTCAAGTAGACAAAACAAGATAAAGTTTCCCAATGCTTGAGCACTGTCACCTGCACACTGGAAATACATGAAAAGGGTATCTGCAAAAATTATCTCGTCGGATTGTACATCAGCTACTGCAAAAAAGAATCTTATTGTTCCCCAAAAGCGAAGTAAATACAGAACGAGCCACGTGAAACAGAATCGTTCATCTTCGTTTGTCAGGTTAGCGCCATCTACATCACTCCAACAATAGCTTCTATTTTTCTGTCTCTGCAAAGTATTTTCTAAAATTACATTGCATTAAAATTTACCCGCAGAAAAATCATTATCAACAATTTTCAAAACCATATTTATAACAGACTTCCACAGAGGTTCAATGTAAAGCAACGAGCATAAAAGTTATCCACTTTATTAATTAAGAACAGCAACTCCCATCATAAAAATAAAATTTTACCTCAAAGTAAGTGTTTATCTTCAGTAACATATACATCGAAAATGACAGGACATAAGTCATAAGTTCCCATAGTTTTCCAGACATTAATAGCGACACTATGCCTGAAGTCCGGGTTCCATTGCTGTGTTCGACCTTGACCCAACACCACAGACCAGTGACCGTTAGACGTCCATGGACGTCTCGCCCAAGCTTGTCCAAGACCAGAAAACAAATGCTGATAATAGCTACAACCAGAAAAATCGAATATTATGAGCGGTTTTCGAAATCTAATAAAGAATCCAAAATATTTTTCGTGAGACAACTCTAATATTTTTTATATTATACTTAGATATCTTTTTATATTAATCACGACACCTTTCCATGGCTAGTAACTCCTCTTTGAAGGTGAAATTCTTTCAAGATAAATCGAAGAAACTTAAAACTCTTTAGAAATACTCATTGAATTTTCCTTATATAATATCTAATAACTTCTTTGGGAAGCCATAAAACATATTTTTGACTTCTCATTTCATTTAATAAAAAAAATGAAAGGATTATTTATATGTTAGCAAAGAAGTAGCGTTTAATAAGTTGAATTGCTATTCAATATCGCAGCATCATGCAATCCTCAAAAGTCAATATATATACTTTTAAAAACCATCCGAGAATCCAGACAATGTGTATAGAAGAAGAGGTCAACCTGGACCTCTGAAAGGCAAAAAGGGGTATTTTCAAGTCTCGTATGATATCAAAATATAAACGCCTCTGAAAATTAAAAAAAATACCAATTTCATAGTGTAATTGTATCTATACGACAAGGTTTTATATACATGTACATGGTGTCGTCACGCCATGTAGGAAGACAATGTATTTTGGAAAAAGAAATCCATACTAAAATCCAATGATAAAGGAGATATCAAAATGTAAATAAAAAAAGAAAGAGCTGCATGGTTGAAGCTAGTAAATATTGCACAATAGATGAAGACAATATAGCAATGAAAACCGTACCTGGTACAACCCATCCTAATATATAATACACGATCTTCAGAAGGCGATTCCTTTCAAAGTCTTGTTGTCTTCGTATAGCCAAAAATAAATGAACTGCAATGATGGATGTCCAAGCAAACGAACTAAGGCTGGCAAATGTGGTGACAAAACTCTGTGCTTTGCATATCGGATCTGTCGAGTTCTTCTGGGAGTCGTCCAGTCTGAGAAAATTAGCAGTACCAACTATATATCCAAATGCTGAAAAAATGTCAGCAACTGTAAGGAAAACCAGAATTTTTCTGACCGGGCTTTGGAATTCTGGTATCTTGTTGTAGGTAAGCAAGAGTGCAAATCCTCCAGTAAGCGAAAGAGAAGCACTAAGCAGAGTAATGGCCGCCGCTAAAGGTATACAATGTCTAGATAGAATCATACTGTTCCTTGTTGTTAAAAGATACAAGTGAAGTATTTTTTGTGATTTGGTAGATAAACATTGATTTTGTAATCTTTAAGTAAAGATACATGTATGATCATTTATTTACATTTAAAGGGCACATATCAGCTTCCTTATTTATCAAGATAATTTTTTTTAAACTATGAAATGTCATTAAGATCAATGACGTTAAATATGGTACATTTTGAGTGATATAATTTTATAATCTAAAACAATGTTTTTAAATTCACAATAGTACAAACTAGAACTGTCCAAAAATGGACAAATACCCCCCGCTTTGTTTTTCAGAGAAGGTGCCAAGTCACTAACACTAGTATTTGATGGATCTAAGAAGTGTTCACAATTTGTTTAAACATTTAGAATTTACCTGTAATTGCTCATTATATTTTTTAATGAATGAAACTAAGTCGCAACCTAATAAAACATCAATACTAATAATATCATTGTTTTTTATTACATTGAAAAAAAAAATTCAAGTATTTCTCGACTGGAAAGTATGAATGCATTATTTATTCATTTTTTCTACAGTGACTATAGGTCAAGATCATGACACACCCTGAGGTCATAAGCAATCTTCGTGTGAAGTGGAAACGCCCAACATCCCAACATTATTCTTCATAAAAAAGATACGGACCGGACACGAATTATCAACTTTTTCTTCAGTGATCTTGAACTTGCCCAAATGATCTTGGATCAAGGTCATTACACACACTCTGGTCATAAACAATGTTTGTGAAAATTGGGAACACTCCGAGTTTATCCATAAGAAAGATATGGACCGGACACGAAGGGTGAACTTTTTCTTTCAGTGACCTTGAACATGCCCAAATGACATTGGGTCAAGGTCATGACACACCCTCAGGTCATGATCAATCTTTGTGTGAAGTAGTAGATTCTAATGTGCCCCCGTACGAAAGATATGGACATGTCCGTTTGCACAGACAGCTAGACAGACAGACGGAAATGGTGATTCCTATATAACCCCAAACCTTGTTTGCGTAGGTATAATTATAAGTTATAGATGATGAAAAAAGTGTAATAAATAGTGTAATAAAAGTACATTCCATCTTACATGCATGGAGAATTAAATAGTGAAATACATCCGAATTAATTCAGTATAATAATATTTGATGTTGTAAGTAGATAAAACTGGGTAATCTCCCTTCGCATACACTTTACATGACAAGGTGATTTAGGTCAGAATCTGTGATTTCTCTTTTCGGCTTGTATTCATTTCTGTATAAGCATCCATCACTGACATTTACTTAGTTGTATTTCCGCATCCTGTATATTTCTCTAACATTAAACAAAGCTAATTACTGGCGCACTCTATCTGGCTTCATCCAGTAAATTCAAAGTTTACAACATGAATGCTCTTTTTTCTGTTCTGTGAGCAATTTCGCGTGTTCTTTATACCTACACCTTTCTATTCACGTATTTCTACTGATCAATTCAGAGATTGCTTTAAAATACATCCAGCATATCTAGTTACTAAATATTCTCCTATTGGGCCAACTTTACATGTAAAATAATGTTTGCTTGCCCTCTCCCGACTCAGAATGAGAAAATTGAGTCGGTAGGTAGGTGAGGAAAAGAAAATTTCAAAATCAATGCAGAATTTTCAAAATATATTTTCCGGAATACATAAAAAAGAAATACGTTTAAATCAAATGACCTAAAATTTTACTTTCTATTCATATCTATACACATGTAAACAATCTACAATACGACCAAAGTTCATTCCGAAATTCATTATACCTTCTGAGATATCCTGAAATAAATTCCAAAATGAACCTTTTTTTTACTCGAAATTAGGCCCTGGTCATTTACACTTATTGTAAAGTGGGAACGACGGGACAAATTTTCCTCGAAATTTATTTGGTTATTTGCACTCAATCTCTACAATTTTTTGTCATTTAATCATATGGTTTTACTACTAGTAAGTTACCAACAACATTTAAGCAGTCTAATTCTTAAAAAAATCTTGTAGTATATAATTATTCATTCCGGGAAAATTTCGTTCAATCATAGCTCTTTATACATTTAAGGAATGAATTTAATAGCTACCCAATTTATACGGTATAAAGTGGGTTTGGGGAGGTTACGCTTTATAAATCGTGTAAAAAAATGATTGCTCTTAAAAAATGACTTCAAAATGTACAAACAACAAGCAAATTCATAGAATTGTGGTCCCCCGCTTTCGGTGTCTTATTGGATGGGATGCCATTATTTATGTCTTATTGTAACTGTCTTGTTAGTGGGTCTTGTCGTCATACAAAAAAATTATTGAATTAATAATAGTAATGGCAAAGATCATAGCTTCTCAAAACTATTCAAACTTGAAGGTCAAAGTCATGAAGTCAAATATCATAATACATCCGAAAGGTCTTGTCACAAGTAATGCAGATGTAAAAAAAAAAAAATAAAAATATGAAGCCCTGTCTCTTATGGGGCATAAAGGTTATGGTCGAAGTTAAATTTTTTTTATAAGAAGGTCAAACTTCTAGGTCAAGGTCATAAAATAAAAAAATGATATACCTTTTTGAAAGGTGTTGATATAGGCAATGTGATGTAGAAATAGCCCTATCTTCTCTCATTCAAAATTATTACAAATGTAAAATTAATTTGAAAAAAAAGACTGTAGGTTAAACATTAAGGTCAGGGCCACGAAGTAAAAAATCAGAGTTTACAATCGGAAAGGTTGCACATGTCAAATGTAAATCCCATATCTATTCTCAATCAAAATTTATCAGCAATGTTAAAATTTTAGAAAATTATGTCAACCTCAAGGTCCTGGGGTTAAAATCATAGAACATTTGGAAATGCTTGTCACAGATAATGCACGTGTCAAATAAGAATGCTCTATCTTCGCTCCTTCAAAAGTTAGCAACACTGATAAAATGTTTGAAAATAAGGTCAAAGCCACGGGCTCAAATATCAAAGCACATTCGGAAACATTTTGCCACAGGTATACCACTTGTCAAATACAAACGCCGTATCATAGGTCAATCAGAAGTAATCACCAGTGTTAAAATTTTTGAAAATTAGGTCAAACGTGAAGGTCACACGTGAATGTCAACTTCAGGTCAAGGGGTCAACCATCATAGCATGTTCGGAATTGTCTTATCACAGGTAATGCACCTGTCAAAAATGAAAGCCGTATCTTTTCTCCATCAAAAATTATAAGCAAAGATAAAATTTTTGAAAAGTAGTTCAAACTTCAAAGTCAAGGTCACAGGGTTAAAAGTCAAAGTATATTTAAAAAGATCTTGTCTCAGATAATATACATGAATAACATGAAAGCCCTATCTTTTCTAATTCAGATTTTATGACCAATTTAAAGAAATGTTAAAATTTTTAAAAAGTAGATCAAACTTAATGGTCAAGGTCAAAGGGTCATAAAAAGCGTAGTATATCTGGAAAGGTCTTGTCAGAGATAATGTACATGTGAAATATGAAAGCTTTACTTCTTCTCAATCAAAAGTTATAAGCAAAAATTATTTTTTTAAAAAGTAAGTCAAACTTCAAGGTCAAAGTCATGGGTAAAAAGTCATAGTATATTTAGAAAGTCCTTGTCTTATGTAATATGCATGTATAATATGAAAGCCATATCTTTTCCCATTTAAAAGTTAGGAAAAATTTAAAGTAATGTTAAAATTTTGAAAAGTAAGTCAAACTTCAAGGTCAACGTCACGGGGTAAAAAATCATAGTATATTTGGAAAGGTCTTGTCACAGGTAATGTACATGTGAAATATGAAAGCCCTATCTTTTCTCATTCAAAAGTTATGACCAAGGTTAAAGTTTTTGTGACAGACTGACAGACGGACAGCTAGACACACTGACAGACAGACAGACGAATGAGATTTAATGTCCCCTCGCTTTCGCGAAAGCGGGGGACAATAATGCACTATTTCTTAGCTAATTTCCGTTAATAATACCTGATCTATTGACAGTCTCGTAGTAGTCTCGCTTTATTTAGTCTCCACAGAGTTATCGAGAACTCACCAGGCATTATAATTTACTGAACAACGAAGAATAAATGATTCCGAACACATTCGACTGAGGGCGCTTACCGAAAGTTCGAATTGTTTTCTTTTATGTCGTCTGCCAAAGTTAATATTTTTCTGCAGTCTTTATGTCATGTTCCGTCAAAGGAGAAGATATTATTGGCTCCAGTTGTATTATTCCTATACTGCTCCACTTAAGACACGATGACTAAAAATGCAGTTATGGGAGAACAAGGTCAATACAGTCCATCAAAATGAATATTAAATTATAATTAGGTAACAAAGAATACATATCTAGTTTTCAATTATGTCCCCACTAAAATAAATATTAATTCAAGTAACAAAAAAGCATATCTAATTTTAATTTTTCTCCTTTGAAACCGTGAAATGATTGATTGATTGTATGTTGTTTAACGTCCCATTCGAGAATTTTTCACTCATATAGAGACGTCACCATATGCCGGTGAAGGGCTTCAAATTTTGACCTTTACTCGGCACTTAGGGCCATTGAGCAGTGAGGGATCTTTATCGTGCCAACGTCTGCCGTGACACGGGGCCTCGGAAACCGTGCGATGAAAAATCTTGTTTACAAGAACACCTTTTCTAAAAGCCACAAGTATTTTATTTAGCGTTCTAAAAATAATGCTTTTCTGAAGTGAGCAAATAATTTGGGGGGGGGGGGGGGTGAAATCTTCTTGACCTTATATCAACAAGCATTTCAATATAGAAAATCAAAGTACTGAAAATACTGAACCAAGGTGACGTATGACTTTTAAAATAAGTAGACATTAACCCGTGAACGCATGGGTTAAGGCGTAAATCAATTGGCCAAATGTTATATCAAAGTCAAGGCATTTAAAGGAAATCATAACAATGATCATTATTAGGTGGGTTTTTGTTGTTATTTTTTGGAGGAGGAAGTTGCATGTTGTATACATACTAAAATCATACAGATCATATTAATTTTGTGTACCGGAAACGATATAACATAAGTACTTTATCGATTTTTTTCGTTTTAATTTACCATTCAAATACTTTTGAGTTAAAAAAAAAATAATCGTAATTCGCAGTCTGCGTTTTGTCGGACCCAAGGCAAGAGCCAAAATTATTTGCCTCAGACAGTGAGACCAAAGACACCTAGAGAAACAAGTCAGTAAGTTTTGTTATACCTTTTACTTTATATTATGACGTATCTTGCGCTGGCTTCCATGTTTACGATTAAGATGACAAAATTTTGGTTTAAATTTAGTTTACTCGTACTGCGGATTTAACTCGGTGAATTCCGAAAATGTCGTACATCAACTACATGTATATAGTTAAATCGCCTAGTCTCAGTAATATAATCCAATATCTAATCGACCATTCCAACATCTCATCAAACGGTCCAACATCGATTTTTTCACCCCTCAGTAAACCATTAGAAATGAGGAAACAATTTTAAGGTATAGAATAATATAATCCATACAAATTCATCATGCGCGGTGTTTTTGTGATTACCTACAGAAAATGAATCAGTAAAATATCTACACTATAAAGAATACCGATAAAAAAAAATACGATACTTTGTCGTTTGTTTTAGTTCATATACATATATAAGCATTGAACAATTAAATCTACCTCTCTCAAAACTCTAAAAATTAATTTCTTTCTTGAAAGCAAAGGGTTTTCAGTTAACTCTTGGGTGAGGAAATTGCATTTCAGTTGCGGAACCAAATTGGGGAAGGAAGTTCAGAACTCCCTCTTCAAGGTTTTCAGACCTAAGAAATTTATATGGTTAAGTAACCAAAAAAAAAAATGCCCCACCCCAGCAAAAAAAAAAAAAAAAAAAAAAAAAAAAAAAAAAAAAAAAAAAATCACAAAGCCCATCGTAAGATAGTATGTAGAAAAGCGGATTGTCCTTGAGAAGAGACTCCCTCCCACTGCAATCCCCTTTTGTGTCGCCTGCAAGCAAAGGAACACTTACGGATCACTTAAGGGGGCCGACTGGGGTTTTCATTGCGCAATACTTCACGTAGCATAGTAAAATAAAGCGTATTTACTCTTTTAAAGCATTTATTTTTACATAATTTATAAAAATTAACAAAATTAAGAAATCTCAGGTTAAAAAAATCTAATTACGCTTTTAAAAAACTGATTTTTTAAATCGATTTTTCAAGTGATGGGTAGATAGACGTCGTAATGGTGTGTTTTTTACGTTATGAATAATCGGAGTTCTTAAAGAAGGGTCATTAATTATGTCATAAAATAAAATGTATAAAATAGATGCTTTTGAAATTTTAAACATAGGAAATTGAGAATCTCACAATCACTTTTATTATTTTTCATATAAATCTGTGATATCTGTCATGTTTTGTAGTGCTCCATAAAAACAGGAAAATATCATGAATTTTGACATTTTGAGATGCCCCCTCTGGAAACCAGACGGTAGAATTTAGTGTTTCTTGCAGAAAATGTACAATATAGTATTACTCATCAAATACTATAATTTGAGCAAAAAGTCTAAGTAGCATTTGTATAATTTGCTCCAAAGTGCGAAAAAATAGTATTTTCCTCTATAATCCATTAGTAATTGTAACTGTATTTTGAGATGGTCCCTTAAAAGTTACCAGACGGTAGATTTTCACTAAACTTGGCATGTATACTGAAGTCAATGTAAGGAACATATGGTATAAAATTAAAGAGTTTCTCTATAGTAGTTTTCACACAATAAAACCCCAGTCGGCTCCCTTAACCCGACGTCAATTTGTCCGTCTGTTACACCTTATATAACGGGAATAGTAAGAGATATGGATTTGATATTTTGCCCGGCACAATGACTTTTGTTAGATACCATGGTTACTGATCTCCTAACCCTTGAAAGTGAACTTTTACCTACTTTTAAAAAATAGTTCAAAGTGCCGACAAACAGCATAATTTTGACATTTAAAATGTAGGATTATGCATCTGACATGTATAGAAGAAGAAGTCAGAAAATGTTTTTTAAATTTTAGATGACTGTAAGCTATGTGCACTAGCTGATCGCAGTCAATTACAGGGTCTAAACTTTGCCGTAAAAGTACTTTAGGCTGATTTTTCAAGGAAAGACTAATTCTTGGTTTGGGAATGAGGCAACAACTACGATAAAATGTAAAGAAGACATGCTTCAGAGAGATAATTCTTACAGAGACTGGATTTACTTTAATTTTGTTCACCTTACGTGTTACATGTATTGTTGCAGTGGAGGAATAGAAATAATGAAATGGGTTAAAAATGTATAATAAAAGTAATGAACAAATAAAATTTAAGAATTTTTCACAGTTACGAAGCTTATGACTAAGAATGCATAAACACTGTCAGGGCCTGAGAGTGAATACTTATTTTGAGCCCTAACCATACATCACACATGTAGTAAGGTTTACATTTTAAAATTTTAATGTTGAATTTTTATGTAAATTTGGTAAATAAAAAAAAGCTGTAATCTTGCATTAATCATGCAAATTCATCAAACACCTTTGGAATTTCTGAGTAATTCAATGAAAAGAGGATAACTATGGATGTTCATGGCCAGTTTGTGTCTGCAGAGAAAGCCAGTTACATAAATTACAACAATAACGTACATTTGAATTGTTTTTTCTCCATTTTCTCATCATCACAGCCAATTTAATGGAGTGTCAGAGTTGTCCAACACCTCCCTAGATGCTTATAACATTTGGACTTCCCTGTGTTACAACACAGCTTTTAGATAAACTTCTGCACAGCTGCTTGCAGACAATTACCTGGGCGTTATTTGGAACATAAATTGACTAGATACAGATTTTATTATCAACCTAATATTTAACAGTATCTGAAAATTATGTTATTCTTTGATGATTAAAGTGTTATAGAATAATAACATAATGGTCTTAGACTTGTGAACTCTTTTTTGCTTGTTGTGAAGAGCAATGCATAAAATCTCCACAGATACAAAATTGGTTGCCATACTTAGTCTATTAATGATGAAATTCTGCTTCAAAATAAGCAAAAAAAAACTTCTTTCAGAGTGTTCTGCTTGTATTTTTGGCTGCATTAATTAAGGGGGATAAATGCATCATATCTCCAGCAATAAGCGGAATTAGATCACCAGACTTATGGATATTGGTGACACTTATCTAAGGAATCTCAGATACAAAAATGAAAAAAATCTGACAACTTAGAAGGTCCTATACGAGATATCACACCGGTAACTGACCAATCAAAATGAACTTAGTCAATTGTAGTTCCTTATGTAATATATTTTTTTTGGTTGTGAGAAAATTTTATATTTTTCCTTATTCTATTTGGCATCTGCGCATAAGATATTTTATGTACTTTGTTAAATGTTGAAGATTTTTGAAAGGGACAATTTCATTCAGGGCATAGGAGGCCACTTCCTGGGGTACACACAAGATGTTTACAAACACATTGAAAACACGTGGTTTTGAAGGTATTTCTGTCTGAAGATGGAACAAATCAGAAAATGTCGTGTAGGTACTCTGTTTTTTAGTGTCAGCTAAAGTGACAGTAACGTTTAACACTTCCTACTTAATATTTTTTCATGAATTCAAATATACCTGACTTTTAAAGATTAAAAAAAAATTCTATACTCTATTCTAGAATAATATAGTGAAAACAATTTCGGGTGTGATACCGTAAAGCTTGGCCATAAGTTTTGAACGGTTAGCGCTGGCTTTCTTTCTTCACATGTGTTTATCTTGTGACGAGAACTTTGCCTAGGAACCAACATATTTGACCTCATTACCTTGACCTTGGAGTTTGACGTACTTTATAAAACTTTAATCTTGGTCATAACTTTTGAACAGTTAATGCTAGAGCTTTCATATTTCAAATGTATTCTGCTTGTGACAAGACTTCCCGTAGGTACCAACTTTTGTGACCTTTTGATCTTGACCTAAGAGTTTGACCTATTATTGAGACTTTATCTTGTTATAACTTTTGAACAGTTGGTGCCAGGGCTTTCATATTTCAAATGTATATTTCTTGAGACAAATCTCTCCCTTGGGTACCAACATTGGTGACTTTTCGACTTGGAGTTTGATCTACTTTTGAAAAAAAAAAAAAAACTTTAACCTTGGCCGTAGCTTTTGAATTACTTTCATTTTGCTTCTGACACGATCATCCCTTGGGTACCGACAATTTTGACCTTTATATTGGATTTTTATTTACTTTTGAAAAGTTATAACCTTTGCCATATCGCTTGAACGGTTGGTGCTATGTAGCAACCGCTAATAATAAAACGCCGCTTAATGATATAAATATCATTAAGCGTTGCAGTGCAATTAAAAGTTGATATTCTCAACCGCTTAATGATATAATTCTTTCATTAAGTGGCGATTTAGCATTAGTGGTTGAGAATGTCAACTATTAATGCAATAATTCATGGCATTAAGCAGTGGAATTGCAACGCTAAATGATATTTCTATCATTAAGCGTCGTTTTATCATTAGCGGTTGCTACATTGCTAGTGATTTCATATTCTACAAGAGTGTTCAATTGATCTGCAAAACTTCCTATCTTGAAAACTGTAGGAGGATTATTTCGGCAAATGATAATACCCTATAAGCAATATTTTGTATAAAAATAACTAAGATAAACAACTGGTATTTTTCTCATTAATTGTTAAAATCAAAATCAAAGAACCATGCACATATCTAATATATGTACAATTGATCTGCAGAATAAAAACTTCCTGTCTAGAAAACTGCAGGAGGAGTTTCCCGGACAAATTATGAAACCTATTAACAATATTTTGCATAAAATGACCAAGTTTAACAACTAGTATTTTTCTCATAATTATCAACAATCAAAATTCAAGTACCATGCACATCTCTGATATGTACAACTGATCTGCAAAACTAAAAATTTCCTTTTCGAAAACTGTAGGAGGAGCTACCTGGATAATGGTGTACCCTATACACTATATTATGCATAAAAATAACTAAAATCAACAGGTTGTATTTTCTAATTAACTACAAAAAATCAAAACCGAAGTACCATACACATTTCTGATATATGTATAATCTATCTACAAAATATACACTTATCCTAAAATTGCACCCTTTTGGCAGTCGCCCAGCCGCCAAATTTCTCCATTTCAAGGACCGCAAAAACTTTAACCTTGCCCATAACTTTTGATTGGTTAGAGCTATGGCTTTCATATTATATATGACTGTGCATTCCTTTCTGTTGGTACCATCATACATGAATCCTCGACTTTTGAGTTTGACCCACTTTTGCAACATTTTACCAAATTTTAAAGGATAATGGAAATGGCTCGCAGTTCTTTTATATGTTAAAGATAAAATAAATCCAAAGAAAAAAACCGCATCAAAATCTGTGCACAATTAACGGTGATATCAGGTAAACCCCCCAATTTACACCTGAGAGATTTTCTGAATCGAGCAGTTTCAGCCCTTGGCCACTGTCACTACATGGACTGGTCATTTAGAATGCTAAGAAAACACTGGAAATAAATAAATGTTGTTGTTTTGAGCGATTCTTTTACTTCGTAGTGACTTTTACAAACCTAAGTTTAAATGTGACTGTAGTATAAGTTTCAAGTTAAGTTTGTAATTAGTTTTGGGGAAAATATTATATACATTTTTATGCCCCCGTAATAGAAGATCGGGGGCACATAGTTTTTGCCCTGTCCGTCGTCCGTCGGTCTGTCTGTTTGTCCGCAAAAACTTTAACCTTGCCCATATCTTTTGATTGGTTGGAGCTATTTTTTTTTTTCAGATTTCACATGTGTATTCCTTGTGACAAGAACTTTCTTTCAGTACCATCATATTTGACCTTTTGATCTTGACCTTGGAGTTTGACCCACTTTTGCAAATCTTAAGAGACTTTAACCTTTTTTGGCCATAACTTTTGAACAGTTGGAGCTTGGGCTGGCTTTCAAACTTCACATGTGTATTCCGTGTGATAAGATCTTCCCTTGGATACCGACATCTTTGACCCTTTGACCTTGGAGTTTGACCTACTGTTGAAAAACTTTAATCTTGGCCGTAACTGTTGAACAGTTTGTCCTAAGTCTTTTATACTTGCATGTGAACTCTTTGTGACAAGACCTTCCCTTGGGTACCAACAACTTTGACCCGTTGACCTTAACCTTGAAGTTGACCTTCTTTTGAAAAACTTTAACCTTGGCCATAAATTTTAAACAGTTTGTGCTAGAACTTTCATATTTCACATGTGTATTTCTTGTGATAAGACCTTCCTTTTGATACCAACAACTGTGACCTTTTGACCTTGGCCTTGGAGTTTGACCTACATTAATTTTGAAAAACTTTAACCTTGGCCATACCTTTTAAACAGTTGATGCTAGGGCTTTCATACTTCACATATGCATTTCTTGGGACAAGATCTTTCTTCAGATACCAACACCTTTAACCCTTTGCCCTTGACCTTGGAGTTTGACTTACTGTTAAAAAACTTTAATCTTGGCCATAACTTTTGAACAATTGGTTTTAGGGCTTTCATACTTCACATATGCATTCCTTGTGACAAGACCTTTCTTCAGATACCAACAACTCTGACCCTTTGATCTTGATCTTGGAATTTGAAAAACTTTAGCCTTGGCCATAACTTTTGAACAGTTTGTGTTAGGGCTTTGAAATCATACTTCATATGTATATAACCTGTGACAAGACCTTCCTTTGGATACCAACAATTTTGGCATTGACCTTGACCTTGGAGTTTGACCTACTTTAAAAAATTTTAACCTTGGCCATAATATGTGAACAATTGGTTCTATTGGTTCTAGGGCTTTCACATTCCATGATCATGTGTATCACTTGTGGCAAGACCTTCCCTTGGGCACCATTTGATCTTGACATTGCCGTTTTACTTACTTTTAAAAAACTTTAACCTTCGCCATAACTTTTCAACGGTTGGTGGTGGGTCCTTCATATTTCACGGGTATATTCCTCGAGACAAGTCCTTTCTTTGGGTACCAACATTATTGATCTCTTGACCTGGAGTTTGACCTAAATTCGACAAACTTTAAACTTAGCCATCCATAAGCTGCCATACGGAGGCATCAGTGTTTCACAAACAAATCTTGTTTCCCTTGAATTTATTTTAACCATCATAAAATTCTATACTGGTTAGCACGGGACACAGACCTTCACAATAATATATTTCTATTTTAAAATTTTTTATACGCACTTACATGAACATGTTGTATAGTGCTTATTAGAAATCTTGTTTAAAGAATGAAAATTTAATTAAATTGGATGTAATTAAGCAAAATAAGCCCGAATAACTCCGTCAGAGAGAGAGAGAGAGAGAGAGAGAGAGAGAGAGAGAGAGGGGAGGAGAGAGATTCCCTCTACACTTCAAATCAAATATTTAATTTTCGTTCTTCTTTTTTTATTTACATTATTAACTGCCTATCCTTTTCCTTTATTTTGTTTTCAGAGTCGGCCACAATTTGTTTTTATTTTTTTCAATGTTACACTTGAAATAGGGAGTTAGCATCGTTTTTGAAAGGGGAAGGGGCAGTCAAAGAAAAAAAATTCAACTTATCTGAAAAAAACCTGACACCCAAAAAAAGAGAGGAAAACTGTCCAAACTCGAAAATTATTTCGGGGGGGGGGGGGGGTTACCAACTTCTACCAAATTTTATTCATACATCACCCCTCCCACGGCCCCCTGATGCTATGTGCCTGTGAAATCCACGTGCTTCACCTGTCAACCAAATCACTCGATGCCCTTTGCTGCTGTGATTCTTGTCATGCCAAATTATTTTCCATGTAAATTGAAATATTCTGATTTCACACCTTTCTCAAAAAATATTTTGGGACATAGCTGGAGGCGCTGTGTCTTTATCACATCCTTCAGGCTTGACACACCAAATGTATTAAACTATTCAACCGACTTCCTGTCAACATCACACGTGTATATAATTGCCAACGTACCAGGGGCCTATATACTAATACTACTTCTAGTATATAGAGGTCCCTGAACGTACTAATTTAATAATTTTTCCTAAACACATTTTTAAATTACCTCGGTAAATTTATGTTGTTTTTTAATAAAATTTACCAAACAGAGTTAACATAAATGTCTGAGACACTTCTTGTTTAATTTTAATTAAGAGATAATTTATATATTTACATACTAAATCGTTGCCGATTTCAGATGAAAAAAAGGGGGGGGGGTCTTTGGTAGAACAAAAAGCAAACAAATTAGTTTGGAATCTTAATTTTCCTCAATATTCATTTTGATAGATCAAAACACATGTTATAGGGTTCTAATCTGGGCCTTCGATCTGAAATTCCATTCTACATTCGCTATAAACATGATAAATATATAAGTGCGTGTTAGTAATTAATACTGTATCATTTTTCTTATTTATTTATACTTCACTGCCAATGTAATATAAATCGATAGCTTCATTCATAGTCCATAATCATGATGATTATGCAACACATATATTGAAGACAACTCTTTTTAAAGGGGAGGGGGTGTAGTAAGAGTAAAATCACGCTAAATCACAATGATCACGCAAGTTTGGACACTGTATGGGTTATATAAGTATTAATATTAAACTTGAGTGTAGAATTACACGCATCATTATATACTGGCCATATTCCAGTTGTAATTATTTATATTGTCTTGTTTTAGGAAAATGGATCTTTACAATCGATATATGAAGTGAAATTTTGCCACTAACTGAAAAAGAATATCAGTTTACAAACTGTTTCAGGATACAATGTGAAGTTTAACAATTTTTAAAAAGACTTCAAGGTATTTGTGTGTGTTTGTGAATATTGGACATTTTATTTTTTTATTTTATTCCCGTTGACCCTTTTACTCGGTAGGCTCTTGCTGATTAGAAATCTCAAATTACTCATTAAAATTGGTTTCTGATTCAAACTGGAAAGCCCCGATGCCAAGGTCTACATTTTGTCAAACCTCGACAGCAAATGCGACATATCAACGTTGTGCATAGATTTCGATGCGATTTTATTTTTGGTTTTATTTCGTCGTAATCTTTAACATATAAAAGAACTGCGATCCATTTCACCCTTTACATTGGCCATAACTTTTGAACAATTAGCGCTAGGGCTTTCATATTTCACATGTGTATTCCTTGTGAAAAAGACCTTTCCTTGGGTGTGGATTTTTTTGACATTTTGATCTTAACCTAAGAGTTTGACCCACTTTGAAAAAACTTTAACCTTGGCCATAATTTTTGAACGGTACCAGGGCTTCCATATTTCACAGGTGTAATCCTTGTGAAAAGACCTTCCCTTGGGTACCAAACAATTAAGACGTTTGATCTTGACCTTGGAGTTGGACCTACTTTTGAAAAACTTTAACCTTGATCATTAACTTTTGAACAGTTGCTTCTAGGGCTTTCATATTTCACGTGTATTTCTTAAGACAAGACCTTGAAGTTTTCACGTAGGTACCAACAATTTTGACCCTTTGACCTTGATCTTAAAGTTTGACCTACTTTTAAAAACTTTAACCTTCTCCATAACTTTTCAGCGGTTGGTACTTGGGCTTTCATATTTCACAAGTATATTCCTTGAGACAAGAATACAGGCACTTTTCCGTAATAATTTTTAACCCATAGTATAATAATAACACAAGGTATCCAGCTCCGAATTATATTAAGTACCCCCCTCACATTTACGCTTTCAGAGGAAATGCACTGGAAAATTGTTTATTACCATTGTCTTCTACGATAATTCATCTACACAACCATATATGGCATGCTTGTCTTTATTTTCATTTATCTCCGTAAATAGCCTCAAAACTCTGCTTGAAGAGTGGAAAAGTCGACTTACACCATGAAATGGTATGTGCCAATCCCGGACAGAGAGAAAATTTAAAAATGATTGAGTGGGTTTAAAGAATAAATAGAATTTGATTATGTTTCAATTTCCATGGTACAATGGTAATAAATAGTTTGCCAGTGAATTTCCTCTGAAAGTGTAAATGAGAACTATTCTCCATGTAATTCGGAGCTGGATACCTTGTGTTATTATTATACTATGGGTTTAAAAAGTTATTACCGAAACAAGTGTCTGTGGACAAGACCTGTCTTTGGGTACCAACATTTTTTTATCTCTTGACCTTGGAGTTTGATTTGCATTTGACAAACTTTAACCTTCGCCATAAGCTATCATACGGGGCATCTGTGTTTCACAAGCACATTTTGTTTTTAACTGAAAATTAGGGACACACGACAGGTATATCCCCAATGTCTGGGTATAGTTTAGATGGAACTTTTTGTTGAGTAATTGTAATCATTGCTGTATTCCAAAGTTTATAGCTCTCTGCTGACCACGGGTGTCTCACTTCAATCTTTACAGCTTAGCTTTAACTTCAATCTATTGATTGGTTTTAAAATAGAGTATTGTTTGGAGTATCAAAATTATGCATAACATTATGATAACAAGTCTAAAAATATACCTGAATATTTATCCAATACGGTTCAAACAAATTCTTCGGTGTTTCCTATTGATGGAGTTGTATCTCTACGGTTTACACGTGCATCGTGTACCGTGTAGATGCTGAACATAAGAGAAACATATTCACGTCTTCTCCATTAGTAAGATGATCGGATAAAGGTCAGCAAGCTCTCAGCCCTTCCCCACCTGTGATGTTTACTTTGGGTGAACAAAGGGAAATCTGTATATAGAACTTAAAGTTAATTTATGTTTTCTCCTCTTGCAATGCAAAATTTTCTGATTAATCGCTTCTGATTTTAGGTTGTCACCGCTATGAAATTGTAGAGTTTTTCATAACTCATCAAATGAAGATTACCGGTGTATATATTACAGAATTACCCAAACGACTCCTTTTCCCCGTTCGTTCCCTGCTACATTGTAACCCAAGGCAATTGTTGTAGAATATTTTAATGAAGTCATGATAAAGGGTTGCACAAGAGTAGTGTGACTGAAAGCACTAAGAGTACTAAGGTAAATGCCATTTGGTTGCTTTCGTACAATGGATAATACTCATTAAACAAGTTCGATTGTAAGTAAACACGTTATAAATGTATTTTAGTCAAATATTAATTTAATACAATTACCGGGGAGGGGTTAATAATAAATTTATGCTAGATTCAGCTATAAGTCTAAATATTTTTGTGCAAACGATATATCTTCAATTTTGCATGTTTGACAATGTGATGCAAGTAAAAAATATCTCCAAGTCCGTTTAAATTACTTTCTGAAGGAAATTATCACTAGTTTTGATGTATGTGTCTAGATATAATACTAGACCAGGCCATCTTTTAAAATATGTTTGCTTGCCCTCTCCCGACTGAGGATACAAAAAAAATTATGTAGGAAGGTAATTTAAGGTAGGAGCATAACTTTTTTAAAATTAAAAAAAAACCCTGCAAATGTGAGGTTAAAATGGTTATTAATGAATAAAAAAATAATTATTTCCTGGAGATCAAAAAAAAGTTTTAAGTCGGGCCGTTTTTAGTCAGTCGGTCGGGAGAGGGCAAACAAACAATTTTGTAAAGATGGCCCCAATTCCATGACTTTGGTAAAGAAAGATGTCATGGATACTAGTATTCATAATAAAAGAAAATTAATTAAATATCAACATGTATTTATTTCGACGAGCAATGAAACTTGCTGCTCTGTCACGCATTTTATTCTTTTCGAGCCTGCTTTAATTCATACTAAATATCCTTTTTTTTCTTTTTTTTTGGCCTGTCAGGAAATTTTTGGTAGTGCCCCTTCAACTGTCAACTGAAAAATGTATGGCTGTGCCCCCCCCCCCCCTTCCACTAAACCGAAATTGCTTCCTACGGGCCTGATATGAATATTTTTTTCGACATTTATACGATGCTAAATATCACAGCGTCACACAATACAAGGCATAAAGGCTTGTTGGAAAAAAATCCTGTAATACATGTAACTCTGTCATGGAAATTTCGTACAGTCCTATCACATTGTACAGCATAAAAATATTGAAATTTGATTCCGAATTCCATTCATATCAGAGGATGATGAGTTAAAATATTAGATTATCCAGATTGCCTAATATTGGCATCATATATATACTAATTCAAAACTCCGCTTTGGAATAAATCATTTCCATGGTAACGTATTTCATGCATCATTGGACGGTGTTCACAGACAGGTGTAAGTTAATATTATTTTACTCACCCTCTCTTAGGAAAATTCGTGTACATTTTAATTATCTCCATTTGTCTGCTTATCACACTTTCTTGTCATTGCTTCTCATTTTGAAATTTAAGGGTAGCTAATTTATTTTCATAAATTGGTTATGGAATCTCTGTCTCAAGGTTTCACAAAGGTTAAATCACAGGAGTTCGCGTACCTATCAATTTAACCGAAATTTTCAGTAAATAAAAAAAAAATACGTAATACCTATAATAATAACACAAGGAGTGCAACGCATTCCAGGTCACCGGGGAACCCCTCTCTTAATATCGAGGCTGCTGCGCAATTAATTTTCAATCGAAAATTATAAAACACAAACCATTCTTTTCGGAAGGAACCATTCTTTATGTCTGTTAATGCATATGATTTGAAATGCCTGTTTAACATCAGTAGCAGCGACATTTCTCAACGACTTTGCCCAAACATTGGTTGTCCGCGACGCCATTACGTGACGTTACAATGGGTGCGTTGATTTACCCAAAAAGAAAAAAAATGCCAGAGATGAATAATAATATGGAAATTTAGATAATTTAAGGTCATGTACGATATGAATGTTCTACAAACAAATTCAACAGTTCTCCGTTTTACATACAGGTGTAAATAATGTGAAGAATACAACGTACAAAATGATACATATAAGAAATCAAAATGAATTACATGTACTTCCAGTAGACAAATGATTTGAACGTAACAGGGAAATGTTTTGAGCAGTGTCTTTCTCTTAAAAGATAATTATTATTTCCTTTTGACATTTGAAACATCATCTCAAAAAATGCTTTGGGCACTTTTTGATATTCTTGCATGAAGTGTGCGAGGATCTGTACATGTATGTGTAAAATGAATTATTTAATAACGTAACACTGCATGCATGTGAACAAAATTGTGAGTGATATAGTTCAATAAAAAAAATCATATATCCCCCCAGTAAATAAAAGTAAAATGGAAGCGCACGTCCAGCGATTGAACAACCCTTGAATATCGCCCCCCCCCCCCCCGACAACTTGTACGTTAACATAGTAAATACATACCAATATATAAATAGGCCTACTTATAAAATGGCCTCTTTTTTCTTGTTAAAACAACAGACAAATATTGATCAGAAAAGCTTACTTGAGCCTTCTGCTCAGGTGAGTATGAGCACAAATTACAAGTGTTACGAATTTTTTTTTTTAAATAAGTATTTAATAGGTTTTTTATGTACTGAAAATTTCGTTACAATTGATGGGTACGCCATCTTCCGTGATAGTACTGATTAAATTCTCAAAGTATACGATTGTTGAATAATCTTTTCGTTCTTCCTTTTTTTACTTGTCAAAGATTTCCTCGCCAAAATTGAAGACACATTAACTTGGATTGCACCCCCCCTCTACTTCCTGCTTTCAAGTTTTTTTAACACCTCAAACGTAACCTAGTATTAATATATGCTTAATTTTTAACATACTACATTGAATAAATTTAATAAGGGTTGGAAAACATATACCCATTCAATGTCTAAAAGGTAAAGACAACAAGGAGTACTTTAGTATACTAAAGTTAATAATCAATTATAAAGATTCACGGGCATTTTTTTTAGTATTTTAGAATAAAAATGAAGATGACGTCAGCCCCCCAAATTATTCACATATTTTTCCATCAATACCTAAAAATTTATATTCATTAACCATAAGTTGTGAATTGACCCCCCTTATCTTTTAAATACCACTGCTAAGTTATTATGTAAAATGTTTCATATATTTTATATATATTTCACAATAGACAAAAAAGTACTCGTATTACAAGTTAAAAGTTTTATCTCTGGTATCATATTGTATATGATTGTTCATTTCAGGCATTATATGTTCCTTTTGGGTAAAGCGACGCGCCCGTATTACGTCACGTAATGGCGTCGCGGACAACCAATGTTTGGGCGAAGTCGTTGAGAAATGTCACTGCTACTGATGTTAAACAGGCATTTCAAATCATATGCATTAACAGACATAAAGAATGGTTCCTTCCGAAAAGAATGGTTTGTGTTTTATAATTTTCGATTGAAAATTGATTGCGCGGCAGCCTCGATATTAAGAGAGAGGTTCCCCGGTGACCTGGAATGCGTTGCACTCCTTGTGTTATTATTATAGGTATTACGTATTTTTTTTATTTACTGAAAATTTCGGTTAAATTGATAGGTATGCGAACTCCTGTGGTTAAATACAGGAGGGTTCGGATGCTGTAAATCTCCTAGACTTTTTCGGATGTATGAACACGTAAAATTATTCTCCCCTGCATTCGCGAAAGCGATGGAACTTTAAATCTCGCTCATCTGTCAGTCTGTCACAAAACCTTTAACCTTGGTCATAACTTTTGAATGAGAAAAGATATGGCTTTCATATTTTACAAATGCATTACCTGTGACAAGAATTTCTCAAATGTGTTATGGTATTTTACCCAGTGACCTTGACCTTTTAGTTTGACGTAGTTTTCAAAAATTTTATCATTGCTGCTAACCTTTGAAGGAGAGAAGATTAGGGTATTCATAATTGACATGTGCGTTACCTGTGACAAGACGTTTCTAAATGTAGTATGATTTTTAACCCTGTGACCTTGGTCTTGGAGGTTTGACCTAATTTTCAAATAGTTTAACATTGCTGTTAACATTTGAATGAGAGAAGATAGGTTATTTATATTTGACATGTGCATTACCTGTTTCAAGACCTTTTTGAATGCTCTCTGGTTTTTGACATCGTGACCTTGACCTTTAAATTTAATCTAGTACAATCTTTTTTTTTTTTACTCATGTAATAACTTTTTAATGAGAGATGATAGGGTTCTAATATTTTACATGTACATTACCTGTGTCAACACCTTTCAGAAAGGTATATCAATTTTGACTGATGACCTTGGCCTAGAATTTTGACCTACTTATCAAAAAAAGTTTAACTTTGGCCATAACTTTTGCTCCAGAAGAAACATGGCTTTCGTATTTTTCTTTACATGTTCATCACTTGTGACAAGACCTTCCAGATTGTATTATGATACTTAACCTATGACATTGATTCTGAAGTTTTGAGAAACTTTTATCTTTGCCATAACCTTTATTAATTCAATAATTTATATCTTGTTTGTATGATGGACAGACAAGACAGGACACAAGAACAAGACAGTTACAATATGCCATAAATAATTGCATCCCATCCACTAAGACACCGTAAGCGAGGGACCACAATTCTTTGAATTTGCGTGTCTTAGCAGTCATTCTCAAGTATATCTTTAAATAATTCCTATGTTATTCAAACCTAAACGGATGAATCATTAATTAATCGACCTTTTTTCCGGATAGGTGATCAGATATTTCTTGAGCATGTTCATTCCCAAATAACGAAACCTCCTATCTTGATCATTTTTTTACAGCTGTTGTATACATGTTGAATCTGGGGATGAATACTATTATCTGCAATTCGGATTCCGTCAGATATTTTCTGATGAGTTATTGGGCAAGTTGTTCTGGAGCTGGTCCATTCCAAAGTACTTGTATCTGTAAATGCTTCCTTGACCAGTCGTACACAAGTGGATGCTGCATTGTGGATGAATGAATAGTCTACATTAAAGTTTCGAAAAATCCTCCAATCCCAAGTACTTACATTCTTATTTGTTATTAGTAAGGCGTTAAAACTCTTATTTCTAAGTGATCGGATTTTCCATTTTTAAAAAGACAGGCATATGTTGCTCATCATATCAAGGATTGTAAATTTATCCAGTTTTTCAGTATGCCACACAAGCGATTTCTTATGCCCATAGGAAGGCTTAGTGTAATTTTTGTATACAAGTATATTTTTTTTTCATGTTTGCCCAACAAAAATGTCTACGTTTACATTTTAATCATGCGTGATAGGTGCCCTTGATATAAAAACGTGATTTATCAATCAGGAATAAAAAATTCATTTCTTTTTCACAGACATGACCTCAACATTGGATAATAAGGTTAGAGTCGAGCACTCGCATTTGTTACTGTTTTAAGCTGTGTTAAGAAACACTATTATATAATAGTTCAGTTAGGATTGTTGTGCAGAAAGTGGGTCTCAGAAAATGGATTCCTGCTCTCTACAGATTTAAGTTTTATATGCAGATTTTATTGGAAGGCAAAAATAGTCTTTTTAAATTTTTTTTTTTTACTAAAACGAGATTTCTTTTTGCTCTAAATACTTTCAACTGGAAACATATCGATTTTTGGATTATCGGGTAAGTAATGCAGTCTGAAAGGACTATGGTAGCGGCCGAATCTGGCCCCTTATTTGATGTAAAAATCAGGACACAGTTAAAACTGTGATAGTTTGTAGTTAAGAACTTAAAACGATGCTTGTTTTTAAAACAGCACTAATTTTGATTCAAAGCTTACACGGAGGCCACAAGAGGGTGCTGAAGTAGGATATTTTCCCGAATTTCCTCAATTCTGGTGGAATTTCGTCAAATTTGAGATACTTTTCACTTCGGGAAACATAGAACACAAGCTTGCCTATCTGAGATTTTTATACACAAGATGCAGCTGATACTAGCGTATGAAATATATAAATTTGGTAGATAGGCAAGCTTGTGCTCTGTTTTCTGAAACAAAATGTGCTGTAAAATTGATGAAAAATTGCATGAAAATGAGAAAATCCGGTAATTGACACATTTTCTGACCTTCCTATGACCTATGTGTATCCCATAACTTCGAACCAATACTCATTTTGTGGCAGGGGTGACAAGAGGTTTTTATTGATAAACTGTTGCATCATTCTAAAAGACACCCAAAACCAGGGGTCAAAAAGGAGTCTTAGCCTATCTTGTCCTTTAGCTGAACCAGTATCTTTGTGATACATATAGTTAATAATTATTAGTGACGATTACGATTGCAGATAGGTATCTTATATTGAAACCAAACCAGTAACTTTCACAGATAATCACTGGCAGATCAACCGGAAGAGGGGAAGGGTAAGACATTGTTAGACGGCTCGATAAAATACAATCTCATTATCGCACGATATCCGCATTCGATGTAATATTTACCTAATTTAATTTTATTTAATTCCTTAGGTAACCTAAGTCTTAAATTTTAAGTTGATATCAAATCGAATCTGTCCTCTAAATTCCGGAAGAAACCAGTTCAAAGCGTGCTATTACATAAAAAAGATGATTGAGATCAGATATACTGAAAGATACCGTGACCATAGCACTAGAGAAAACTATATTGATATAAATTGTTTGTTTCTGTACAAAAAAAAAATGTAATTGTATTTTGAATTCTAACTGCAATTGTTATTTATTTGATCAGCCATCATGGACAAAGACATACCATCAAACGGTGCATCATTTTCGGAATTCTCCAAAGAGGAACCCAAGCGTTCTCACTGGACTGGAAAGTTAGATTTTCTCTTAGCATGTATAGGATATGCCGTAGGACTTGGAAATGTCTGGCGCTTTCCTTATCTGTGTTACAAAAACGGTGGAGGTAAATGCTGCATTCGAAAATCAAATTTTAAATTTTTGAAACAAAAGTAACTTGGCAAAATAAGAAGGAGCAAGCTAGTGCTTTAATTTGATATAGTGTCCAAACTTCAGTTGATTCAATGTTGTATAGTTGGCTTTCGTTATATAAGTTCTGTACTTTTTCCGGATGCAGGAGCGTTCCTGATTCCTTACTTTATAATGTTGGTCTGTGGAGCTCTCCCAATTATGTTACTGGAGATTGGTCTTGGACAGTACATGTCCCGTGGAGGACTAAAGTCATGGGTCATCTGTCCATTGTTTCAAGGTATGAGAGCACATCATCACAATAAGTAGATCATAATTAAAATAGATTAGCGAAGTTTTAATCTTAAAAACATGATTTTTTTTCCTTTATACTTACCATATAATGTAATCAACTAGGTGATAATGAAATTTTGAAGAGACAAGGAACCAATTATTCCATTGTAAAATATGTCAAACAAACTATAACTATATCTCCGTTTTGTCGAACGTTTAATAAGATTATTTTTATGCTTTTAATTTTACAAATTGTTGCAAAATCTGAGTGTTTACAGGAATAGGAATAGCCACCCTTCTTATCAACTTTCTGTGCAACACATATTACATCGTGATCATGGCCTGGGGATTGTACTACCTTTATATGAGTATGAGCTCCGTTCTACCGTGGAGTAACTGTAAGAATGAATGGAACACCAACAGGTACGTAAAAAATTTGGACATTTTGTTTAAAGAAGTCTGGAATCAAAATGCAATTTAAGTTACATGTTTTTTTTATCATTTGCAAAGTTTAATTAGTCAGTTGGAAATTATTTCAAGATTCACTTACAAACATGCTATACAATTCACCAATATGTCGTAGGAGTTCCCTTTCTTTTAAAAAAGTACATTATTCTATTTTGATATAAAATTGTAAATCACAAAATGATAAATCAGCACACTGACGCACATTGATATCACTTTAAAAGATACAATTTTAATTTTTATTAAAAATTGTATGTTGGTTTAGCCATGAAATATAGAAATAACAAACAGTATTCAGCTTATAATACAAATCGGGAGCATTTCAAACACGGACCTCTAACACATCAGAGGTGGGATCAGGTGCCATGGAGGAGTGAGCATCTCCTGCTGACCGGTCACACCAGTCGTGTGCTCCTTATGATCGGGAAAAACAGAAAAATCCGTGGGCAATTCAGTGTGTAAACAATGGCCTAATAATCAGTATGAGAAAGGTCAGGCAGCATTTGACTTAGATTGTATCGACCATAAAACTTGCGAAATGATGACTTTAAACGAGACTGTTGATATTCTTGTTTGATCAACTTGTTTGTCAATAGTTTGCACCGTTTTAGAAATTGTTCGTACGTAGAGCATGCTCTTGCATGTCGAATCAACTGAGAGACATAAACCCCTTATGCAGGTGATAAGGGTTTATTGCTACAAAACTAAGGGAAGTTGACGATTGAAAAGTTGAAGTCATCACGTTTATCACAAAGATTGGTTGTTAGGTTACCATTAACGTCTTTTTCTAGTAAAATATCGAAATATGAAAGAGATGTGTCAGACTCTGTGATATCCTTTATTTCAAGCTCACTGGGATATATCGAGTCGAGTCGCTCGCGTGGCGCAGTGGTTAGAGCGTTCGCTCTAGAGTCGCGGAGTAAGGAGTTGATCCTTACGTCGCGGGTTCAAATCCCGCTGTGGGACGTGGAGACCGGTCTTTCGGATGAGACCGTATAAACCGATGTCCCATGTCGCAGTAGGTGCTGGCACGATAAAAATCCCTCACTGCTCAATGGCCCTGAGTGCCGAGTATAGGTCAAAATTTGCAGCTCTCCAATGGCAAGTGGTGGAGTCTCAATATGAGTGAAAAATTCTCGAGAGGGACGTTAAACAATAAACAAACAAACAAACGAACAAATATATCGAGTCGACATATGGATGGAAGTAACTATTGTTAATTGATAATACGTCATCGATATATCTAAATATCGAGTTGAAGGCCACAGCAAGTGTTTTCTTATTCTCATGTATGAAATGTTGAAAGAATTCTGCTTCATATGAATACAAAAATAGGTCTGCTAATAACGGGGCGCAATTAACCCATTGGGATTCCGATAGATTGTTGGAAGACCTGTTTTCCAAAAAACACATAGATATTGTCAATCAGAAACTCAAGCATCTTTTTGATGTCATCTTTAGAGTGTGCGTACAATCGGAATGTTTTTTTTAACAAAATAATGTTGAAAATGGCCAATGACTAGGTCAGTAAATTAGCTTCATTTTTATTGAAAAAAGCAGCTGTCAATAATAACAAAAAGTCTGGACTTTAATTTATCGTGAGGAATGGTTGTATAAAGTGTTGAAAAGTCGTACGTTTTGATGTTATTGATTTGTTAAAATTTTGTGATTTCCAATTTTCTAAAACTTTCTTGGAATTTTTAAGTATCCACATCTGATTTACACCACATCTTGAATATATTGTTGTACAGAACTCCTGAAGTTTTAAATTTAAATTAGTATCTCACGTTTTGGTTCCAATGAAAAGTCATATAACATGCAACATATCTTTTTCATCTCATCTCAAAATAATAAGTTATGGTAAAAGAAATTGCAACAACTTACATGTATTCAATGAATCGAGATTGTTTTTCGAGACGAAAGCCATGAGGTAAATTGAGGTTGTCACTTAAACGTTTGAAAAAATTCCGTGATTTTTATTTTCGACACTGTTATTCATAACAAAAAGATTCGCGCATTTAATACAACATGTCTTTTTGTGAAAATTCTGATAGATTTCTCCCAGATGTTGAACACACACATGGCCTTATTGTACTTGACAAATCTTAAGTTGATAATACAGATGTCCTCAGAGAATTGTAGAAGACATGAAAATGACACTGGAATGTATAATACAATGGTGTGTATGTTTTGCTTTTTGGCAGATGTGCCTCAACAGACCAAGAACTACTCACTAGGCTTTGCTTTGGTCAATTCAACATGTCTATTAACTCGGAACAATTAGAAGAAAGTTTGATTTACAGGAACGCGTCTGTTTACAACATTCATCAAAACTTATCTATTGCAAACTGCTCCTTAGAAAATGTACACCCAGTGGATCCTGTAGTCGAGTTCTGGGAGTGAGTAGTTAAAAGTTCTTGATTTCTTAACTAATTTTTCACAATCAGTTGAAGTTTGCAAATGATATTGTGACGGAAAACACGTTTTGTGACAAAAGATACTTTCTAGGGAACAAAAAGCCTGATCATATTTATTTTTATTAAAATATAGAATTTCTAATAGAAAAGGCTCGAGTACAATAAGCTAAAATTAAAAAAGAGCTATGTCCGGCAAAAAATTGTGATTATTCAATTAATAGCCATATCTTGTTTACTAGTACCAAGTGTAACACATGATGTACTGAGTATGCTTTATTGTAAAATGAACGTCTTGTAATTCAGTATTCTTAGTCCAATAACTACGTGATTCTTATTCGAACAGAAAACACGTGATCCAGATTTCCGGATCTATAGAAGATGGAGGTGGCCTTGTTCCTCACTTAACAGTCTGCCTGTTACTGATGTGGATAATTGTTTATTTCTGTGTTTGGAGAGGTGTAAAATGGAGTGGAAAGGTAGATAAAATTCCGCAAGTTTATTCAATTGAGGGGTAACGCCTTCCTTCAAAGGAGATACTCAGTAATTAGGAATAAGTGAAAATTTTAATGGCATCTTTAAAAAATCTCAAAATCACTGGGCCAGAAAAGATGAAATTCATGTGAAATCTTTATTGCATAGTGTAAATTCAAGTTTGTGCAAACATGACTCCCAGGGGTAAGGTGGGGCCACGATAGACCATTAAAGTTTTACATAGGGATACATAGGAAAAATTTAGAGATCTTCTTCTTAAGAACAGTCAAAGCTGATAATTCATATTAATATAGACGCATCCTCAGATAATGTACATTCATGTTTGTTCAAATCATGACCCCCAGGAATAGGCTGTGGGGCCACAATCGGCAGTCAAATTTTTACAAGGGAGTACTTAGGAAAAATCTTTTAAAATATTCTTTTCAAGGATAGCAAAGCCATAACAAGTCACATAAATATGGAAGCGTCTCAAATATGAAGATAACAAATAGTAATCAAGCTCAAAAGTCCACTGAAAAAATACAAATCGGTAGCAGAACAAACATAGACCTCTAAAAGCATTAGAGGTGGGATCAGGTGCCATGGAGGAGTAAGCATCGACCGGTCACATCAGCCATGTGCTCCTTGTCATGATCGGGCAAACGGAAAAAATCCGTGGACAATTCAGTTTGTAAAATTGCATTGCAATTAGTATGAAAAACGTCAGTCAGCATTCGACTTAATGATAGATTTTATTTGCTGACAAGATCAGAACTTGACACGTTGACCTCAAACGATTAGTCATATTTATATGGAAACATCCCCAGATCATGTTGACTCAAATTTGTTCAAATATTGATCCCAATGGGTAGCTATATGGTGGATCACAAAAGATCAAAGTTATACATAGGAATAAAAAGGATAAATCTTCAAAATTATCCCTCCTGTGAACAGCAAACTGAGAGCCTTGGGGTTAGGATTAGGCCGAAATGAAAAAAAAAATTCCAGAACAGAGGGCCATGTTGATCATATTGAAATTGAAGCATCCCGTGTGGATTCAAATTCAACTCATGCAATCAAAGCTCCCATAGAGCTAGATTTCTGTTCACAATATGGAGTCATTTTTAAATGAAATTAAAGAGTTAAATTTTAAAAATAATCAGTCTGCTGAAGAAGAACAACAGGCAAGCTTTGTGGTCCTTGGACCTCTTGTTGTATTATAATTTTTCCAGATTTATTGTAGTCAGAACCAAGAAAATATCCAATTAATCAAAATCGGCTCTGTTTTGATATGACCCACAGAATTATTTGTCCTATTAATAGAGTTATAGATTTCATATGTTTTTTGGAATCTGGGAAAAAAGCACCTATACGCTTGATATGAAAAAGAAAACAAGCTTTTCATGCATTACCATTGAATGGTAGGAAACAGAGGCAGGGGCATAAAAAGAAACATTGGGAAATATGATGGTCAAAAATTTGGTCAATTTGCAATTTAAAAGTTAAAATTTTCATGATAATTTTCGAAGAATATTTACAAAATACAAACAGTATGTTTCCAGTTTGATAAACACATTGTTTAAAAATCGTGGTGATTTTCTTCAGATGCCACTGGTTTTAGTAAAATTTAAAAATTGTTTTAAGACTTTTTCCCGAATAGATTTATATATACTCACATTTACTGGGGACATGCAATTTGTTTCTGAAACGAGTTCACAGTAGAAATGAAAATGTAAGATTTTACCCTCTATTTAAAGTGGTATGTTTTCCAGAACTAAACCTTCCTTTATCCACCTTGTAATGTCTCGCTTTTTAAAACTGTCTTACTAAGTTTTGTTTGTGTGTTTTAGGTTGTTTACTTCACAGCCACTTTTCCTTACGTAATTCTGATAATATTACTGATACGTGGATTCACCCTTCCAGGAGCTAGGAAAGGAATCGAGTATTTTCTGAAACCGGACTTTACTCGCCTGAAGGATGCACAGGTATGTCAACAGTTTCTTACTCATAAATATATGTCATATAATTTTAGAAATCAAATGGACGATTTAATATAATTAGGTACATATATAAGACTTTTAACATGGAAAAATTTTTCAGTAAACCACTTTGCTTGGAAACAAAAAAGTCTATTGTATTCAATCAAATTAAATTGTTGAATTTTCCATTTGTGAAATAATTTTCGTATATTCTTATACTTTTCAAAGAAGAATTAGAAGATGACATTATGAATAATTTTGAGTCTTTATAATGTTAATCTTTTTCATTGTTTTATGACAGGGTTGCATAAATTCATTAGTTATCATGCAAAATTAATCAAATCTAACATACTGAAAATTGTCAGAAATTTGACTTAAAAGATATTAAATTTATCTCAAGTAAAACTCATTTGGAAATAATTGATCGGTTGATACTTTATTTTTATTTTTGATAAATCCCCTATGGGCACTTTGGCACTGCATGCTTTAAATAGGTTTAGGAAAAAAGAAACAAGTACGCAGTTCTAAGTACTATTGTTGAACTGAGAGAAAGATGCTGCCTCAATATTGTTAAATACATTATAAACATATCATTAGATGAAATATAAACGGTCAGGGGTCGCTTTGAACATGACGACAGTGTCTGATACGTAGGTTGTAAATACATTTGTCATTAATATATCTAATTTTTTAGGATCGCTAGAACATGGGCGTGTCCTTCCAAGATTCAATTTTAACAAAACAATTGAACGTGAGAAAAGTAGTACTAACAAGAATTCAGTTTATTTTAAAAATTATATACAGGTAGAAATCTTTGTATATGAAATGTAATTAAAACTTAATAGAAATTTTCACCGTTGATAGGTCTTTTATGAAAGAAAACCAATTAAAAAACCTTCATTTTTGATGAATGAACTAAAGCATATTCTTTTATATATATGATAGTGGTTGCAGTCTTAATCAGCTGTTAAGTGGAGATCAAATGAATATGTGCGAATTGTACGAAAGTAAATGTTCACATATGTTTTTACGAAGTAATTCGCACATTAATGGAAATCAATAAAAATATTGAAATCTAAGTTTTGGGACTGGTAATAAATGTTTGAAGGAATAAAATGTGACAACATTTAAATAATCCAACTCACTAACTTCGTAGTGAAACGAAAAAGCATTTTTCTTCATCAATATAGAGACATAACTATACATGTAGCTTACGTCAAAAACGTGCAGGATAAATTATTAGAATTACAACCTGTGCTACTACTTTGAAGTTGATCTATTTAATGAAAGAACATGAAAGAAGAGGACCGAGGATTACTCGGTTTAGAACCGCTGTGTAGTCAATCAGTCATTATTCTGCAGGTTTGGGTGGATGGAGGGACACAGGTTTTCTTTTCTGCTGCGATTGCCCTTGGAGCCATGATAAGTCTCGGAAGTTATAACACTTTCAATACCGATTTCTATAAGTAGGAATTTGCTTTTTTAAGAAGAAAAGATTTAAATTCTTAAGGAAAAAAAATTCAATTTAACTTGATGAAATTGAATATCTGTACTATTTCAAATGATTGTACAACGTACAGGCAATCGAATCGAAAACACACACACAATATAATTTTATTTGATTTATTGAATACCAGATAAATCATTCATCTTCTTTTTGTACAAACAAATGTACATAAGAAAGAATATTAATTGACACCAGTGTTTCCATTTTATCTAAAAATGCATTAAATATAATAATTATATAAATAATTATATCACTCGTCATTACAACAATTTGATTTTTTTTAAGGAACTATGTTTTGTAGGCGCACTCTTATTGTGGCATCTGTCAACTGTGGAACTAGTTTTCTTAGTGGATTTGTTGTCTTTTCTGTCCTTGGGTTTATGTCCCATCAGCAGAATGTCGATATAAGCCAAGTCGCTGAATCAGGTCTGAATAGTTTACCTTCCAATGTAATTGAGTAATAATGAAGTAATACGCTTACAGTAATAAATGGTGGGAAACATTTATTAATCATGTAACTATCACAAACCTGGTGCACCAGGCCTATGAAGGAAGCTGTATTTTACTGCAAATCCCAAACAGAGTTCAATTATGCATGAAATATAGATATTTGATTTTTTCTTTAAATTTCAAATAGAAGAAAGCTTATATTTTGTTTACATCTATTGCTTGATCTTTTTCAGGTCCAGGTTTAGTATTTATGGTATATCCTAGGGCGGTTTCCGAGATGCCTCTTCCCCATCTTTGGTCAATACTGTTCTTTTTCATGTTATTTTTAATCGGGATCGATAGTCAGGTATATATACTGTAAACTTGATATTTTTTGCGAATAAATAACAAACACCATATACATCGTATCTCATACTTCTGTAAAAATCCAAAAGCGCCATTTCCTCATTTTCAGTATTGAAAGACAGAAATGCTTAAAGACAAAAATGTCATGTTCGGTCATCTGTTGCATAATTCAAAATATGATGTTGATGAAAAACTGCAAATATGATAATTCAGTCACAGACTATGGCATGCCAAACGTTGCAATATTCAATCTTTTCCATTTGTATAATTTTTCAATTGTATTGTATAATTTTTATTAGTGTTGTATAATTTACCTTTTGTATTTTATTATTTTCCATTTGTATTGTATAATTTTTATTGGTATTGTATACTTTTCCATTTGAATTGTATAATTTTCCATTTGTATTGTATAATTTCACATTTGTATTGTATAATTTTCCATTTGTTTTATATAATTATAAAATATACAAATGAAAAATATAGAATACAAACGGAAAATTAGAGAATATTAATAAAAATTATACACTACAAATGAAAAATTATACAATACAAATGGAAATTTTTACAATACAAATGGAAAATTATACAATGCAAATGGAAAATTATATGATACAAATGGAAAAGATTGAATTTTGCAATGTTTGGCATGCTGTAACCGACAGAATCTTGCGTCTAAACAAAAACAGAAGGAAGCCAAATAATAAATTTTCAAAGTACCTTTCAATTTTGATGAGCATTGAAGGTCGAAATATTACGATAAAGATTTGAAATTTGGCATGATATCATTAAAACTATCACTTTTAAGTCAGTCGTTTAGATGCTAAATTGTTAAAAAGGACCACGATGAAAGGATAATGATCTTGGCTTATGTTCATATGGGTGACAGAAAGGATAGAAAAAAATACGTTTATGCAAATTTAATGATTTCAAACAGGATAAACAAATGAAATCAACATATATGAATTCAAGCTAAAAATCACAAACGTACTTATATGCAAAGGAAACAAAGGTTGTCGACGCAAAAAAGTTATTGATTTGTACTAGTGACTGTTTATTGCACAATAAAGTTCATCTGTTTAAGATGTTTTAAATCGTTCGACGTTTGTCGTATATTTGCCTTTTTTTTTTTTTTTTTTTTTGCAATTTTAACCTTTTAACTTGTGCAAAATAAAAGAATGTTTTTCTCATGTGGTGTAAACAAGTAGTGATTGAACTTATTTAAATAATTTCATCATATCGATAGAAGAATAAAAATACAATGTATTTCAAAGTTGAACTATATATATATATATATATATATATATATATATATATATATATATATATATATATATATATTGGAACACCACTTGTTTATCTTCAACATCACCAATATCATTTGTTTTAGTTCGTAACGGTAGAATCAGCTTTGGCCCACGTGAGTGACATGTTCCCTCGTGTCCTTTATAAAACAAAGGGTAGAATAATACTGACGAGTGTGGCTTGTGTCATTTGGTTTGCAATCGGTCTCTCAATGGTGTCACGGGTAAGACTTCTACAGGGTTTCAATACTGTATACAGGGAAATTTTTGTCCCCGTTTTATTTTTCTTCTTTCGCCCTTGTTGCAAATAAGCAAATTTGATACCGGGCGAATGGAAAGAAGACAGTATAAAAGTGTCTGAGCGAATTTAAGAAGGGACAAAATTGTTTGCAAATGTGAGGGCGAAATATAACCCTGCATATGGTATTGATTAGTGATTATTAATGTAACTGTATATTAACACTCAACAAATCATATGATAAAAACAAGATTAATGGGGTTTCATCATTCTTAACATTTTAAGAGATAAATAATTTACATGTAAGAACGTATTAAATCTATCAATATTCTTTATGCAATATTTTTAGGGAGGAATGTACGTGTTTCAATTGTATGATTACTATTCTGCTTCCGGTATGGTGCTGCTATGGGTTGCCTTCTGGGAATCTATAGTCATTGGATGGATATTCGGTAATCAACATACTGTTTAATTATCTGGAACAATTGAATAATATATAGGACATGTCTTTTCTGAAAATCTCAACTGTTCGTATAAATTCTTTTCCTTGGTTATTCTGTTAGGCCATTCCAAGTTTTTTCTATGTTTAGCGTCCACCCATCTTTCAAATTTCCAAATATGACATATTGTAGACGGATACTTGGAGAAATTGACAGAATTCAGTGAATTCGACCAGAATAAACAATTTCAGAACTCCTGATTTTGTTTGTTTTTTCTGATGTGGGGTGTCAAAAACCAAGGCGCACGCGGACGCCAAACATAGAAAAAACTTGGAATGGCCTTATACCATAAAATACGAAAGCCAACACAGAGGATGAAAGTTCCGAAAATCTCGGCATATTTTCTAGATTTTTTTCTTATTTCTAGGTTCAGAAAAATTCTATGATGCCATAGAGTTGATGATTGGTTATAGAATAACGAAATGGTTCCACTTCTGTTGGAAATACTTTACTCCTATTGTAACAGCTGTAAGTGTTTACTTAATTAACTTCAATTTGTTACATGTAACCTTTTCTTTACATGATATAAAATTAATCTGAATTTATTTAAAGATCAAAGAAAAAAAAAACATATGATAAAAGTTGTTCCATGAATTTACTAGAAAAATCCATTTTATAATACATGATTAATTTATCTTAAATCTTATTCCTCATAATTTAACCACAACATATATTAAGGGCGGATTCTTGTTATGTTTTTGACCAACAAAAGTATTGAAGTTTATTTGCATAAATGGGTCATGATTTGTACAAACTGGAATCTACACTACCTGAGGATGATTCTGTATCAATATCACTAATTGTGGCTTTGTTGTTCTTGAGAAGAAGATTTGTAAAGATTTTTCCTATATATTCCTATGTAAAATTAGATCCCCCATTATGGCCCCACCCTACCCCCGGGGGTCATGATTTGAACAAACCTGAATCTACACTATGTAATTGAAGATTTCATATAAGTTTCAACTTTTTCAGCCCAGTGGTTCTTGAGAAGAAGATTTATAAAAGATACCACTAAATTTTCACTAATTCTTAATTATCTCCCCTTGAAAGAGGACGTGGCCCTTCATTTGCACAAATTTGAATCCCCTTTACCCAAGGATGCTTTGTGGCAAGTTTGGTTGAAATTGGCTCTGTGAATCTGAAGAAGAAGTCGAAAATGTGAAAAGTTTACAGACGGACGGACAGCTAGACAGCCGGACGACGGACAAAATGTGATCAGAAAAACTCACTTGAGCTTTCAGCTCAGCTGAGCCGAAAACAAGGGAAATATGAGGGGGGGGGGGGTTGGGAATGGAGGAATCAAACTATGCTAATGCCAGCAGTTGTAAATTTGAACTCTTGGGGTCCATTTTAAAAAAGAACTCACAACTAAGTCTAAAATATTTTAACATAGTTGTTAACTCTAATCACTGAATATTTTTTTGAGATTTGCTTTTTTAAAATTACCTTACTATTTTTTTTCATATAATTAAAGAATAAAATTACAATTAAATTCATGTAAAGAATAAAATGAATTGCAAAAGCGCTTAGTCTTAGTCATAAGTTCTGTTGTAAAACAAGCCCTTACATCAAATTTCAGATTTTTAGAGAGAAAATAGAAATTTGATGGGTGTAGAGATGTTGATTTTATATTAATTCATACGAGTTAAATGTTATTTATTAATACTGCATATTATTATACATGTATTATATTTATGTATTTATTATTTATAATTCATAAGATGAGAAAAAATTGGAGTGGGGAGCTAACCTTCTAACTTTGTAAAACATGTAGTACCTTTTGCGAGAGTTGAAGGGAGGTTGTCATTCATTAATTGATGCTGCAAATTTTCTGATAATATATTTGCAGTTTAAGAAAAAATTGCATTTATTTACAACGGAACATTTGGCACATACATGTGGCTTCATTCAACATTGAAATCAACTCACATTTACCTGTAAAATCTAATGATACACCTGAGTAACCTCATGACCTAGATTCAAACCTAATGTAATACTTGTTGGACCAAATTGTACACCCTATTGAACTATCCAGCAAGCTATGGAAAACTTTACCGGTATTTTGTAATTCGCTGTAAAGAATTTTCTGAAATAAATGAAATTGATTATTAAAGACATAAGTATTAGAATATATATTAAACAAATTTAAGATTTTCCAAACAAACCACAATCTTGTCAGTCTGGCATAAACTTCTTTCATTTTTTTTAACCTTAAACTCCCAAAACATATGGGTCAATAACAACTTAACTTGCCGCAAGATTGAATGGCATAAAAATTGCTCAAATGAAAGATCATATAAAAAATGAAGTTTATAAGTATTATCCACCAAAAAGGGGATCAAAGTTTCAAAAGTTTGAAAATTCTTCTTTTAGAACAGCTCTGCCACAATAAGTTAGATCAATATGTATATTTATGCTTATGTAGTTTAGAATCAAGCTTGTTCAAATCATGACTCCAAGGACTTAAATTTTTTTTGGACATAATTATAGATTGGAAAAAACCTTTAAACATTGGAACAATGAGTCGAATACTAGTAAATAGGAGCAAATTTCTACACTGGAATGTAATCTAAAAATCTTAAAAGTATATGAATCTTAAGTGAAACGAGCCAAATGCAAGCAAGAATTGTTTAGTTACGAATCAAGTTTGTTCCAATTATTGACCTCGTAGCTTGGATAGGACTTCAGTTGGGATCAAAATTTTTACAAAAGATTTAATAGTATAAAAAGGTCCTTCTAAAGAACAACAACGCTACAAACAGTCAAGCTATTAAGAAGGATTCAATTTGACCCAGGTGGGCATCGTGACTTTTAGGACTCTTTTGTTTAATTTAACAGGGCATTTTTGCGTTTCAAGTAATAGGATTTAAAGCACTAAAATACAACAATGTTTATGAGTATCCACCCTGGGCAGAGGCCTTAGGACTGATGCTGGCCCTAGTGTCCATGTGCTGTATTCCATTCTATGCAATCTTTAAGCTGTTGTCCTTAAAAGGATCAATAAAAGAGGTAAAACAATTTCCAATCGCTTTCTTAAATTGTTTGTAGTTCTATTGCATGGCAGATATATCTCTGCTAAGAACTTTAAAACTGACACTTTGGTGTTATTTTATAACTTCACTCGTTTCAATGGCTATAAAGGCAGTTCTTTAATTTCTGTCTACTAAATCAATTTTAATTATCTTTGAATATAATCTAAGTGTATGATGAACATTTCTACGAAAGGAAGATGTCCATGTATCTTCTCTAGCACTTTGTGAATTGGAAATAAAAACAAATATTAATCAATTCATGTTCGCTGATCCTTAAATTAAGAAGACCATTCAAATTTCTGTTCTTTATATGTTATTTCATTTTTTTAGAGTTAAAACCATCAAAAAAAATCTCTATTTCAAAGAATATAAATTGAGGCATTTGATTTATTTTCTTTTCAGCGCTTGAGAATAGCAACTAGACCACATTTAACCACAAAACAGTTATATAAGGATTGGGTGCTAGAGGAAGACAAGCTGCTAGTGTTATAAGACATCTACATGTATTTAGTTTAGCTAGGTCTCTACTATTCAAGGAATAATCGTAAAATAATTTGATTTTATTTCTTTATATTTTGTTTAAAAATGTGTAGATTTCAAGTTTCAATAATAACGTGCATGTGTACTCTGCGAGGTTGAAGAAAGAATGTAAAAATTGTTTGAGACAGCAAAATGTTTATTAATGACTAGGCTCAACTTTATCTCATAGGAAATAGTTTATGGCGTTTTGGAGATTACAGAAATAGTAATTGATAGGTTAAACAAACTTATGTATGTAGTATGGCATGTTTGAAAATAATTTTTAAAGGTATCTTTTTCATAATCATAGCAATTGTTGAATCAAGACTAAATTTCTTTTACAATCTGTATCTTACTTTTATTCCTTTTGATAGAAAAATGGATCTGTTATTTGATTCGTATTATGTTTGATATTTTCTAACCCAGCAATAATTAAAAACAATAGGTGCAAGTACTACAACGCTCACCTGAGTAACTTTGGACGAGGTGTTTTTGAATCATATTTTGACCTCAACCTAGCAAGGGGTTATGATTTAATCAAACTTGAATCTACACAAGATTAGAATGCTTTAATATCAATATGACTAATATGGTTTTCCTGTTCTGAAGAATTTTTGAAGATATATTTTTTTGTATTCATCCATTTTGTAAAATTTTATCCCCGATAATAGGGGCTAGTATTCGAACAATTAAACTGAATACACATTATCTGTGGTGCTGTTCTATTAATATTAGTTCTCACGGCTCCGTTGGTTTTGAAAAGAAGATTTTTCCTACATATTTCCAAGTAAAACATTGATCCCTAATTGTAGACCACCTTTTCCTGGAGCCATGATTTGAACATATTTGAATCTGCACTACCCAAGGATGCATATAGTCAGAGTTCCATTTCATGAAATTCTTCAAAATCACCTTTCAGTTTTAAATACTTTTAACATTCCAGTCAATGGAAGTAAATTTGATATACCGTACGTATACTGGATTCCAAAACGTCATAAAAATCCTTACAAAGATATATTGCAGGGTTCAGTAAATGTTTAACCAAGCCCCTATGCTTACTCCTTACCATAAATCCAGTAAACAAAAAGAATTGTGAACAGGGCAAAAAAGGACCCTCTGGAAACACCAGAGGCGGGATCAGGTGCCTAGGAGACGTAAGCATCCCTTGTTGACCGGTCACACCCGCCGTGGGCCCCATTTATTGATTAGGCATACGGAGTACTCCATAGTCAAATTTTGTATTAAAGCAATGACCTAACAAATGGTACCAGACATGTTAAACAAAATACGACCCAACTCTAGTGTGTATTTGCAAACATAGTCAATGTAACGACCGTAGAATTTGCGAAAAGCTAACATTAAATGGGGTTGTTGAAATCCTTGTAACATCAACTTCTTTGACAGTAGCTTGCATCAGTTTAACATTGATGGTACTCAGAGAATGTTCTTGCGTATCGTATCAGTTGGGAAACATAAACATCATATGCAGGTGATGTAAGAATATTACTACATAAATAAGGAAAGTTGACGGTGGAAAAGCTGATGCCATCCCGTTTGTCATACAGTTTAGTTATTAGTTGGCCATTATCATCTATAGTTAGTAAAACATCCAAATATGAAACAGATGTGGAAGTGTTTTTAATTTCAAGTTCACTTGGATATATCGATTCGACATATGAATGAAAGTAACTATAATTGGTAAAACGTCGTCGATATATCTAAAAGTCGACTTGAAGGTTACAGCAAGAGTTTTCGTCTCATGTAGATATTTTTCAATAAATTCTGCTTCATAGGAATATAAAACAGATCGGCTAATAAAGGAGCACAATTAGTGCCCATATAAAACTCCTATTGTCATCCTACGACTGGAAGTTATGATTCAAACAAACTGGAATCCACATTGCTTGAGGATGCTTGAAGATGACTAATCATGGTCCTGCTGTTCTTCATCAGATTTTCTCTGTGTATTCCCATGTAAAACTTTGATTTCCTGTTGTAGGTGCATCCTAACCCCGAGAGCCTTGAATTGAACAAATTTGAATCTTCATTATTTCAACAGGTTTACAAATAAGTTTCATTTTTGTAGTCCCAATGGTTCTTGATAAGATTTCTTTTAAAAACATCCACCCTATTTGGCTTTCTCTTGATTTTATCCCCTTTTTCTCGAGAGCGTGGTCCTTCATTTGAACAAACTAATTCCCTTTTCCCAGGGATATTTTGTGCCAAGTTTATAATCAAAATTAATCCAGTGGCTCTTGAGAAGTCGAAAATGCGAAAGTTTACAGATAAACAGACTGGCGAACGACAGACAAACTTTGATCGGAAAAGCTTACTGGAGTCGTAGGTGAGCTAAAAAGGCCCAGTTGTCCGCTTTCTTTTGTTGATCAGAAATACATAGTATAGAATTTTGTTTGTTCAGTTTGAAACACCGCTCCCTTATAATTAACTATTTATGCATACTTACATGTAAGAAATCTTTTTTCTTCAATATGAAGGAACCTCGAACTCATTTTCATAATGCAAATACATTACTCTATGACTTCCACTTTACAATTTTTTGATGGAGGACTGATGAGAAGAAATTTGTATGCAAAGAAAAAAATCTGTCTTATAAAGCTAAGGAAGGTATAAAAATAAATTAAGAAAATGACTTTATTGACAATAGTTTTTTCTATTCTCTCACTTTAAATTCGCGAATTCAAATGCTCCACTGCAAAGTCTGACTCAAACTTCTCCATAAAATGATTGTAACACTAGTAAAAGCAAGATTAAATGAAAGGGGAAACCTGCTATTGGGGGACGTCTGACTCAATAACTAGTAGTATAGTAGGTCTTCCTCATTGAAGTGTGGCTCTAAAGTGAAACATCCCCGAGGGTCCTCCTGCTCTGGATTCAGACTTCCCTCCAGGGGGAAGTCTAACTCTAGAGCCAGACCTCCGGAGGAAGTCTCATTCTCGAGCATGTCTTCCGGGGGGGGGGGGGGTTCTGTCTATGGGGAAAGTCTCATTCTACAACACAGGCCGTCCAAACGTTCCATAGGCCGACTTCCAATCACAGTTATAAGACCAATTTTATCAAATCTAAAAGAATAAAATGACTCTATTGATTGTGGTTTTTCTCATTTTTGTTCTTCTTACCAATAAAACGTGTTTTGTAATTGCAATAATAAATTAATTGCACAGTTTTATTGATGTTGAATAATATTCTTTCTTGGTCTAAATTGATTCAGGAATCGATGGCAGTTTTACATTAAAAAAGATGATACGAATTTTGTATGTTACCACCTATTACAAACAACCGTTTGCTTGTTGTTTTGATGTGAGTAGTCAGTATGGACTTACGTAACAGACCTCTTAGAAATGTGTCCTTTAGCGAGGTGATGCTCCGCTTTGCAGTGCCCTTGTTTCCTATTGAAAGCCAGAAAAAATAGATTAAGAAGAGATATAATTAGCTGTCTGCAATAAATAATTCCTGCAGGGTTTTTTCTCTATAAAATTTATTTTGAAAGTCAGGTTAATAAATGAACATTGACATCCTGTACGCTTAAGTTTGTGTTAGGGGGAAAAATTACTATAAACAAATCAATTCCACAGAGAAAAAAAATATCACCTCTTTATTGTTTTATTGTTGCGCATGTGGTTGTATAATTGAAGGGGAATATTGATGAGTAAAAAATAACAGAAATATCCACTAATATTGATTCATCAGAAATTCATGTCTACACTTTTTTTCACAGGGTCAATATATTTTCTTGCAGCAGTAAAGGTCTTACTCTATAAAAAGAACTTTGGATATAGAGCATATTAAGGGTAGACAATTCTCTAGATAGTAAAGAGGGAGAAAATATCACAAAAGTAGAATATCATAAAATTATCCAATGAAAACGAATGTAAAATCATACAATTATTTACAATTAATACAAGGTAAATGGATGGAATCAAATATACGCGTATCTATACAGTAAAACTCGGCTATAGAGAAGTCTTTGAGCCGAAAAGTCTTTGAGACTTCAAAATTTGCTTCCTTATAATCGAGATTCTTTGTATCCATAAGAAACACAGTCCAGAGTCTCCTGCGGATACCATGAAAACCTCGTTATAACCGAGATTTCCTTGTAATGAAAAAGGTGAAAAATAACGAAGAATGATCGATCTCAAAACAATCTACGGAAAGGATTAATAAAAAAAGTTGTCAAAGATACAGACGTAGCCTTTCTCTAATTGAACAGCGACATATATGACAGTAATTTAAAGATTTTGCACACTGATCACATGACGTGTGTCCACACTGAAAGGCTAAGTTTCTGTTCCTTTCATAACAAATTGAGCACAGATTGTCCGAATCGGCTTCCATAATGTTAGTAACTTGGCCACCCCCAACGGCAACAGCTGAAAAAAATGTAAATTTTTAAAATACTTTTGAAAACTGTAACATATGTATCTTAAATGGCTTTAAAGTGTATCACATTAAAGTATATTCTCCTGATCTGTTTGTTCGAATCATACTTACGTTGTGTTTTCTCCGACCAGTACAGGTAATACATAACTATCCCCCATAGGAAGCCTAGGATTAAGGTTACAATGTGGGTAATGAAGGACATAATCCGCTGTACAAATTAATATACAGAAAGGTATATACATAGAAAAAAATAGTAGAATAAGCTTTTAATAACACTACCCACTTTCGGTTTACATGACGTATTACATTCAAAACTCCTACGGAGGGTCTTTCGAGACATCAACAAGAAGGTTTCAAAATAACATTGTCTAAAGCCACGGGTCTTTTCCATAAATCTGTGGCTTCCTGTTGTAAGATTCACTCCAGCTCGTACTTGCGAATGTATGAAGTGACGCCAGATTTAATTAGGCACACATTATTCTACACTATTGAACAATTTTGGGATCGTTTTCCTGTCGAAATCATGTTCGCTATAGTATTTCCACTATGGTAGAGTCTATTACTTAACCAGTCAAGCAGTTCGGGAAAATTAATTCCAGTATGAACTGCCTGACTGGTTAAGTAATAGACTCTTCCTAATTATCAGAGGAAAATGCTATTGATCTCAAGGAACAGCGGCGAATGTATTTTGAAATACTGAGTAAATCAAAGTACAAGGATTGACTGTGTGATTAAGTTGAAAACAGTAACTCGTTTGTAGGAGGATTTTGAAGTCGAATCAATGTTTTAAAATTGAAATGCTCAAATACCGCAGCATCCATAGGCCGATCATTTTCACCAGACGAAGGTTTCGGACAAATACCGAGTATTATTCATTAGTTGAATGTGCATTCAATATGTTTATGAGAACGAGCTAATTTTGCATCAGCTAGCTACAGCTTTGTGGAAAAAGAATCGAACAAAAAAAAAAAATATCTACATTTATCTTTCAGTAGTGGAACACAGTGCTGATATTTAATCCTAATATTTTTTTTCCTTAATTTGCCCCCCCCCCTCCCCCCTTCTACACTTCTACCACAGGTGTGGTTCGTTGGTTGAATTGCTTGTTTGTTTACGATCCTTCTAGACTTTCTCAATCGTACGTTTTTTTTTTTTATAGATTATGTTTAGATTCAAAATAAGTACGTCAACACGCAACATAATATACCAACATGCAAAATAAAAATATTGACATAAACGGAAAGTGTGATCGCTTAAAAATTACGAAAAAAAATCATAAAATATCAGATATCACCCATATGTGATATCATGCGAGATGCAAGATATTGATGTTGACACATGGCTTATTTCTGTTCAAGTTTAATTCACTGAATATGCATATAATTACTATGGCGACATATTTGCCCCCTGTATGCAAGTTATTCTATATATTTTGTCGACATGCAAGATAATTATGTCAGCATGCAAAATAACTATGTTGAAATGCAAGAAAATGTACTCAGATAAGAATTTTGAATTTTTCAAAAAATGTCAAATAGCGCTCACATGTGACTTCTAACATGCAATTTAAGATGCAACTTATTTATGTCGGCATGCGACTTATTTACGTCGACATGTAACATATATATGTTGAAAACGTTTTTATGCAAACATAAAATACGAAGGTAACAAATAGTAATCATTCTCAAAAGTCCATTGAAACAATACAAATCGTGAGCAGAGCCAACACTGACACCAAAGATCAGGTGCCCTGGAGGAGAAAGCACCCCCTGTCGACGGGTCACACCCGCCGTGTGCTCTTTGTCATTATTAGATAAACGGGAAAATCCGTAGATAATTCAGTATGTTTTTTATGGATGTCAGCCAACTTTTAGTCTAAAGACAGATTGTATTTTCAAACAAGGTCATAGTATCGACCACAGAATTTGCGAAATGTTGACTTCAAGCGAAATTGTGGATACCCTTGTATCATGTATCATCAACCTTTTTTTCACTAGCCTGCCTTATTTTAAATATAGTTCATACGAAGTACATGCTCTTGCGTGTCGAATCAACCGTGAGACATAAACCCCAGCTATTAGACATAAACCCCATATGCGAGTGACAATAGTATATTGCTGCATAAATAGGGCAGTTATTTATGTTGACATGCGAGATAAATATGTTGACATACAACTTATTTATGCTCACATGCAACTTCTTTTATATTGAAACGGGAGATAAGTTGCATGTCAACATAAATACTGCATGTAAACATAAACAAGTTGCATTTCGGCATAGATAAGTTGCATCTAACATGTTGGAAGTCAAATATGGGCGATATTTGACAGTTCATGAAAATTGTCCAAATTCTTATCTGATCACATTTTTCTTGGATGTCAACATAGTTATGTTGCATGCTGACATATTTATGGTGCATGTTGACAAAATTATCTTGCACGTTGACATAATCTGTAGAAAACTAACTTGCTTATTGGGGCAGATATATACCACCATAAGTTACATATAAAGATTAGACAGAGCAGGGAAATGAAGTTTAGAATTTCAAGCTTTTCTGTCCATTACAAAATGTAAACATTCTCGCAAGCTGATTTAAATAAGATGTATGTTGTTATAAATGTTTCACGTCGACGTAAATAAGTTGTATGTCAACATAAATAAGTTGTATTTCAATTGTTGGAAGTCACATTTGGGAAATATTTGATGTCTTATTAAGATTTTACCGATTCTTATTCGATCACATTTTTCCTTGCATGTCACCATACTTAAGTTGTATGTTGCCATATTTATGCTGCATATGGTCATAATTATCTTGTATATTGGAATAACCTTTAGAAAAAATACTTTGCGTATAGGGGCAGAAATATATATTTTTTATATGGTGGCATATGTATAACCCTCAACGCAAGTTAATTTTCTAAAGATTTTTTGACACACAAAATACTTATAGTTGACTTGCAGTGTAGACACGTTGACATGCAACAAAACTATATAAAATTTCCAAATAGAATATAGCTCATAAATAATATTAAAAAACTTTTAGTCATACCTGACCGAGCCTGTCAATTTTACCATTTAATACTATGGAATTCTTGATCAATTTTTGTGATTACAATGTACAGTCCATCACATAGTTTTTTTTTTTTAAACTTACGCTTCCATGCATTCAAAGAAGCGTAAGTATATTTGTCCAGCAATGTTTTGAACTGCGCTTGATTCTCGAGTTATAACTTCGTAATTTCAAGTTGTCATTTATCGTGTTTTTCTAACATTTTCTTTTACAACTTACGAAACAAAATTTGTTATACATTTACGCCTCAAGTTTAATAGATAACCACACCACATTGCGCAAAATCAGAAAGTCATAAATATCAAAATATTATACAAATACTTTTTACTAGATACATGTAATAATAAATGAAGAGAAAATTCGATACAGTAAAATATGCATCTTTTAAGTCTTACCAAGTTAATAATAAAATAAAGGGATTTCCTGTTTTTTATTTTAACTCTTAAAAAAAGGATTAAGCTTCAAAGAACAGATAAGATATGAAATGAAGTATCTAGTGTGCGTTTCAATTTGTTTCAGAACACATTACATATACCATAAAAGTCATGTTATAATGCTATAATGGAGTATCATTTGAGTTCATCTTAGCAACATTCTTAACATCAAAATGGAAATCGTGAATTTAGTGTCATAATATTTGAAAGATTTGCTGTACAGAATTACACAGTTATATGATACGCAATTCCTAGCGACATTTACAACTTCTTTTATGTTGCCATAATTTTTCAGAGAAAAGTGCACACAACTAGAACCAGCGGAAATCACTGTTTTTCCAAAGAATTGTTCGTCAGTACTAAGGTCATAGGCAAATGAATTAAGGTTATAATATATATAAATAAAGGAACTCTTTTTCAAAGTACTAGCACAGATAACTCGTAGTTTATCTATATATACCTTTATGACAATAAACAATACGATTTTTATTAATCAGCAATCTACGCCTTACCACGGGATCATTTGTTTGTTTGTTTTTTTTTTTTTTTTTGCCAAAATCAAATTTTTATTTTAAATAAGATTTTTATAGGAAGTAGGTTAATAGTTACAAGGTGCTATTTATCCTTATAAGATAAAAGACATAGAGGTCACTAAGAAAAAAAGAAAGGTTTTTAACCATACCCACATTTATCAAGTTGGCATTTTAATGATATAGACAATGTCATGTTAATGCAAGAGATCACTTGTTAAATATAATTTTTTCTGTTTTATTAGTAATGGGTTAATGTGCACATCATAACTTACTCTGTTTAATTGCCAAAATATCTCTAAAATGTGGAGTATTTTGGAGTATTTTGGAAGACCACCCAAAGATATTCGTACATAAAAGAGGACATAACAAATATGTTTCTTAAATTTGCCTTACAAAGAAAATAAGATAAGGGAAAAAGTTTATGTTTGCTATACGAGGATAGCGTGAATGAATTCATTATTTTTTTCTTTTTTAAAAACAGTATTTAAATTACTCTTAAATGAGAGATATCCAATTAATAAGGAGGGGTTCTTCTCATTTTTATTGTATTTAGAATTTAATGAAATTTTCATAGATTTGGGAAGACAATATCATTAAGTGATGGTATGAATAAGATTAAATTTGACCGTTCTATTTTAGCAGCAGGTCATTTTCCTTTTCTCTTGATGTTAAGGGAAAAATTACTGTTGCCAATCACTGATGCCTGCTTCCCCATTTATTTGAAAATATTAAATGTTTTTCTTTTACGTAGAAAGATGATGCCACATAAGATCTATCAGAAAATAGTACCAAACTGAGATAATTCAAGAAAATAGATGAAATATATAGAGATAACGAACAGTATTCAAGCTCAAAAGTCCATCAAACAATACAAAATAGGAGCAGAGCACACACGGACCTCCAAAACATCAGAGGTGGGATCAGGTGCCATGGCGGAGTGAGCATCCCCTGCCGACCGGTCACACCCGCCGTGTGCTCCTTGTCATGATCGGGAAATAACGGAAAAAACCCGTCGACAATTCAGTGTGTAAATAATGGCCTAACAATTAGTATGAAAAAATGTCAGTCAGCATTTGACTCAATGATAAATTGTATTTGCTGACAAGGTCATTGTATCGACCATAGAACTTACGAAATGGCGACTTTAAACAAGACTGCCGATATTCTTGTTTCATCAACTTGTTTGTCAATAATTTACCTCGTTTTAGAAATTATACATACGTAGAGCATGCTCTTGCGTATCGAATCAACTGAGAGATATAAACCCCGTATGCAGGTGATGAAGGTATATTGCTGAATAAGTAAGGGAAGTTGACGATTGAAAAGTTAAAGTCATCACGTTTTTATCATAAAGCTTGGTTGTTAGATTACCAATAACGTCTTTTTCAAGTAAAATATCCAAATATGAAACAGATGTGTCAGACTCTGTGGTATCATTTATGTCAAGCTCACCGGGATATATCGTATCGACATTGTTAATTGACAATACGTCGTCGATATATCTAAATGTCGAGTTGAAGGCCACAGCAAGTGTTTTCTTCTTTTCACGTATAAGATTTAATTTGGACAAATTCTGCTTCATATGAATACAAAAAAAAGTCTGCTAATAACGGGGCGCAATTGGTACCCATGCGAATTCCAATAGATTGTTGGAAGACCTGGTCTCCAAAAACCACATATATATTGTCAATCAGAAACTCAAGCATCTTTTTTTTGTCAACTTCAGAGTACTTGTGTGTACAATCAGAATGTTTTTTAACAAAATAATTTTGCAAATGACCAATGACACGGTAAGTAAATTTACGAGTTCCATTTTTATCGAAAAAGCAGCTGTCAATGATATCAAAAAGCCTGGACTTTATTTTTTCGTGGGGAATGGTTGTGTATAAAGTTGAAAAGTCGTACGTTTTTAAGCTGTTGATTTTGGTAAAATCTTGTGATTTCAAATTTTCCAAAAGTTCCTTGGAATTTTTAAGTATCCACATCTGATTCACACCACTTCTCGAATATATTGCTGCACAGTACTTTTGAAGTTTCTCCTTCACTACTGTTAATATCCTAGTGAGGAGTAGAGAAAGGGGCTTGGTTGAACATTAACTGGAACCCGCTATGTATCTTTGTTTGTAAGGATTTTTATGAAGTTTCGGAATCCAATATAGATATGGTAATTCAAATTCATTTTGGTTGTTTGGAATATTAAAAATATTCAAAACTGACATATGATTTTGAAGAATTTCTTCCTTAGAAAGGGAAATTTGAGTATAAGTTGGATTACCCTTGTAGAATATAAGTTAACCCAGATTTCCTCTAATTTTCTTGAATTTTTAAGGAATATTATTTTTCTATGCTTCATATATTAAAATTTTTCTTATTTTCACATATGTTTGAGTAGTCATATAAATTTTAAGCTACAAAATGATACAAAAAAGAAAAGAAAACCCCGAAAACATTTAAGTTAAATAAGAGAGAAAGAACAGTATTTGTTGATTTTTCACTCATATGTATTTAAAGTTTGGAAGCTTACAAATGCTGAAAACATTGTAATTTGTTTGGAAATAAATATTTGTTTCTTATATTTACTTCAGAAAATCCTTTAAGTCTTTGATTATTTAAAAATGGGAACTAAAATCAGAATTTCGTAGTAGGTTTGAAAAGAGAACATATGATATATCCGTACGCCACTGTTCCATCCAAATATAGTCCCTGCTAGATTTTAAACCCAGTTTCCCATTTCTACGCTAAGCTGTTCATTTGTGAGAAGAAAAGAAAAAATGTTATCTCACAAATTTCTGAGACATTTAAGCAAATATAATTTGAATTTTCTGATTAGTCAGAAACAAGACAAAAATATCGCCTTAAAGATTGTAGCTTGTTTTGGATAAAGACTTTCATAAATTGCCCTTTTGCATTTTATCAATTGTTTTTCAGCCTAATATTTTTAGAAAAACTAGTTTTCTTGTAGGTATACCAAATGTTTTGACCTTCTACGTACATGTAATAATAAGTTTGATAATCAGCCTTGGATGCTCGTGGACTTTGCTTTGTCGATGTTACTTAATAAAGATAATGGATTATTATTGTTTACAAACAACATACCAGCTAATAATAATGCCTCATTAATCACTGGGACCCCATGGTTGACCTCTCACCTCAGGACCACATGTTTGTGGAGGTAATTTAGTGGTCAAGACTGCCACTGACATATATTTAAAGTCACTATACTATTAAATTTTTTTCATTTTCGCCTAGTTTTATATAATACCTATCTTTCATGTTAGTCAGCTTGTCTGTGTACAATATATGTAATGGAGTTAATGATTTATTTTAAATCATGTTATTCATCAAATGCAATTTTAGAAAATATTAAAGTTAAAACAAATCTTTTTTCCCTCAGTTTTTTTTTAAAAAGAATTTACCAATCTTTTTTTTGATGCAGTATTTTATTTGTTAATGGAAATTCAAGTGAAATAATTTCTTAATTCTAATGCACTTATTAAGTATTACAACCTATCTATTTTAAAGGTACGAAATTACAATTTACCAAAACTTTTAATTAAAATTCATAAATTTTCAATCATGTTCAGCATCACATATACATGTATGTAACAGGTTATGAAACAAATATTCTCACGTTCATTATACTTATGCAGTTTGGACAGAACAGATCTGTAGAAGGTGATTCCGTTGATTGATGGCGCTATTCTTCACTGAACCGACGTTAAGTAATCTGTTTGTGACCCCCGACTTCCGGAAGTATAACGAACACCATATAAAAGTATATTCTTATGCCTATAAGTATTTGTTTTATAAAAATAAGAGAGGACACACGTCTTTCGAATGGCTTTTATATTCCGTTCGAAATATTTTTATGAAATGAAAGCTAAACCACAGGGTATTTTTTTCATTTTTTCTATCTAAAATGGAAGTGTTATTGTCAGAATTGATGACAAACATAATGCAATTATAAAATAATTGGAATTTTTTTTGTATCATTAAGAAACCAGAATAAATTATTTCAATTCGATGAGGGTCTTCTACACGTTTAACTTGGAATATTCTATTTTAGACCTTACTACGGTGAATTTGGAACAGTATCATGCAATCAAAAGTTGCAGATGTGGACAAATATCAATAAACGAAAAGAAGGACCGCCATGAAGAGACCTTTTTCCGGAAGCTGAGTTCCTGGCGATGGCGTGTTGCATATTTGGCTTTGTTTGGAATGATCACGCAAATTATGCACCGGAACTGCATCAGCTTTGCGTTGGTGTGTATGTGTAAAGGAGCAAAGGCCAACACAACCGTTCCACATTCACACTCAGAGAATGGTGAACTATTCATGAACGAGGTAAGTGATGTAAAGCTTGATATCTCGAATTAAATTAACCGTCGTCAAACATCGCAAAATATCCGAATTTAAAATTTATCGAAGTTGATTCTCGAACTGATAATGCTGTTGCGGCCATATATCCCTAGTATTCGAATTATAAGTGTTCTATATATGGAAGTTCAACTGTACATAATAAACACGACATACTCGAAGAAATGAGAGTGGTAGAAAAAAAATTAGCACTGCCAACAAAAATACAGTAGCATGCAGTAATAAGTTTTGGTGGAGTTTTATATTAAGACACACACACAAAAAAAAAAAAAATCAAAAAATTAGGTCTTACACAAATATAAAATATTTTCTGGAAAAAAAGCAAGTTTTATAATTATTTCAATATTAATGTATTAAGTTTACAAGGGGCAAGGGACAGGGAATGAAGAAAATATTGTAGTCAAAAAGGTTAAGTTTTGCTTAACTTTTGTGCATAAATTTGTCGCAATTTTACAGAATATATCAAATTAAGTTTCCAATATTTTATTTTTTATGTCACATATACGTATTGTATACTTTACCAGAGTTAACTCCAAAAATTATGACGCCGCGTGCAGTGATGGTATACTCGGCATTTTATGGATTTATGTAATTTCCACTTCACTGGAAAAAAGGGGGATTTACCAAACTGCACTGCATTTTAATTCTGACGTACAATATATCCGTAGTTCGAATTCACAAGAAACACTTTCTTACTTCTATGTTGATGTGAATTTGAGGACATTAATTCATATTTATGGTTTTATTTTAATACATGTATTGATTTTGTTATTTTGACACAAAAAAATAAGCAATTATTTAAGTGCTGATTTTTGTTCAATGGAAATAAGTTTATCAGTAGCATGAAGTGAAATTTCGTATGTAATTTGAAAAAAAAAATGTGTGATCCATTGTGCCCTTCCTGCACTTACTATTGTTAACAATCTGTGTGTAACAGGGTGTGAAGGTGAATTTGCGGTAGAAACAAGAGCGATTAAGTATTTACAGTATGTCAAATAGTATGCAAAACAAGATCATGCCAACATTTTACTGTTGGATCTAATGTCCTTTTATGTCAGCTATTAAGATTTTAATTAGGTCATCCCTGTTTGAGTTGATATAGCCCTATGTCGTTCTTCTGCTCTTTCATTCACATAAAAACAAGGTCACGTCGTACGCGTGTCGTATTAAACATTTTTATGACGTCATCTTTTGTTTTTGTAGTCAAATATTGGCAAGAAATCTCTATTTCTCTTCTTTAATGATAAAAAGTCCAATTTTGGTCTAGATACGCTACTGTTTTAATATTTGACTAGTATCACGGTGGTGGAGTGGGAATATTGCAATTGAATCTGTAGCAAAAGTCAGTAAAAATTTCTATCGATCTTCAATTGCAAAATATTTTATATAATAATAATAGGGGAAGGGATGTCAATACGGAAAATACCTTGGTATAAAAACCTCAATTCCGTTTTCATATATAAAAAAGTATCGGACCGGATTCGGGTCTCAGCAAAACCAACATATTTCAGAATTTTAAACCGTTTTCTGCTAATAAATGTATACCCCTCACAGAAAATGGATAACAAGATATACATGTACATGTATCAGATTAAGGGTGAAGAAAAAAATTTGAAAATTATAACAATGATCTTTACCATAGTACACCAAGCTTAACTAACAGACGATGAACCGAGAGAGATATAGAAACCAATGAAATAAATATTAAACAAGAACTTCATTCATTCAGACATAAGTGAAGAGTCGTATAGACTATAGATATGAGCTAAAAATACGAAGTTCACTTCAAATAATTTTGTTTCCAAATTACATGAGTATATGTGGATTTTAATATATAGAAACTGGAAAATAAAATTACCCGTGTGAAAACTTCAAAGATATTTGAATTAGTGTTTGGAAGAAAAAGAAGATTTCGAAGCGTCATCGGCGATGAAAAGTGTGTTTTGTGTTTCAAATAATGTTTAAACAAGTAATTTATTTATTTCATGAGATTTTAAAATAGATCAATGTATTGTGCTGATGGAATAATTTTAACTACAATTTATAAAAGATTTTATAGCTTAAGTAACATTCCTTTTGCATCAATCTTTGTACGAAACCATGTTCTCAATGAATTTACCATTGTTTATTTTGGTGCGACTGATGAAGATGAATAACAGTCTAAGATTGTATAAACGTCCACTTCTACATGACATAAGGTCAAGGAAACAGAAGTTAGGTTTTTTTCCCTTTGTTTAATTTGATTGAACTGTCACATCAATTATACTTTACACCATTAGAAAGTCTGTACATGATTGTACATAGCTCGTTAATGTCGTACTGAAGAACAGTAATTCTGTAACACAGTATGTTTCCTAGCTAAGCGTATTTGAAGATATTACAATCATGATAAATTAATTACAATGATATTCAAAGCGGTGTTTGCATTGACTGCATAAACAGTGCATTTTTAATTTCCTTAATTTAAAAATTATTCATATTTTATATATTTATATTATTTCTGTACAACTTGAAATAACTACAATTACATTAATGATCCTTTAACCACTAAAGAAAAATTGGACTTTTGATTTTCATATGGAGTTGTATGTATTGAGTAAAGGAAGTTCAATATCAATATAGAGTACCTGCCATACCCCCCCCCCCTTACCCCAAAAATGTTCAACGACAATAGAGTATCAATAAGATACCTCCTTAAGAAATAACTGTGTACTGGATCTTATTTCATTTTCTCTGACTTAATGAAATGGCCTTTTTAAGTATGATTGATTCTGTTGCCAGTTAAATCAATAGTTACAGCGCTATAGTCAACAGAAATAAACTTATATATATATATATATATATATATATATATATATATATATATATATATATATATATATATATATATATATATATATATATATATTAGGGATGTCAAATCGGTCAATTTTTGATAATCGGTTACTCGGACGTTTTTCCGATCGAGTACCCGGGTACTCGGTAAAAATGAAAATACAAGACAGTGTGATAATTTTCTTGAGCCCGGTAAAGCTCTGTTAAATCCCAAAGCTGTTGTATCACGTTTATAAATGTATATAAACAACTGAGTCAAAGGGAAATGATTTTTGGTACCAAATTTATTTATCAAATAAACTGAAAAGACACAATTAATGCATAAAAAAAATGGTTTACAGTTCTTGTTTAGGACCTATTTCATCAACGCAAAAGGACAATCTGTTAGGCAGTTTTGTGATGTTAGACAAACGAAAGAGAAGGAAAAGACGTTCTTGGGATCGCTAATCTAATCATTTCATAATTTGGTTGTTTCCCATTAAACCTACTACGCAAACTGACTTTCAATTTTCTTAAAATCTTTAGTTATTTCTAAATATTTCTTCACTTTTGAAGTGGGTAGCTGCATTTCTATGCATGTCCGATTTCGCTACCGTATATTAATTAAATAATTTAAAAACGATTTGACTATAATAAACCATACTTAAACGATGTTTTCTGAAAACAATCATTGAAGCCATCCAAAACTTAGGGACCACAATAGGAGAGAACTGCTGTGTACCAGATGATTGGTCATTAATTACTGTATATACACAGCCACAGGCGATAACAGGTGTTTTACAGGTGTAGATGACGACACGCTAATTACATGTACCGTATGAATATTTAAGTAATTTTTTGATAAGTTTTTGATAATAATATGTACTTTGAAATAAGAAAAAAATATACTTCCGAGTAACCGAGTACCATTTTTAGTATTCGATACTCGGACGTTCGATCGAGTACCCGGTTAACCGGGTACTCGTTGACATCCCTAATATATATATATATATATATATATATATATATATATATATATATATATATATATATATATATATATATATATCCAACTTTTATCATATCTATCTATACCTTATAGCTGGTATCCTTTTCTATTGGAAGCAAATTGATGACACTTCTTTTACATAGTCCTTCACAAGTTTCCTAACATCAATTGTCATCTTCAAAACATTAGGTGAATTTCTAATATTAAATCTAAAAGAAATCATTATCTGAATTCATGAATACTTACATTGTATATCCTGTTACTGAATCAGGACATCCCATTAAGTCAAAAAGAGACATATCACGTTTATTTTTAAGAAATCATAATTTATTGTACCATTCAGCCATTATCCTGTAGCAGGAATACTTAGATTATATGTCCTGTTAATTAATCAGAACATCCTGTTAAGTCAAAAAGAGACATATCATGTTTATTATTAAGAAATCAGAATTCATTGCACTATTCAACCATTATTACGCTCTCAGCAGTTAATTACAGTCTCATTTCTGCCAAAATAAATTAATTTATTACATGAAATGATGAAAATGATATCAATATATAAAAGCAATTATATATACATGTATATATATAGTTAGTAATTGAATGACCTTCATCATTTTGTTATTGCTTTCTATACATCTCTCCTTACTAACAGTGCCATTTCTTATCCCCTCCGTATGGTTTAAAACCTGTAACACAATCTGTAGTTTGCTGTCATTTTTATGACGTTTTATAACAATATGTTGCTTGAAATTCTCCTATGTGTCATTAACAATGTGATATGAACAACTCAGTATAAATATTAGATTAATACCGAACAAAGTAGAGGGTTTTTCTGTAATAAAAATTACAATTCCACCACCAAAAAAAATCATTAAAAGAAGTCAAACACATTTTTTACACGTTCGTTCTCCCAACTTGTAGGTAAAGTAAGAAACAGAATGACGCGCTGCGTTTCCAGACTTTCAGATTTTGATTGACCAATCTCTGCTTTTCATAAGACATACCACAAGAATTCCAAATTAACCATTATGTTTGCATAAAACAGAAAAGATATACAACTGGCACTCAAAACGTCTACTTTCTTAAATGTTAAAAACTTTCTTTAAGTATAACAATTTCCTTTTCATGTAAAAAAAATCCATGAGAAGACAGATTGTTGAAAAAATACAGACATTTAAGAAACTTAAGATACTTATTGCTTTCTGTAAATTTTTTAAAGAAATTAAGATGATTAGCATCAATGCATTTATCAATGCATGGAGTATTTAAACGACCTTGACAATTTGCTATTTCTTTCGAAGAATAATCATTAAATGTGAAGATAACGAACAGTAATCAAATCAAAAATCTATTTCAATATTACAAATGGATAGCAGAGCATACATAAACCCTTTGAAACACCCGAAGTGGGATCAGGTGTTATGGAAGGGTAAGCATCCTCTGTCGAGCGGTCACACCTGCGTGAGCCCTTTGACTTGATCGAGTAATCCATTGACAAACCAGTAAGAAAATAATGGCATAATAATATATGTTAAAAAGATCAATAAATATTTGACCTAACAATAGGTTGTATTTACAAGAAAGTTCATTGTATTGATGATAGAATTAGCAAAATGTTGACTTTAAACGAGATTGTTAATCTCTTGTAATATCAACTTCTTTATCAGTAGCCTGTCTTGTGTTAGAAATTTAGAAATTATCAGAACATGCTCTTGCGTATCGTTTTAAGTGGGAAACATTTATAAACACCATTTTCCGGTGAAAAGATGTTATATTGCTTCACATATAAGGGAAGTTGGTGATAGAATAGTTGAAATCACGTTTATCATAAAGTTTACTAGCAAGTTTGTCATCAACATATCTCTCTAGTAAAATATCTAAATAGGAAACAGATGTGTCCCACTCTGTGGTGTCTTTTATTTCGAGTTCAGAAGGAAATGTCGGATCAACGTATGAATGAAAATAATTAATTGATAAAACATCGTAGTACCGGGTATATTTAAATGTCAAATTGAAGGCCACAGCAAGACTTCTTTTTTTCATGTAAAAGTTTTTTTGATATCATTAAATTCTGCTTCACGAGAATACAAAAAACTGGATTGTTAATTAAGGGTCAAAATTGATATCCATGGGAATTCCAACAGATTATTGGTAGAACTGGTCTATAAAGTCTACATAAATATAGTCAATGGGGAAATCCAGCATTTTTAATATCATCTTCTGAGTACTTGTTTGTAAAATCAGAATGAATTTTACAGAAGTAATTTTACAGATGACCAATCATAAAATATGAAAATTTCCGAGTTACTATGATGTCAAAAAGCCTGCTCTTTAAATTATTTTGTCGTGAGGAATGATCATATATCATCCAAATTTACAATAAAAATAGACTTAAGAGAAAAACATGAAAAATGTTTGAGAACGCCAAAGAAACGAGAATATGAAAATGTTTACACAATGAACACAAAATTTTGTTGGAACAGATATATTCATTTATATAAAACGACAGGCGTTAGCACGATAAGATCCCTCACTGCTACGGCCGTAAGCGCCATGCATAGGTCAAAATGTGTGGCACTTCAATTATAACAGGGACGTCTCTATATGAGTGAAAATTCTCGAATGGGACGTGAAACAACATTCAATCAATCAATCGTTATCAAAGAATTTGTGCGTTTACACTGTATTAACAATAACATTGAGTCAGTGAAAAATGGCGGGGGGGGGGGGGGAGATACCCCATTACCTCATTACAATGGATCGTAATAATTTCCATCATGGTTTTCATGTCTCTCAACTCATTCGATACTCTAGATCTGGAGCATGCTCGGAGAACGATCAATTTTCAAACCAAAGCAGGCTACTGACAAAAAGCTAATGTTACAGGAATTTCAACAACCTCTTTTAAAGTCAACATTTCGTAAACTCTGGAGTTGATACAACGACCTTATTAGCAAATACGACTTGTCATTGGGTCGTATTTTGACTGACACAATTCATTACAATTGTAAGGCCTTTGTTTTCATCCTAAATTTGACTACGGAATATTCCGTCTACCTGATCGATAAATAGATCTCACGGCGGATGTGACTAGTTAATAGGGAATGCTTAATCCTCCTAGACACCTGATCCCACCTCTGGGATTTTTGGGGGTTCGTGTTTTATGATCTGTTCAAAGATTTGCTTGTTTGTAGGTTTTTTGACATAGATCACTTTATCTTCATTTTTGTCATTGTTACCTATATTATCAGCTCTTTTAAAATCACAATTTTTTCCCGAAAAAATAATTGAATACAAACAATATAAACTATGTAAGCTTGGTTAAAATTGAAATAGATCACTTTCGTTAATTTCACCTTTTCATTGTTTACCTATATTATCAGCTCTTTTAAAATTTCAATTTTTCCCGAACAAATGATTGAATACAAACAATATATCCATGTACGCTTGGTTAGATACGAGTCTGCTGATAAATCAATTTGTTTCCTCAAAAGTAAAGCATTACTAACTTTACTATTATGCATATCTTTAGTAAATAAATGGACTTAAAGCGATTTCTTTACGTGAGTTCCCTTTTACAGTGGAAACGTTCATGAACATCTTACCAAACCTGACACTATATACATGTACATACTGTATGCACTTAATATTTTCTTTGCATTTTAGATTCCGCAAGATATACTTTGGGACAGTACAACTCAGAGTCTAATCCTGTCAGCCTATTTCTACGGACAACTTGTTTCTCCTTTCATTTCCGGTCAGGTGTCACTGCGATTCGGAATTAAATGGCCAATGGCAATATATATGCTGCTGTCTACTGTTTTACTTGTATTGACACCGAGCATTGCCAGAACAAGCTCTCATTTGCTCATTGGAATTCGAGCTGTACAAGGGTTTCTAGGGGTATGTAATAACAGAATTGCCCTATCATTACGAAACTCTTATCAATAACGATCGTTTTCCAACTTTGTAATGCAGTGAGCTATTTAAAACTTGGATGACAATAGATAGCAAAGAAAAAAAAGGAAAGGAAATTTATATACAATTTGTGTATCAAATATCGCTTTAAGAAAATTTTAATGTATAATAGGTTTTGTATTCTTTGAAGTTTTACGATAATAAAGATGACACATACATCATTTTTGTAATTATCGTTTAGTCTGGATGCCTGCCTATGTTTTCTCAGCTCTGGGATGAGTGGTCACCAAAGTCTGAGCGCAGTGAGCTTCTAGCCTTCACATTCTCAGGTGTGTCCCTTTTCTGTATGTCTCAATATATTTTCTGTGAAAATAACTCTTTTAAAATGCTTTCCTGTAGTCAATGATTAATGATTAATTTCCACTACTGCTGAATAATTTTCCAAGACGTAGATTTACTTTAAATTTCAAGTCTGAGAAAGTACTATTCATGATAGGTCGATAGTGATATCATGTTGTATGTGCTCTAAAATTAAGTATATTCACATTTTAAGAAAAACTGCTTTTTTCTAGAAAATAAGAAAAAATGTTCTTCTTATTTTGCTGTACTGATTCGCTCTCAACTCTTGGTCAATACAAGTAATAAAATATATGCAATAGCACGTTTATTTTTTAAAATCTGAATTTATTTATTCTGGCATACACTGTGTTCACTATCTGCCTTATTTTTACTTTAAATGTATGTGATTACTTTTTAGATCATGTACACATCATCTTTTGAAAATCTGATGCACGTTACGGCTTATATGCTAAATAAATAATATGAAAGGAATCTCCAGAACTAGAACTATTTACAGCTTATGAATTAATATTCATACAAACATTTTTTTCACAAAGTCCTTTATATACCTCTACAGGATTGGATCTTGGAGTAGTTATTGCCTTTGCCAGCTCTGGGTACCTTTGTACTATTCCTGTAGATGGCGGATGGCCATTTATTTTCTACACATATGGTGAGTAATTCCAATTCTTTAGTAACATCCTTTTTGAGAATTACGTCAAAAAACGTAAAAAAAAACAATCAAACACAAAACTATAATACAATATTAATATTATTCTGAACAGAGATTGGTAAACATAAGCAGTTTATTTCTACAAGAATAGAATAATAATTAACTGACATTCTATATCGATCTTTATTTCTCTGAATATTGATTCTTGTAGGGGGTGTGACCGTTATATGGTTAGTCGTATGGCTAATATTTGTTACTGACTCCCCCACCTCTCACCGATGGATCAGTGCACAAGAAACTACATACATAATAGGAGACAGACACGATAATTTTAAAGAAAAGGTACCAATTTTAACATTTTGTACCTTAATAACAAAAAAGATCTGTTTTTGAAGGTCATTTATTTAGTATCTGTCATTCTTATCCTGTTTCGCGATTTTAAATGTAAATTTTCATTTCCAGTGCAGATATGAGCACACGAAAATACAAGCCCCATGGCTACTTATCCTGAAGTCAGGGCCTGTTTGGGCAATGATTACTGCAATGCTCACTGTTGCCTATGGAATGACAGCTGTATTTTCATATCTTCCAAAATATATGAATGATGTCTACAAATTAAACACTGGTGATGTATGTTATTTGAATTATTTTATGTTCATAGCATCTATGAATAAAGTGGGAAAATATGAAGGGCTAAGTTAATCCTAAAGGATCAAGCTTTTTAACATCATAAACTACTACTTCCTTGATAAAAATAAAACTTCTAAATTTTCATATCTTTGATTAGTCATCTACAAAATTGTTAAAAATCATGTTGATTCTACACAATTTTAAAATCTGAAGTTGAAGATGATATTAAAAAGCTGCCTAAGTTTCTCACTGACAATAGCTATGTAGTCTTTGGAGACCAGATCTTCCAGCATTCTTTTTGAATTCCGAATGGGAACTAATAGTGCTTCTTTATTAACCTACTTGTTTTTACATTCTTGTGATGCAGATTTTTTTTTTCAAATCTTATATGTGATAAGAAGAAAGCTTGGTACGGCTTTCAATTCAACATTTCGATATTTCGACGACCGTCAAACAATTATCAATAGTTATTTTCAATCATATGTCAACTCGATATATCCCAGTAAGTTCGAAATAAACGAGACCATATAGTCTGCCACATCTGCTTCATACTTCGATATTTTACTGACCATAGACGTTAATGGCCAATTAAAACCTAAGACTATGACAAACGGAATGACTTCATCTTTTCCATCATTAGCATTCCTTGTTTTTGAAGCAATCTTTCCACAATAACCTGCAAAAAGGCATTGATGTCACCCAACTGATTCAGTACTCAAAAGTCTGTTCTGAGTACGATCAATTTTTAAACAGATGCATGAAACATAGAGATAAAGAACAGTTTTCAAGCTCGTAGTCCCTGTAAACAATACAAATCGGGCGCAGAGCAAACATGGACCTCCAAAATCATCAGAGACTGGATAAGGTGCCATGGAGGAGTAAGCATCCCCTGTCGACCGGTCACACGGCCATATGTTCATTGTTATGATCGGGTCAACGGAAAATTCCGTAGAAATTTCAGTGTGTAAATAATCGCAGAACAATTAGTATAAAAAATGTCAGTCAGCATTTGACTTAATGATAGATTGTTTTTGCTGATAAGTCATTTTTTCGACATTTTTGCTTATAAAGTCATGGTTTCGACATTCTATCGCAAATAAGTTGATGCTACAGGGTTTTCAAATACATATCTCATTTAAAATAGCATTTTGCAAATTCTGTGGTACTAGTTACAATGACCTTGTTAAGAAATACAACCTTTATTTGGTCGTATTATGACTAACATGTTTCCCACCAACTGTCCTTGTTTTTATACCATTTTTACTACGAATTACCCTGTTTACCTGATCAATAAAGAGGGCTCACGGCGAATGTGAGAAGTAAACAGGGGATACTTACTCTTTCTGGGCACCAGATCCCACCTTTGGTATTTCCATGGATGTGTGCTTTTGCCCTGTTACGATTAATATTTTGTATTCTTAACCGGATTTATGAGATTAATTACTAAATAAGTATTTATCTTCATCTTTTACAACAAAGGGCTGGACTTGGTCATATATTGTAAATACCTTAAATCTTTGAAAATATTCTTCTCTACTCATTGGCATTAAGCAGGCAAACGGTTTACATGTTTATAAAAAAATTTAACTCTCTGTCAAAATTGAGAAACCCCTGCCCCCAGGACAATGGCTCATGAATATGATAATGATTATAAATCGTTAGATTTTTGTCACAGAGATATTAATGTTGTTCGCCTGTTTTTCCTGAGCAGAATGGTAAGATGTCTGCCCTTCCTTTCCTTGGACGGAGCCTATCCATTATTTCAATTGGTCTCATAGCCGATAAAATACTACAATGGAATCGAATATCAGTGACCAATCTGCGGAAGATCATCCAATGTCTTTGTAGGTATTCCAGATTAAGAACGAATTTTATTTGTATTCTTGGATTCATAAGATGAATGTAACTTCGTGCTGAGTTTTTATTTTCATTTCTCCATACAGCATCCTTTATAGGAGCAATATTCATTTTCTTCATAAAGTACGTAAACCAAAGCGATATGGCCATTCTTCTGTTAACCATCTCTTCCATGGCTCTTGGCGGTACCATGTCTGGTTCCTATACTAACGCTTTAGAGTTAGCACCCAGGTAAAAAACTACTTCTTTTAAAAGGATTACATATTTTAGGGGAATTAATGTTAATCTATTACAATAAAGTCATATAAATTATAATCGCTGAAATTTAATTAATCTATTCTAATTTTTTTTTATACAGCATTAAGTTTCTCCTCCAATATTTATTTATCCACATAAATTCATGAGACCAAATACAGACTTATTTTTTCTTGAATAGACTCTAGAAAATTTGTCATAACGAAAAAGTTTCAAATTACTTCGCACAGTCAATTATTTGACCTTTCTGCACTCAAAAAATGTCATTTTTCTGGCATTAAAAGTTTAACAACCAACAAAAAAAAAATATTTGGGTGTAAATACTTGATAGAGAAAAATTGATCATTTTCTTAAAAAAAACTTCCACCACAAAATATACTTCCTCACTTAATGCTTTTGGTATGAAATTTCATCGCGGGATTTTAATTAAATATAGTTTAAATGGCATTGTAGAATCCAAATTTATTTTAAGAACTAAAATATGCAGAATTTATTAAATAGAGGTCTGGACAAAAATCTCAAAAGCTTAGGATCGAACCTCTTTAAGAGAGAAAAATTTAAGAGTTAAACCCCCGGTGAGGTAACATCAGCACTCAGGGGTGTTCATCACGTCATGTTTAAGACAGATAGATATATACTGATGTACTTTGTATTCAGTGACTGATGTACTGTGTATTCTGTGTCCAGCTGTGCTTTATATACACAGATCGTAATCCGATACTGGTATCATTTATCTGTAAACTTGTAAAATATCACAAAACATTGATCTTATCCTGTACAACGAAGAATGCATTAATTTTCCAGATATTACTTTTGATTTAACCGCTATAGATCTTCTCGGGTATAGTTTACCAGTATGAATGTAGTGATTGAATGATTATATGTTCAGTCATTCATTCTTGCTGTTTCTCTCTCTTTATACTTTGTATAACTATTTAAATGATAAAGATAAAAACTAAGATTAATTTTGGAAATGAATTACATTTCAGGCTGAAATGAAGAATTTATTACACTTTTTAAACGGAATTTTTATCTGCTAAAATTCTGGTGATTAATCTTTATGGAAAATTTATGAACCAAAAAAGGATCTTGATTTTAGTAAATGTTATCACAATGATAAATCCCTTTTTTCCACCACAGATTTGCCTCATCGCTGTCTGGACTGGCCTTTACTATAAACGCTTTAGGACAGATCACCGCGCCTATGATAACATCTTTTATGATAAAGGAAGTAAGTCTATCTTGATTAATAATAAATCAATGCTGATCATGGTTTATACGGAAAAGATTTCCATTTTTATTTTACAGTTCTATATCAAAATAGATTATAGAAAAGATTATTGGCTTTTTATGAGATTTAACTAAGATTTTTATTTCTGACAATGAATTTAAGGATTCTGACGATAGCTGGCGGAATGTTTTTCTGTCCCTGGCTTGTGTCTACTGTTTTGGGGGCATCATTTACGGACTCTTCGGTAGCAGCGATGAACTACCTTGGTATACTCGAATGGAAGAGGAGTGTGAATTTAAAAAGATTCCTAGTATCTCTTCAACTGTTGCAGGCACAGAATATATGGGAAAAGCACAGATTACTGAAGCCGTTTTTACGAAAGACAAGATGAAACAAAACAAAGAATATAGAATTAGTAATGATGTATAACCAGATCGGTCAACTGTAAAAAAAAAAATAATTTGTACGAAATAAATTCATAGTTACTGTATAAAAAAATTGTCAAATGTAGAACCAAAATGTACGTTGTGTGATGATGTAGGTACTATATCATATGTAATTATTATATTTAATTCTAAATAATGCTGAATGTGTAGATGGTGGGAAAATGGCATACAGTATTGCGTTGTTCGGAAGTCATTTAGTTAGAAACGTAGCTTTGAGCGAGGAGGTATCTTCCTTTAATAAAATGAATAAAAACCACACAATCTTTTCTTTCTGCGCAATGAATATAAAAGATCATTACTAACTATCGGCAATCATAACTTTCATTGATAATTTGAAATATAAACAGAGAAAATTTGAATAGAACAGTTATGTCTTTTGATTTTCTTTAAGTTTCAGCTCATGCATTGCTTGTTCTTACCCGAAATTGTTCTTACTCCAAAAATTATTAAAACATGTTATGCAAAATTTTCCTAAATTTTTGCGGTAGATAATTTAGGAAATTATAGGGCATTCTTAGAAATGGATGGCGTCCGTGATTTAAATTGAATATCCTATGAATTAAAAAAAAATGTCTGAATAGGTCTCCGTGTACATTTCGAGATATACCGTACCGTAATAAGGTTATCATTTCACGATACAAATATAGATATACATATGTACCCTATGAATAAAATTGCAGTGTTCTTGCAAAAGTATTTCAAGAATTTATTTCATTTTGATGCACTCGTTATCCATAGCAAGCAACAATGCTAAAGAAGCATGGTAAGGCTTTTCGTTTGGAAACAGGAGCAGACAATCCATCAACTTCCGGAAATATATTTGCTAACGATATCTTTCGATGTCTGGTCTGGAATTGACTATTTGGAATCTCGTTTTGAACTGCATCTAGTGGTAACCATAAATCTTCGTCGTTTTCGATGTTAGGTTCTACCTGAAGAAAAGAAATGAAAAGAAAATGACAATTTACATATTAAGCCAACACATATAAAAAAGAAAAACTGATCATATTTTAGCACTTAACAACTGCTTCGATCATTTTCATTTTCTGACAGCAATCTGAACCATTATCAACCATTATCTTCTTTTTTTGTCATGGTTTATCAAACTATCAACGAACTTCCATGTAAAAAGCAGTGGTGAGAGCATCTGCTCTAGAGTCGTTGAATCTTAATTTGATCCTTATACGTCGCGGGTTCGAATCCACTGCGGGACGTGGAGACGGCGTCCTTCAAATGAGACCTTATAAACCGAGGTCCCGTGTCGCAATAGGTGTTGGCACGAAAAAGATCCCTCACTGCTCCATGGCAGTAAGTGCCGAGTAAAGGCCCTCCACCCGTAAGTGGTGGCGTGTCCATATGAGTGAAAAATTCTCGAGAGGAGCGTTAAACAACAAAGAAACAAACAAAAACATGTAAAAAAAAACTGGCTAAAATACCGCCAACTTGGTATGAGGTATCAAATAATGAATGAATCAATCAATCAGTCATTATATACATATATTTAAGAGGAAAATGATATTTAAGCATTGAATTATTATTTTTTGAAAGATGTAGTCTCATAACTGCAATGGGGTATGCAAACAAATAGTAACGCGTTAGCGCGTTATGAAAATTTGTTTGCACACATCGTTGCAGTTATAAGACTACATCTTTCAAAAAATAATAATTCAGTGCTTAGATTTACATTTAATAACTCCCTGTCTTATCTGCAAATGTGATTTATATTTCAAAATCCATGTATTATCCTTCAGATAAGTTACAATTAATGGAAGAAGCATTGTAACAGCTACACTCAATGTGAGCTTGAAAATTTGAATTTCGCGTATTACGTTGCACTTGCACGGCGCTCAACGTTTACGACGTCAAATAAAAAAAGAACTTTAATGTTTTGACCTGTCCATCCGTGTTATTGTGTTTATTATGCCGTAGCTTTCCACATACTTTATAAGCAAAATACATGTAGAATGTAAACATTAAAACAATTTGTTTTGGAATACATTTCTGGTTCTTCATGACTTCCGAATTCTGAATTGAAATCCTCATGTAGAGAATGAATGAAAACTGAGCTGCTTGCAACAGAATTTATAACAATTCAGTATTCAAAGCAGAGTATTTTTTGTAATATAATACCATAACATACACCTAAAACTCATGCTTGTCTCAGGTCTCTTATTAAATTGTTTCATAGAAGAGACACGAAATGTCGCTGTAATTTGAGAAAATATGTAATCAAGCAATCTTCATTTTCCACGTTATATGATCTTATTCAACTTATCCAAGGATCTGAGGTACATATATGAACAAGAATGAATAAGAATTGCGTAAAGATGATATAAGATCTTAACTTTAATTACTAAAAAATGAAAACTAGATGCTGTCATGACCCCAACCAAATTTCACTTGTTAATCATATTTAACTACAGTATACTATAGTAAAACTTTAATAGTTTGATATACTGTGAAATATACAAAACTATTTTGGGATTTAACCTTAATGTCTGTCAAATTACCTGATGCCAATAATCTAAATTTTAGAAATAATACGTGAATATTTGGGATACCAATCAAATACAGAATTGCCAATCGGTTATCCACAAGATCCGACCGATTAACCTGTTAATCGTTTCAAAATACACATTTTCTTGACATATTTTTCAAGTAAGCTCTATTCATTTACAAGACTTAAGAGATGTTAGAAATATTCCTTTGATGTCTGATTAGAACACTATATATATTTTGTTTCAAGTACAATAGAAAAAAAAGAAACATGCCTGATATATCAGAAACATTAATAATTTTTCAGACCAGATATCACACAGGGTCACTCTGCATAGTGACCATAATCAGAAATAAGTCTGAACTATCAATTAATTCACAATGGGTTTTTTTAAAATATAAATAAATACAAAGACGGGGTAAGATACATAATCATTTTAATAGTTAACAGTACTCAACAGTGATTCGATTAATATCATTAAAGAAATACACAACACGCTGGGTAACTTCATAATGTTTAAACAATGAATAACATTACTAAAACTTACCAATTAACCCAAGAGCTCAAACAAACAAAAATTATTTACCTCCTAATAAGGTTAAATAGATGTGCAAAACCACTACCAACAGAGTTAATTTTTTTTTTAAATCATTGTACGGAAATTGAGTTCAGATTTGCACATATTAAATGTTTTTATTAATTTTTTTCGACTAACCTTGTACAGATCTTCAAACCGATTACCATCGGTGCGACCAAGTAACCAGTTCACCTTTTACAAATTGCCAACTCTAATGAATACACAAGTAATACTAGTATTTCTAAGAAAATTGCATGAAATAAAAATTAAGAATTTGAGAATCATACTAAAAATACTTTTATTTACTACAGTAAAATTTAAAAAACACCTTGATACTAGGCCATCTTTAAAAAATTGTTTGGTTTCCCTCTCCCGACCGCCAGCTAAAAGTTGCCATTTTTAATCTCTAGGAAGCAATTTTTTTTATGCATTTCGAAAAACAGATTTTGAAAATTCAGCATTGATGTTGAAATTTTCTGAGAAAAAATTGTCTCCCCTACCTACCGACCCAATTTTTTCATCCTGAGTCGGGAGAGGGCAAACAAACATTATTTTAAAGTGGCCCTATATAAACTGTAGAAAATTTTGGTTTACTATAAGATTTTTGTTAGGGAAGAAGTATGTCATTTATCAAACTGAGCATAAAATACCCAGGTAGTCATATTACCCATAGTCTTCTTATATTAGTATATCGCCTTACAAAATCATTTTAAGTCTGAAATAAAAGTAATTATTGTTGTATGAACTCTTTTGCAAAAAAAAAAAAAAAAAAAAAAAAGTTTGACATGTTTGGCTTTTAAATAGTCTCAAAATGCCAAAACCTTACTGCACAGCTGCAGGACACCATCAACCCTTTCCAAAAGAGGAACTGGCCACTGCATAGCGGGTTCCTGTAAATGTTCAACCAGGCATCTTTCTTTACTCCTCACCAAGATATAAACAGTAGTGAAGGAGAAACTTCAAGAGTACTGTGCAACAAAATATTCGAGAAGTGGTGTAAATCAGATGTGGATACTTAAAAATTCCAAGGAACTTTTGGAAAATTTGAAATCACAAGATTTTACCAAAATCAACAGCTTAAAAACTTACGACTTTTCAACTTTATGCACAACCATTCCCCACGATAAATCAAAGTCCAGGCTTTTTGATATCATAGACAGCTGCTTTTTCAATAAAAATGGAACTCGTAAATTTACTTTCCTTGTCATTGGTCATTTGCAAAATTATTTTGTTAAAAAAACATTCTGATTGTACACACAAGTACTCTGAAGTTGACATTGACAAGATGCTTGAGTTCCTGATTGACAATATCTATGTGGCTTTTGGAGACCAGGTCTTCCAACAATCTATTGGAATTCCCATGGGTACCAATTGCACCCCGTTATTAGCAGACCTTTTTTTGTATTCATATGAAGCAGAATTTGTCCAAAATCTTATACGTGAAAAGGAGAAAACACTTGCTGTGGCCTTCAACTCGACATTTAGATATATCTACGACGTATTGTCAATTAACAATGGTTATTTCCATTCTTATGCCGATACTATATATCCCGGTGAGCTTGACATAAAAGATACCACAGAGTCTGACACATCTGTTTCAAATTACGTATGTATAATTTCTAAAACGAGGTAAATTTTTGACAAACAAGTTGATGAAAAAGAATATCAGCAGTCTCGTTTAAAGTCATCATTTCGTAAGTTCTATGGTCGATACAATGACCTTGTCAGCAAATACAATTTATCACTGAGTCAAATGCTGACTGACGTTTTTCATACTAATTGTTAGGCCATTATTTACACACTGAATTGTCGACGGATTTTTCCGTTAATTCCCGATCATGACAGGGAGCACACGACGTGACCGGTCGGCAGGGGATGCTCACTCCTCCATGGCACCTGATCCCACCTCTGATGTTTTGGAGGTCCGTGTTTGCTCTGCTCCAGAATTTGTAATGTTTAATGGACTTTTGAGCTTGAATACTGTTCGTTATCTCCATACATTTCATTGAGATAAGTGCAGTATTGGACTTGTGTTAAAAAAATTGACACTATCAACATAATCTACAATTTTATTTGGATCACAATGTGTATATCTGCGCTTATTTCAATATCCCTTGAAATAATGATAATAATAAAAAATCAGAACTAATCATTCACAATAAAAAAGTTGCATTAATTACAATAAAAAAAAACTTAATATAAAACCTTCAACACTCAATGGACTTTTGAGCTTGAATACTGTTCGTTATCTCCATATATTTCATACATTAATATATAAAGTTCTGGGAACCAGGCTTTCCTAACCCCCCCCCCCCCATTAATAGGGTAAATTTCGAAGTAAATTTGAAAAGTCCCAAACCTTGCTGCATGTCTACATGACATCAATCATATTCAAAAAGATGATATGACTACTGCATAAAATATGGGAGGAGATCTGAAAGCAGACTTCCTAAGAAAAATGTCGTTATTCGATCCTCACTTGGCCCGATGGTGAGACTGAAAATTTCAAAACCTTAATGTACATGTACAGGACACCACCAATGATATATTCCAAAAGATGAATTGAATACTGTATAAAATGTATGGGAAAATCTTGGAATGAGGTTTTTGGAAAAAACCCGCCACGTTTTGATCACCAAATGGCCCCCAAGTTCCATAACCTTGTTGCACGTCCACAGGATATCACCAATCATATTCAAAAAGATGATTTGGCTTCTGAATTAAATAAGTGGTAATCAGGTTTTCTAAATTTCAACCTAATAACCTACTTTAGGCAACATAATGGGGGTCTAGCAAAATTTTGTAGTCGGTATGGAGAAACATTGGCTAATTATAACCTATTGCAGTTTAGCAGAATTATGTCTAGTCAGTATGGAGACACATTGGGTAATTATAACCTATGTAGTCTTCTGCAGCTGAATTAAATTAACGTGTATGTGAAAAAATATTGCACATATATGACAAAATTTGTTATATATTGATTTTGAACAGGGAATAATATAAATATATAGATTTAGTACAAAACTGCTCATCTTGTGTGGTAGATTTGCAAAAGTAAATGGTATGTCATGTCTTCCATGGAAGTGCTGAAGAAGTGCTGATGAAGCGCTAACTAAAAATAATGTATAGAATGTGTACAGTTCATTATAATATCTTTATGATTAATTATAAACCCATATATGTTTTATCAGCATAATTATTCTACAAAAGATGTAAATCAGATGTGGATGCTCGAAAACTCCAAAAAACTTCAAGAAAACTTAAAATCGCTAAATATAAATATTTCAAAAGTCAGTAACATCTAGTACGACTTTTCTACGACTAATACACCTTATACAACTATTTCTCACGATAAATAAAAAACTATACTTTTTGATATAATAGATAACACCTTCTTCAATAAAAATGGAAATCGGAAATTTTCCTACCTTGTGACGGGTCATCAACAAAATTACTTTGCTAACAGACTGTTGGAATTCCGATGGGCACTAATTCTGCTTTTTTATTAGCCGACCCTGTTTTTACGAGGGGTGATCAAAAAGTTCGCGAACTATCTTTATATTTTCAAAACCACAATTCAGATCAGAATGAAATTTGGCACACATATAGTCATACATGTGTTCTATATATTGCAGTTTTATATAATGTTTTGCTCCATGTTTGTGACGTCACAATCTGAAAATGACGTCATTAGGTAGGTTACTTGTGACAAAAAATGATTGACTCAGTAGTACGTGAGCAACGAAAGGCTGTAAAGTTTAATATGTATCTTGGAAATTCTTTTGCAGTAAATAATAATTTGTACAAAGTTTATGGAGATAAAAGACTTGCCAAAAGTCCAATCATTAATTGGACTGATTGTTTTAGTGAAAGAAGGGAGATGGTTAAAAAATGATGTTTATTCTCTTGCCCAGTGAAAGCAAGCTGGGGAAGAGATGTGTCCTCAGTTGAGCAATTTGATATGAAAGACCGCCAAGTTACAGTTAGAAAAATAGTTGAATATCTTAACAATAATATAGTTATTTAATCCCTAGAATATTGTTTACATTAGACTTTAAACACATCAGATATGATAAAAAGAAGGCTCCATGCCTTATATCCACATTGGATAAACGACTCTCCCAAGACAGAAGACTCGAGTTGTGATGGTCTCCATGCTCATTCCCGGAAAGGATATCCTTATCCACCCATCCTATTGCCGAGATTTGGCCATTTTTGACAAGTTGACTGTTCTTGTAAATAAAAAATAACTTGCATGGTAAGAAATATAAGACTCGGAAAAATCTTTTACCTTCTGTGAACGGAACGCTTCGGAGCATGTCACGTGACCGCCTGTATCACGTGATTCGCGCATGGGCAGAACGGTGACAGATGTGCATTTAAAATCGGAGAGGACTTTTATAAAAGATAATGAACACGGAATCCTAATTTCATTTCTTTTATGGAAGTTATTCAATTAGTTCGCGAACTTTTTGATCACCCCTCGTATATTCCTATCAAGCAGAATTTATTAAAAAATTTCTACATGAGAAGAAAACATTTACATGTAGATATATCGACGATGTATAATTAATTCATAATATTTACGTCCATTGATATGTCTATTCGATATATCCCAGTGAACTTGAAATAAAAGACACTACAGAGTCTACCGCTTCTGTTTCATATTTGGATAATTGACTGACAATAAACAACAAGGGCCAACTAACAGCTTAATTGTATCACGAACGAGATGACTTCAACTTTTCCGTCGTCAACTTTCCTTATTTATGCAGTATGCTATCACTTGTATATGGTGTTTACATCTCATTTAAAGTCAGCATTTTGTAAAATTTTATGGTTGTTATAATGACCGTGTAAGCAAATATGACCTATCATTGGGTCGTATTTTGGCTGACTTGTTTTTTGTGCTTGCCTTTTGAGATTCAACTATAATTACTTGCCATTGTTCCCTTTCTATTTCGCCAGATGCAGGAAGATTGGGTAGATTTTGAAAATGTGTAGGTTTTACTTTGAAAACGCGAGGAAGTTTGCAAATATATTTATGTAGAAGTTACGAGATGATGAAAATGTTATATCTGTAAATCTGTGATAGACAATGAAGCTCAAGAATCCTGCTTGATCATACAGATGGAAGGATGTTATATGCATATCTTCTCAATGAAATATGTGGAGATAACGAACAGTATTCGAGCTCAATTTTTTTTTATTTTTTAAAAAATCTTGATCTAAATAATCAAAATGTTTATAAATCCACTGAAATGTAAAATATTTAGGTGTGGTCCTATATACGTCCAAAATAGGAATTAACTTTTTCGCAAATCCTATGGTAAGGATTTTCTGAAAAAAAAAAATGACAGTATGTAACCCGCTTCGTGTTTTCGGATACGTCTATTTATCCACATACTGACCTTCAAGATTTTACACAAGGTTCACCGTTCATACAATTACAACCCTGTCCTTGGTTTTATAAATATTTTATCTTTAATTAATGCATAAAATTATTTAATATATTTCTCAATGAATTATGTAGAGAAAACCAAGGCATTTACAGAACCATGTCCGCACGTGCACTGTAATGTCCGGTGACTACTTTTACGTTTGCAATTTTGATGTTATACCATATTTTTCCCGTCTGATTTCTGACTCAATGAAACATTAAAAGTGTATTTGCTAAAATGTCTTTAATATTTAGATGTTGTGGATTTTAAAGATTATATTTTCCTTTCTTTTTCATAAATATTCGACTTGAAATCTAGCGTATGAAAATATATCTAATTTTTTTGCTTCTCAAAAGCATTACTAAAGAACAATGATTTCAGTTGGTATTTTTAAACAATCAAAGACATAAATGCAATTTTAAAGTAAATGAAATTAATGATTAAGGACTAAAGTTTTAGATTAGATCATATAAATATGATTTTCAAAGCAAACAACAATCCTGTACGCCTTTGAAAGCTAGCAATCTGAGAGCAAATTTGAGCAAAACTTCAGAAAAAAATTTCCTATTGTGTTAGTATGGAAAACTTTTGGTTTTTGTATTATTTTGTATCTTTACATGACTACTTCACCATGTGTAAAAATAAGATTATTTTGAATATAAAAGCTTATAAAATAAGAAATGTTCCATATATATATAAGAAGAATAGAGGAAATTCGGGTTAGCCATTATTTATATTGTTTATTTCAGTTTGGTAATTTCATCTGATAGACACTGTGGTGTCATCATTTTATGCAAAACAAAAAGTAGCTAATATTTTGAAATATTTTGAAATATATTCAGAGAGAAAAGGTCGTGTTTTTACTTGTCAACAATTAAACTATACCAGTATTTCAAAATACTACTCTAGTTTTAGTTACCTGTATTTAGATCTGAAAATACTTAAAATAATTAAATTGGTTTATGAAAAAATATACGTTTATCTGATGATATGTATGTCTCTAGTATATAAAGAACCGATTATCATGTGAACATATTCGATATACCTTGTTATTTTACTTTAATTTATATAAAAGCAATTATTTGTATTGGAAATAACGATCTGAAATCAACTTTGGTTTGATCAAAGAGGAAAGTTAGCCACGATTGGATTAACTTTTTTTTTTTTATCAAATCACTAGACCTCATCTCCGAGACTAACATGACATACATTTGGAAAAAAAACACAGGTAGGTTTAATAAAACTAATAAGAGATACTATGAGTTCTGAGTTCACAGAATAATTACACGCTCCCATATGAATAAAGTTGCAAAGTCCATTTTTTGCTATGGGAAACCCCAAATATATGTCAAGTCGAAATGTAAAATAGGAGGGGCACAATGGCACTTTGTTATGAAGATTCTGTGAAAGCTCGTTAATTTTTTTTCATGGTATAAAAGGATTTGCAGATAAAAGGATGGATACCACCAATATTATATAAAGAATAGCAGTAAACCTTTTTTTCACGGGAAACCCCGATATCTGTCTGATCAAAACGAAAAATATGAGGTGCATAACGACAATATATAATAACGATTTAAGTAAATTTGTCATTAAGTTTTATTCAGTGATATAGAAAGTGCGGATAAGAGATAGGTATCGTCTAATGTTATAGAAAGAAAGGCAGTGCGAGCCCAAAAATGTCCGTATGTCCAATCAAAACGATAAATAGGAGGTTCACAATGACACTATATAACAAGAGGCCCAAGGGCCTTAACGGTCACCTGAGTACAATACAACAATTTAGAGGATCCATAGAGTATTAAAATGAAAGGTGAAGCTTTGTTGCCCAAAAGCAAGAAAAATAGGGTGATCAGGATCAACAAAATAATTAGTCTAGTATTCATTAACAGTTTATAGATTAGGTTCTAATTTGTTCCCCATTTATCACTATTACCATAAGTATATTAAAAAACTATCAGTGCTTCTATACTATTTTAATTCCTTGTTGTAATCTCTTACATTGGCCTCTCTTGGTCTTTGATGAACATTTAAGAAGACAAGTTATTTTTGTCTCATCTTTATTTATCTATTACTTACAAGTCACCTGATCATTAAAACTATGAAAATAATTTTTGCATTATACAATAAAAATCCTTGCATAATTCTCTTATTCTATTAACCTTTCAAGTACATTATTTACAGTGATTAATTCTCAAAAGTAAACGGCAAAGGGGAATAACTCATCTCAGTAGAATGCAAATTGAGCCCTGGCTAGGACCAGAACACTTGACCAAATGGTCCAGATGTTCAAAAATCTGGTAAAAATACCCTTCCTTATTACAACCTTTACTCTTTTTGCCTCTGATATGCCCAAGTGCAGAGAAGATTTATAAAGAAATAATGCATTTTTCCTACAGATTCACTATATTATCAATAAACCCCCCCCCCCCCCCTTCACCACCGAGAAACACCAGAGCCTCTCACCCTGGGACCAGAAGTTTGCTCTTCATAAGTAATCACTTTCTTTACATGTATCTGCTTAACATTAAGGAGCTGACAGGATTATTTAATAGAATTAATGCATTTTCACTATATTATCAACAGCCCCACCCTTACACCAGCACATCTGACCCAGGGGTCACGTAATTCACTACTCTGGAAGAAGCACTCTTGCTCATCATAACTATATACTTAGCTTCTCTGCTTTTTAACCAGAAGAAGAAAAGAATATTTTCAAAGAAATTTTGCTTTTTCACTATATAATCAATAGAGCCCTCCCCCCCTTTTCACCAGAACCCTTGACCCTGGGGCCACGCAGCACTGTTAAGGCTTACTTCAAAGAAATCAACAGAATATAAACATGCATAAATACATACCTTTTTAGACTGAATTTATTTTTGTAAAGGTACTATATTATCTTATGACTTTAACATTACTTGAAATAACATTGTATACCCCGCTCTGTACTGAATTTGGTTTGGTCACGTTATTTGATAGTCACGTGATAAATGCATGTAATGTGTACTGTATGTAGGTCACAAACAAATTTCAATATCGCAAGGGCATACCCTAGTTAAAATTAAAAATTAAAGTAATAGTTTGTTTCTACATAACTTGTAGTTTATGGAAAGTGCTGCTGCTTTAAATAGAATTCGCATTTTATTAGTTTAAATTTCAAGTTATCTGGCTAATGTTGAAATATGTGTGACCTTTACCAAGTATTTTATGTATTTATTAAATCATGCTATCGATTTCAGGAAAGCAGCAGCACTCTTCAAGTTAAGGAATACGTCCGTTATGTGTATTCAAAAAATGGTCAAGATCTATTAAGTGTATGCCCTTGCGAAAAGGCGATTTAATGAGGCACCTCGGCGTGAAACATGCACACCCTGTAGACAAAAACACGGTAGAATTAATTCAATACATTCTCTCGATATTTTTAAAATAATGGCACTAAACAAACGTTTCAGATTTGTATTAATGATCTACCTAAGATTTGCAAATAATATTCTGTTTAATAATAAAATGCATTTTTCACTGTGAAAAAATTACTTGATCCGCCTCTCACTGCACATAAAATGCGTCAAACTTTACCATGATGACGTCATGTCGACAAGTGCATTGCAATCAGTGACTTGTTTATATCTTGCTGTGTGGGATTTAACAAGCGACAAAAATGAATGCAGTGGTAAGTTTTGATGTAGTTCATTACTCTTATGAAGCTTAGATTCGCAAATTATTTCATTTTCTGTTATTGTGAGGAATTGCTATATTTGTGTGATGTCACAGTAAACTTTTCCCGTATAAATTAGGCCCCGCCCCTTTATGCAGCCTTAAAAGAGCTGCGCATGAAATCATAATTTTAGAAGAGGCATCCTTGCATATCATAAAAATGTACTTAGTTTGTTTAAATAGTACCCAGGGGCAGAGAAGAAGATTTTCAAAGAAATAATTCACCTTCACTATAGGAGCTATATAGCCCCAACCTAGCACCAGAAACCCTGTCCCTGGGGCCATGAAATTCACAATTTTGGAAGAGGTCATTGCTTACCATAACAATGTACTTTGTTTGTTTAAATAATACCCAGAAGCAAAGAAGAAGATTTTTAAAGCATTAATGCATTTTCACTATATAATAAATAAAGCCCAGTCCTAACATCAGAACCCCTGATCCAGGGGCCATGAAATTCACAATTTTGGTAGAGTCACTCTTTCTTATCATAACTATGTATTTCAATTGTTTAAATAATACCCAGGAGTAGAGAAGAAGATTTTCAAAGAAATAATGCACTTTCACTATATGATCTATATAGCCCCCCCCCCCCCCGCACCAGAACCCCTGACCCTGGGGCTATGAATTTCACAATTTTGGTAGAGTCACTCTTGCTTATCATAACTATGTATTTAATCTGTTTAAATAATACCCAGGAGTAGAAAAGAAGATTTTCAAAAATAATGCACTTTCACTATATGATCTATATAGCCCCGCCCTAGCACCAGAACTCCTAATCCTGGAGCTATGAATTTCACAATTTTGGTAGAGTCATCCTTGCTTATCATAACTATGTATTCAATTTGTTTCAATAATACCCAGGATTAGGGAAGAAGATTTTCAAAGAAATAATGCTCTTTCACTATATGATCTATATAACCCCCCCCCCCCCCCCAGCACCAGAACCCCTGACCCTGGGGCTATGAATTTCACAATTTTGGTAGAGTCACTCTTGCTTATCATAACTATGTATTTAATTTGTTTTAATAATACCCAGGATTAGAGAAGAAGATTTTCAAAGAAATAATGCTCTTTCACTATATGATCTATATAGCCCCCCCCCCCCCCCCCAGAACCCCTGACCCTGGGGCTATGAATTTCACAATTTTGGTAGAGCCACTCTTGCTTATCATAACTATATATCTAATTTGTTTAAATAATACCCGGGAGTAGAGAAGAAGATTTTGAAAGAAATAATGCACTTTCACTATATGATCTATATAGCCCCGCCCTAGCACCAGAACCAATGACCCTGGGGCCATGAATTTCACAATTTTGGTAGAGTCATCCTTGCTTATCATAACTATGTATTCAATTTGTTTCAATAATACCCAGGAGTAGAGAAGAAGATTTTCAAAGAAATAATGCACTTTCACTATATGATCTATATAGTCTCCCCCCCCCCCCAGCACCAGAATCCCTGACCCTGGGGCTATGAATTTCACAATTTTGGTAAAGTCACTCTTGCTTATCATAACTATGTATTCAATTTGTTTCAGTAATATCCAGGAGTAGAGAAGAAGATTTTCAAAGAAATAATGCACTTTCACTATATGATCTAATATAGCCTCCCCCCCCCCCCCCCCCAGCACCAGAATCCCTGACCCTGGGGCTATGAATTTCACAATTTTGGTAGAGTCACTCTTGCTTATCATAACTATGTATTCAATTTGTTTCAGTAATACCCAGGAGTAGAGAAGAAGATTTTCAAAGAAATAATGCACTTTCACTATATGATCTATATAGCCCCGCCCTAGCACCAGAACCCCTGACCCTGGGGCCATGAATTTCACAATTTTGGTAGAGGGCTCAATGCTTATTACAATCATGTCAACAGTTTGACTGCTTGATGTCCAGGAGTAAAGAAGAAGATTTTTAAAGATTGCATTAATTTTAGTGGTTTTAGCCCCACCCCTCAGGCCCCAGGAGGGCAGGGACCATGAAATTCACAAATTTTGTTCCCCTTCACACATAGATGCCATATGCAAAAATTGGCTGAAATTGGTTCAGCGGTTTCAAAGAAGAAGCTGAAAATGTTCAAATGTTAACACACGACGGACGACGCACGACGACAGACGAAAACAGATAGCAATAGGTCACCTGAGTGACTCAGGTGACCTAATAAAGATTCTGTGAAAGTGTCATTAAATCTGTTACACTGATATAGAAAATGTGGATAAGAGATAGGATCCCCCATTGTAATAGAAGGAAGGAAGTGTCTATGTTTTGCTATGCGAACCGATCAAAACGAAAAATAGGAGGTTCACAATGACACTATATAATAAAGATTCTGTGGAAAGGTCATTAAATTTTACTCAAGCTATAAGAGTTGCGGATAAGAGATGAGTAACCCGAAATATTATGTCTTGCTCTGAGACACTCAACCATCTATCTGATTAAAATGTAAAAGAGGTTCACAATGGAAATATGTAATAAAAATTCTGTGAGTCTCATTAAATTGGATTCAGTGTTATGGGAGAATTTGCTATAAGAAGCAAAGTTAACGCTCTAACCACTGCGCCACGCTGGCGACAATGAAATTTTAATTTATCCTTATTTGGCTTTTGTGCTTCGAATTTAATGTTCCTGCTTTCGGTTAAGAATATACTTTGATCCTTTGATAAGCTTTATTCATTTTACTTTGTCTTAAATTAAGATTGCAATTTTCCTAATTATATTGAATATCTATTTAGATCTTGCAATTTCAATTTTAACTTTCCAGTGGTTTTATTAATCACAAAATTTCGAAGGAATAGGATTCATGCAAACTTAAACAAAAATAAGTTGTATAAATTTTCATTTATAGCAATTTCAAATGTGATTAGTAAAAAGTCAATAAACACAAAATTTATGATAAAAAGGCATAAATATTAAGTTGTCTATTCCTACTGTATTCATTAAATATGGATAGTCGGGATTTATTTTATTGTCAACCCAGAATAAGGCCTGATTCACAAACGGCCATATGTCCAATCTACGGCTTATATACGGCAAAGAACGCCGATGAACAAAAGGATTTCGTACGGTCGTCCACAAAATTTTGAGCACACAGAGGTTCCGTAAGCACGTACGTTGGATGTAGGACATGTGTAACCAGCTATGTGATTTACAAAGATCCGCAGAAAACACAAGGAGTCGTGCTTTGGAAGCAAGTATGCCGTGCTCCCGACGCAAAATTCCCCCCCCCCCCTCCAAAAAAAAGAGAGAGCACTAGCAGCCATAACAGCGGCATCGTCTTCTTCAAGTTGCATCTAGAGTTGCATTTAGCGAAGACCTTGAAGACAACCTGTAATTTCCATGCTGCTGCGTCAATGCACAGAAATTATAAAACTGAAAGTCAACGACCTTTCATTTATGTAAAAATGCTATAAAACACGTAACGTGAAAGTACAGCCTTATTGCGTCCACACGAGAGATAAAAGTGCCATGGATGTAAGGATAACGGGCGTTTCTTGTACTCTCAGTGTGCCTTCCTGACTACTCGTGGGTCTTTTGCGCATCTGTCTTACGTAGGTCACAGGACTGTTGCGCGTCTCCCTTACTACTTTTACAAATACGCACTTCTTACGTCACTCTTGCGGAAAGTACGGCACACGTACGTTGTTCTTACTCCAACCTTACGAACTAACTGTTTCGCCCGCCTGGCGTAGTGGCTAGAGAGTTTACTCTAGAGTCGCTGTGTAATGGGTTGATCCATGGGACGTGGAGACCGGACTTTCGGATGAAACTGTATAAACCTAGATCCCGTGTCGCAGTAGGTGCTGGCACGAAAGAGATCCCTCACTGCTCAATGGCCCTGAATGCCGAGTATAGGTCTTAATTTGCAGCCTTCGACCGGCAGGTGATGGCGTCTCAAATAGTTGAAAAATTCTCGGGAGCAACGTTAAACAACAAACAACGAACTACCTGCTACCCCCTCCATCTCAACGACTCTCATCTACGGCAAAAAAAAAAAACAAAAAACAAAAAACAAACAAACAAACAAACAAACAAATAAACAAACCTGGGGACGCATGATTAAAAAACCATTATAACATTGTGACTGATGCTTTAATGATTTACAAGGATGTGATAAACTACACCAGATTATTATCCTTCTGTTAAAGATAAACCGACCCTTCTTTAAAACATGACTGTAGTCGATAAAGTACTCTGAAGCTGATATTAAAAATGCTAGAGTTCCTTATTAACAATATCAGTCTTTGGACACTAGGTCTTTCAACAATATGTTGGAAGTCTGAGAGGAACTAACTCTGCTCCTTTATAAGCCGACCTGCTTTTATATTCTTATGAAGCAGAATTTATTCAAGAACTTCTACACTAGAAGATTTGTTGCGACCTTCAATTCAATGTTTACATATATCGACGACATTTTTAATTAACAATAGTTTTTTCATTCATATGTCGACTTGATACACTAGTATCCTATTGAAATCAAAATAAAAGGCACCACAGATTCTGCCACATCTGTTTCATATTTGCATGTTGTATTGACCATAGACGTTTATGGATAAACTAACAACTAAACTATATGACAATCTTATGTTTTCAGCTTTTCAATGTCACCTTTTTATGTAGAAAAAATCCGCTATCACCTACATAGAATGTCTCCCAGCGAATTCAGTACGCAAAGGCATGTTATAAGTCTGATAAATTTCTAATTCCGGGATCAACATGGTGCATAATTTCGGGATCAATCTCTATTTTACCATAGAGGGACTCTTTAGATGTCCTACCATTTTGAGTAGATCAAGAGAATAAAACATCCTTGAATTGAATGCAATATCGATAATTATGGCCTGAGTGCTTCAAGTTCCTCAATCTGTTAGAAAGTCTTGGATAGACATCACAGAATATTCACTTCAATTAATTCTAAAAAATGCAATATAGTAGTACATGTATACGTGTGTTTCGTTTAATGTCATAAAAGAGACAATCATCAATTATTAGTAGATTATCTGTATCATGGAAATACTGAGGGAAATCCGTACTTCAAGGGATAATGATAAGTATTATAAGAATAATTTAATCAGCTTAGAATTAATTTTGAATCAATTTGAATTAAATTTTCAGTGTAAAGTAAAGACCTTCCTTTATTTCAGAGAGCTTTAACAATCACATCAGTAGGTATTTTTCTTACATTAGAGAGATTCATCACCTTAAGTTTCATAACAAAAGCTAAAGGAGAACTAAAAAGTTATCATCTGAAAACGATTTTATGCTATTATAGCACACAGATGATAACTTTATAGTTCTCGTTCTCAAAGGAAAAGGCTAATTTTAGCACGGGCACGTGGAGAGGTAAACTATGGAGGAAGGTGGGCGAGAAGTATTAAACGTTTTGAAAGAACAGAACAGAGAGAGGAAAATAACAGTTATATCAAATTTATGCCTCTGGATATATTAAGCTTTGATTCCATGTATACCATCAGTAAGTTTTCAAAGACCATATGCAGTTTGAAAAAAGCTTGAGGTTTATAAGATCATATGCAGTTGAAAGCTCAAGCAATGTTAAAATGTCGTTGTTTGTTTAACTGTTCATGTATGTGTCTGTCATTTTTTGTTTCTTCGAAATACCACTTCTTTATCAGTTTTGGTCCAATTTAAATAAAACTTGTCAGGCAACACAAATTCAGATCTGGGTTGCGTTCAACAGCGTAGCTGCTACATGTATGTAGCCTCTACGTAAAGCTACGCTCTTGAACGGAGAGCTAGCCTAGCCGTTACTTAGGGAGAGCTAGCATAAATATTTGATGCTAGGTACCAAATCCAAGATGGCCTCTTTAGTTACAACTTCGCAGCACATGTGATTTTAGCTGAATGGGGAATTATTTTGTACATTTTAGCATATTAAATGTATATTTACATGTATATTTTCGGTTGAAATAAACTTTTATTTTGATCCAAAAATCAGTTTATACTGATAAATTTATATTCGAAATTTAACACTTAGCGGCTAGGTTATCTATTCGTTCAATAGAGATAGATATCTACAACCTAGCTGCTAGGTTAGCCACTACGATCTTGAACGCAGCCCTGTATATCAGTTTTTGAATAAAATTAGACGAATATTGTTGTCATGGTTATTAATTTCAAATAAAAAACTATGATATTCTTTTAAAATGCTCCTAAATATTTGGTCCAGTTCAAATATAACTTGGTACATTTGTAGAGCAAACTGAGATAAATAATCTTGTTTTATTTTTATTTTGTTATTTCAACTGTTTGTGTTGCAATGGAAAAGGTTTTTTGAAATCAATAATTGAATAATGAAGCTTAAAAAGTTGAACACACATTTGTTTTTGCGATCACATTTCGCTTTCGCGCATCTTCCTCCATGGTCAAATTTTCAGATGTGGAGAACCCTGTTATATATAAATTCTGACCTTGGCCTTTGACCTCATAATTAATACCTGGGGGTATGTGTTTTTTTCAAATCACAGGAAGATCTGATGTGAAAACTGAAGAACTTCTGAATATATCATCCGGAACTAAATATTTTTTCCACTATGTACGCCTGCACCTTGGTTTCTTATACCCCACATTAGACACCCTCTTCCCCTCACACAAATATATATAGTCTATAGCTTGATTTTTAGGAGAGTCCATTTGGACACATTTATGTTCAATAAAAATTCTGATACTGATACATGTTATAAAATTTATCGATCATGAATCAATATATCGCTGATGTACTATTGGATCAGTATACCAAATGTCAATTTGATTTCTTGCGTGTAACATAATCCTCTGCTATTAACAACAGAATAATAAAGCAAACTGAATGCTTATAATATGTTTTTCCACAAATCAGTTTCTCAAAGAATCATACAGAGAAATTTATGTTTTATCCATAGCATGCCACTGGAGACCAATAGCAACGTCTCTGGCGCTTTTCAGGTGTTTGTAAATGATGATCTTTGTCCATTGAATGCTTTTTGCTCTTAAGTATACGCATCAAGAGCATATATTGTTTTGCTGGAGGTAATCTTGTTTGCAAGAGATTGTTGTTCGATTCCTGCAAAAAAGACGAAAATATATATAATCAGTACTGTAATAAATTCTCATGTTTTAAAATAAAAGCTTTTTATTTATTTATTATGAAATGATATTTCCTATTAACGGTCCTTATCTTGCAATCATTTGAATAGAATTATGGTAATACATGTATAAATCATATAAGAATATGTTTTATACAACGGTTAAAATATTTCCAAAATTCAAAATGTTTTCGCTGTGATATAGATTTTAAAGTAAAGTATTAATTAAAGGTATTCTTATGAAAGGTTATTTAGAGCATTTTATCATCTACAATAAAAGATATAAAGAAATATTAAGCAAGATCATAAATACAGGTTTAGGTAGTGCCAAACTCGGATTAGAATATGTGTAAATCCATGCTAATCCCCCTTCTCTCTCTGTGTGTGAGGGTGTGTGTGTGTGTGTTTGAGAGAGAGAGAGAGAGAGAGAGAGAGAGAGAGAGATTAGCTTACATTCTTAAACCTTTTTCACTAGAATCAGATTTCTATTTCTACCAGAAAAATTACTTTACTCTAGATTGAAGATGTTATATTACGACTAACTAGAACATACATATAAAACGTTTATATACTGGATATAACATATATCCCGATAGCATGTATAGATGTATACATAGTGCACAACGGAATACAGGACGATACATAATACACACACAACATCTGATAACATTCAACACTATACATGTACATGATTTTTTTTTATTCGTGAAAGAAATTCAAATATTGCTATTATACTGATAGTTTACAAATAATATACGGTACATTTAACTTCTGATTTATTTTCCTAGTTGATTGTGCAATTGTAATTGAATTATGTAGCTTGCAATCATTTAGAAAAAAACGAAGCAAAATAATTTGGAAATTAATTATAGATATTCTAGAGAATTCGACAGTGCAAGAGAAAAATATCAAATTGTGCTGAATTTAATCATTGACAGCATACAGTCGGACTCATATTTCAATTAGTCTCTAGCATTGTTTTTCAATTAAATGTGCGTTTAAATTAAAACGTAGAGAATCAAATTTTGCAATTTCGTAGGTTTGTCATATTTTGAATTACATATTTCAAACCAATTGATAGGCCTTTGTTTTTATACTAAATTTGACTACAGATTATTCCGTCTTGACCAGCGCATATGGCTCATGGTGTGACCGGTCGACAGGGGATGCTAACTCATCCTAGGCACCTGATCCCACTTTTAGCATTTCCCGGGGTCCGTGTTTTATGCCCTGTTCACAGACTAGTATTGTTTGTAGGTTTTTGAGATTGATCATTGTTCGTTTTCTTCATCTATTTTATTCCGTACAATTTTCTCTTAAGTAAATTGGGTTATTTTACGAAAAAAGTCTTTATAGACATTTGATAAGAAAACAATTCTATAATTAAAATCTACGATTAAACTTGTTCCTTTTTTGTTATTTTATTCGAATTTTTATTTCAATACTTAAAATCTGAATTATTTTTCCATGAATATTGGACAAAATAAATATTAATTAATTATGGATATAATAAAATACGTTATTAATTATTATTCGGCGAAAGAATGTTAGATAGTTAGACCCAAAAGTTAGGCTTATGGACAGTTCTGTACAGGTAAATTGGTCCAGAATATACATGCAATGTAAACAAAAACAGTAAACATTTTGAGCCACAATGTTGAACAACTCCTGTCTCAGTCTTTTGACCAACGTATCTTAATTATTGTTTCGATGTGTCAAGGGGTCAAACGTTTGTTTACGAAAAGGATTCGAAATGGATAGTATAATAAGCAGAGGAATATTTTGCTATTTAAATATATCATAAATGAACTTTTTGGAGGTTAACGTCTAATATTCATTGATTATATATAAACCACAAAAATAATCAAGAAAAAAAAAAAGAAAAAAAATCTTACCGGAAAATCCTTGATGATGAATGAAACGATTCTAGCCTACGTTGTAATTGTGTGCAGAAGACGAACACGTTTCTACGTACAGGCACAGAAAACAGTGACAAAGAACACACGAAATGACATGAAACAATACAGACATTGTGTAATGACCAAGGAATAGACATTGTCAATTATTTTATCGATACTTCTGAACAAAGTGCTATGATATTTGTTTCAACAAGAGTGCATCAAAAAGATGTCTCTTTTTTGTAATGCATTGTTTAGAATTAACTGGAAATTTTTGGAATTTTACCGAAAAAAATTGCGAATCAATTCATTACATTGTAAATAGAAAGAAATGCCAGAGAGCATATATGAAATATTAAAATGCTACATTTTACTAAAACAGTTACCAAAAGCGACAATATTTTTTAAATTTTCTTTCAGTAGTTTTTCTCTGACTCACCTTCATGATATTGATATACATGTTTAAACAATTGTAAATTTTGCTTATGAATTAGAGAAATCAAATGGGTGGAATCAATAAGGCATAATTAAGTTGGCAAGAGAAAAATTCCAACTAATGTTTTTTATGGACTAGTTTATTTCATTGTAATTCATTTAATGTTAAAGTAGTTTCATATGACAACCATTTTCAACTTCAAATAAATGATACTGTTATTTCTTCAAAATCAATTCATAATAAAATTAGCATTCTAATCAGGAAATTTATCAAACCTTGCCTTTCACTGTTAAAAGCCTCCATTTGATAATTCGCAAAATTAGTTTGTTATCCGTGAGATAATCTTCGTGACTAAAAGATCAAACGTTGTATAAAACTTACGTAGAATAAATTCTCAACTTAATATTGATATTCACTTCCATTCAATCCAAATTTAGGAAATGAAGTAACTACACAAATGTACGATTTTGAATAACAATCGATGGAAAATCCCATAACAGTTCTTGTGTATCGGTATGACTTTGAAGCTAAATTACTGAAACAGTTTTAAATGAATTAAAAATTGATTAATTTACAGAATTTCTATTGTCATATTTTGTTTCAAATAACTAGTCGACATTAAAAAAATTATTGCATTGAAACATATATGATCAACAATTTTCTATAATTTTTAACACTTAAAAGAATAGAAGCATTGTAGTGGGCACCAACAGCATTCAGAGTTTTACAGATAGTCAACCAATGCATCATTATTGTTTGTCCATATTATAACATGCATGATGCTATTGGTGTCAAAGTCAGGTCTGTGGGATCTTTTAGTTTATGAATAAAATCGATTCAAATGAATAATAGTGCATCATTGTGTTTTTCAATGTGTGCCAAATAAACAGTATTTTGTATTAATTTTGTATTCCATTAAGAGTGCACAATGGTTTTTATAGTAGAAATGCAACGTTATGATAAATAAATGCACTGTCAAATAAAACAGCACTTTTGTCATGTTTCAATCTCTCTCTCTGTTGTCAGTGTGATAGTTATTTTCTGAAGTAACGTTTTATAATATCGGGATTTTAGCGAATTTCACTATGTTGAAAGGATAATCTTAGAGGAGGAGAGCAGTAATAGCTCATATCCATATATTTTATTCAAGAAATGACAACACATTTTTCTCATTAAATATTTAGATGTTATTAACTATTAATTATCCGCTTGTTTTTAACTTCGGAATTTCAAAGGCATCATCTTTTTTCTCCTCGTAATAACTTCAATATTTCAATGATAGTAACATTGAAAGACCTTTTTCCCATTTAATCTAGCAATGCGTAAGCTTCAAATGCACACAAGAAATGCATACTTGCAAATTCTAGCATTTTAATACGTGTGTACATAAAAATCACATATTGTACTTCGAGAATTCGACAACATCTCTTTTGAAATATTCGACTTTGTAAGGTTGTCTAATCCTTACAAAGCTCGCAAAATGTAACAAAAGGTACCAAATAAAGTATATTAATCTATGTTTATTTGTTTCACAGTAGATCGTATAATATCTGAAATATAGAAATGTAAACATCTAGGATATATTTTCAAGTGAATTTTAGTAATTAAAAAAATATTTCAAAATTCAAGACAAAACATAATAAACATCCTTTCATTTGCAAACTTTTTTGTTTCAATACCATATTTCTTTGAAAAAAAAAAGTTTTTCAAATATTTTTGTGGTCTTTTTGGCTTCTCAATTTTTTGCATTGTATCTAATTTCATGTTCAAATGAACTATATGCTAATAAATGTAATGTTATAATCTAGAAAATGTCCTTTTCCCCTCCATTTTCTTTCTAATTTTCCCCCAATCTTTTCAGAGCTTGAAAAATTACAAATTATATCCAGAGAAACAAGAGGAAACAAGTATAGTTACAAGATTTTTTATATTCAAGTCACAATTGGACCTTGATTAATACGAATGATAATTTCAAGAGTTAATATTTCTTCTGAGGGATAAAATCACAGTCAACTAATATATTCACTTGACTCTGCTTGATGTTATGCAAAAAGAAAAATGATGAACATTATATTAATATAGAGTGTGAAAATGTACTGTTGAAAATGATAATATTTCAAATAGCTTATATGTAGTTTAATATGAAACCCAATTCAAAATAAGTTTCATATAAATTTCATGTATTCATTCTATTTATTAAATATGCCCGATAAAACTCTTTTATGTGTTATCAATTATTCATGTTAACTGAACTTTACATCAAATGCTATCAGGAAATGGCCTTAATTAAGAGTACAGGATTCAAAAGGAGAGTTTCCACTGTTAAATATCAAAAGATAGATCAACAGAAATGAAATTAACAGACGCAACAAATCCAAATAGCACCTGACTTCAGCTAGAAGGTGTCTAACAAAATCAACCATATTCACTAATTTTCAAGAGTCACATGGCCTTTTCGAAATTATAGTTTTGTACTTAACACTTATCAATCTAGATTTTAAAAAATATACTGCGTAGATTTGTAAATTGGAAATCTATGTCATCAATATACTTTATAGTGCTTACATGCAAAATGTATTCAATCTTTTGCATTGGATATTTTTTAAATAAAACAGTTTCTAACATTTACAATAATCTTAGATGTTAAAACTTTTGACTTGTTTGTAATATGGGTTGAAAGCATGTTGAAAGCATGTTGCAGCGCCATTTTCATAAGAGGAAATGATGAAATCTTTGTAAGCTGTTTAAACATTAAATTATATATATATTTTTTTTAAATTTGAGTACCCTGAATTGATGATATGTTTTGCATAGAACTCCAAAGATAAGTTTTACAACTTTTTTTAGAATTATGATTATTCCGAAGTGTCAATTAAATTTAATTAAATTTAATTTGTTTGGAAAAATGGTTCATTGAACACACGTTTAAGTGAAATGCAATGAACTCAACATTTCATCTTTTAAAGAAATATCTTGTTGATTGATGATACTTTTTTAAATTCATTTGATCAATACGAAGACAGAATTATTTCAGAGATTTGGGTAGATATTTATAGGAAAATTGAATTGAAGAAATACTGGTATTCTGGTTTAGTAAGCACTCGTCACTTAACAGTGTAAAACATAAATATAAGGCAATGTATTGACCCATCACTTTGTTTCATTTCATAATTTCTTACCTCCATTTGTGGTAGGAAATCATCTTTGTCTTCATTAAGAAGGAGGTACCTAGTCCAACACAAATCACTGATAGCCAAAATCAGCAGTACTGTTTGCACTACATATAATGTATTTACCATCTCCACAAAACTATTGTTTATAGAAACAGGTAAAGTATTTCTTTTTCTCCGCTGTTCTGATTACTTACTATGGAGACTGAACCAACTCTAACGTGGGGTGAATTATATGGAAAAAATAGGCGTTAGTTTCGCGCGGGTCATGGAATTAAAGAGAGTGATTGGATACAATACTTGACGTCACAAATCTGTTTCCTGCTCGTGGTCGTCATCACGTTATTATTATGTCTGGTAAATAGAAATATCTTATTTCAATAATAAAATTTTAACATTTCAATATATTATCTGACAAACTGTCGATCGAAGGACATGTTTCTATGATTCCCAAAAGAGAAAAAAAAATGAATTTTAATACGTTAGCTACTCTTTCTCACTTTTTCCTGAAACATCGGCTTTCATAAATGTATATCATTTATATTTCATGCTCTTAGCCCGGAAACACAAGGGCATTGGATTTCTTTCCTGCATTTAAATTAATATTTCAGAAGATTACACAAATAAAGGCTTTATAATGTGAAGATATTCAGTGTCGGTGCTGTTAATCATGTATCAAACCCAGGGGGATAAAAAACCAAACTTGCTCTTACGGAATAAGATAAATGATAGACTGGGTCGAAATGATTTTTTGTAGAAAGGTGTGTACTAAGAAAAAGGATACAAAATTGTTTCTGCGGTTGATTGATAACCGCATTGTCGACTTATTTCAACTTTTAAGAAATCATATAAATATATGTCCCATTTTTCTGCGTTAGTTAATAATCATATGATTTCAAGCCGTAGATTTTGGTTTAAAAAATCCCAATTTGATAACATTTTTCCTGCATGGTTATATTTACACGTTACTGAATAAAAAAAAAATGAAAAAGGCTTTTGCAGATATTGTGTACTTGTTTTAATATCAAAACAAAATGCACGTTTAGAGGTTTATTGGTTACCTAACATATCCATCTAAGAATATGAAATATGATTTTTTTAAAGCCATTAATATTTTGTAAAGAAAAAAGTAAATGTTTTGCGATGCACATCTTTATGCTTAAAGAAGAGAAATTAAAATAAAAATAAATTCGAGTTTGCTCACTTTTTAGAACTCCAGATAACAAATGAAATGCTTAAATATGCATTTTTCATAGGTAGCTGGTTGGAGTACACTTGATCATGTTTGTAAAGAATTTCTTATGTAGTAATAATGGGCATGTAGGGAATCTTGTCTAGTAACTTGAATTTCAATTTGTTTGTAAGTTGATAGATCAAGTAAACATTCTTCTGATAGTAAACTCTTTGGTAATGTTGCTGAAAATAGAAAGTCCTGTAAATATTATCCAGTGACGTTAATTTAGTTGTGTTTACCATCATTTTCTAAACTGAGATAATATAAGTTGTGAAACAATAAGAAGACATTTAATAACATAAAAGTCAAGCATAGAGAGTAACTATGTACAAGGAATCTGATCTGGATATTCCTTATGAAATGTCAAACATGGCATGACTGAGCAGACTAAGATAATTGTCTACTGCAGAGCAGAGCGTCACTAAGGGATGACGTCATATTGATGATGTTGACGTGCCGAAAGAAAGTTATTTATAGACTATGTACAAAATATGAAATCTTGGATTGATATCTTTGCTGCTGCGTCTTTTCAAACATATGTGACCATCTGTTGGAGATTTATTTCATACGAACTTTTGATTGGAAGTTATAAGTTATAAGGACCAAGGAATCATGAATTCTTCTCTGAATTTATTTTGTTTACGGGACAGTGCTTGATCCATGGTAAATTACATGACTGTATAGTTTAATGTAAGAAAGCATTTTTGAACGTGGCTAGAATTTCCTGCATGCTCAAAGGAATCTTGCACCAACAATTTACATGTAACTATTATACAGACAGTATGATTTGTCAATCATGTAGTTCATTAATATTTCCTTCAATTTCTTATTTTAGGGGACAGTTGGTTGGAAAAAGACGATTACATTCTAACCCTATGCGTTTTAATGACAGGAGTTGCTTATCATTTGAACAATCGTAGAAAAAAACAGAACATGGATGAGACCTTGGCTAGGGCGTCAGAAAGAACATGGTGCATATCTTGCATTCACTTTAGAATTGGCAGAGAAAGTTCCACGTGGTTTATTCTATTCTGTAAGAGTTGACAAAACAGACATTGGTCGTCTGCTTTAAAAGGTATCCCATCTTACAAGGAGACGGAATACATAAATGTGCGAAGTAATATCTGCAGCTGAAAGACTGTCATTGAATGTTAGATACTAAAAACAGGTAATATGACTTTAAAAAGATTCCGTACATTTGATACCAGAAATAAACAACAATGTCAAAGAGTTCACTGAGAAATGAACTTGGTTAATCACATGATCAAATCCTGTGTAGATTTGATCACGTATCAACCAAGTTTATTTTCCAGTGAACTCTTTAAAATTGTTGTTTATTTCTTATATTTACATTTGAGGCGTTCAATTAGAATGAAATATTACGCGAACGGCCCGCCATATCACTATGTTGTGACACACAGTGGCCTAGAAGTTGTTCGGTCTTGAAAGTTTGTCTAGCTCCAACATTTGAAATTTACATTTATGTTTAGCAATCTAGTTCAGAAAATCTCTGTTTATAATGATAGAACAATGATCGGAACTGAGAATAGTTCTTTGCATATGTGAAGTTTGTTTAAGTTAACATACCTTCAAAGAAATTTCGGGATAAAAAGGTAAACGCGATTTTAGAAATTATTCAAAACATTCTTCATACCGACGGAAGATCTATTTGACATCTGTTGAATGAAAAAAAAAATAATCGTTTGTTTCAATAATTTTATCTTTTGTTTCAATAATTTTATCTTTTCCATCGCTATCAACTTAGAAGTTCCGAAACCAGTTTCACTGTGACAGAAATATGTAGGCAAAATCATCTCGCCGTGTGGTTCGATCAAGCTATGATCTCTGTTTGTATTCCATTCCAGCTTTCTTACTTTGATTTTTATATTTTTCTCAGTTCCACTGTTATATATAGGCCTTACACAACATCATCATCATCCGTGGACAGAATTTTGTGTGTGATTTTTTAAGTCAACAAATTTTAATTCTTCTTACTACGTTCCAACCATTTTGAAATAAAGCACGTGGAAAGAATTCGTCTTCCAAGATTTCCCCAAATCTTAATTCAATGTTTAAGAAATGAACAACATTGTTTCAGTGAACATGGTGTCATGAACAACATTTGCTATGCAGACATATTCCATAACTACCTAACGGGTCATAGTAAATATGTCTGCAGAGCTAATGTTGTTCATTGTTCATAAAACCATATTCACTGAAACAACGTTTTTATTACTTACATTTGCCTTCTGTGATGCTGTCGAGAGTATTAAAGGAAATCTGACCTGGATTAGGGCACGGTGTAGTACGAAAACCCTGAAGGGACACGTCGATTTCTCAAAATAGTAAAAAATAATTTGAGATGTCAGATTACACAATCCGTTCCCACAGATCATCATTTCGTTCTCTCGATTTGTAATTCCATATCTCGAATTACATAATCTGTTCCAATAGATTACCAATTCGTTCTTTCGATTTGTAATTTGACACCTCGAATTATACAATCTGTTCCCACAGATTTCCAATTCGTTCTCTCGATTTGTAATTCGAGATCTCGAATTACACAGTCTGTTCCACTGATTATCAATTCGTTCTCTTGATCTAGTCAACCCGTTCTCTCGGATTGCAATTATCTGGGTTTGGGGAATACATTCTCTTGTACCAATCAATGCGTTCTTTTTTATTTAAACAACCCATTTTGAAGAATTTTCCAATTAAGTCAATGTAGACTTATATTAAAAAATAAATACACGGGACTCATGTTTACTTTTATAAGGTCAGTGCTTCCCATTAGTCTAAAATAACACAAAAATCTAAGACTTTACTTGTACAAATATGAGAGTTCTAGTATATAGATTGGCAATATGTTCATGTAATTTTCTCACTTAGGACCTTAATATGTAATGAAATGTAGAGTGTATACTACTCCATCTTTTATTTACTAAAATCATATTGCTCTGAGATGGACAGATAAATAACTGCACTGAAAGACCAGTAAATGGTGCATCCATTTAAATGAAGGAATGAAGGGTTTATTCTTTAAAAAATTAATTAAGTTCTTCTTGGGAATGATTTACATTCCGAGGGAACGAACTAAATGTAAAGAGAATGAATTACAATCCAAGAGAACAGTTTATCTGATTTAAGGGAACGAATTGATAATCTGCGAGAACGAATTAGTAATTCTTATAACAGATTGAAAATCCGAGAAAATTCGGTTTCCTTTAACACTTTTTTGAAAATCCTTATGTCCCTTCATGGCTTTCGTTTCAGGGCTTTTTTGAGGTTACAGGAGTATTAATTATTTTTAACAATTTCGTTTAAAGTCAATTTTTTGGAAATTCAATGTCCGTTACACGGCTGCTTGTCTTCATTGGTATAATAACTGATGACAATAAAATCAGCAGATCTTAATAACCCATCTTATATACAATAAATCAAGTAAATGCTTATTAATCTCTGTTATCTGCCTACACCACGCTGTATTCTCGTAAATTTTTGTTTTGAGCCTCTGTGAAAAATATAAAATTATTATGAAAAATGGAGATTGTTTTATATTGATTTAATCTAGCATGGTTTTAAAAATCATTTAAATGATTTTAAAAATTGTAAATACACCTCAACCAGCAATTTTAATCATTTTGAATTTCTTATTTTCTGGAACTTTTTATTAAAAACTACATTTTTTCCTTTTGCACAATCTTTCATTTATACAAATCTTAACTATTAATACCTTTGTTTAAGGATGTTCTCTGTAGTGCAAGACACTACTGCAATGTAAGTAGAAGACGCTGCACCCACAGTGATATGAATGCAATTGGTGATTGCAGGTATATAAAGGGAGAAAACGGAGTATATTCAAAATCAAATTAATATCAAAGGACAAGGTATGGTAAGGGCCGAATCTGGCCCCTTATTTGATGTAAAAATCATAACACAGTTAAAATTGCGATAGTTTGTAGTTAAGAACTTAAAATGAGGCTTTTTTAAAAGCAGCACTAATTTTGATTCGAAGCTTACATGGAGGCCACAAGAGGGCACAGAAGTAGGACATTTTCCTGAATTTCCCGAATTCTGGTGAAATTTTGTTAAATTTGAGATACTTTTTACTTCGGGAAACATAGAACACAAGCTTGCCTATGTGAGATTATTCTATACAAGATACATCTGACACTAGTGTATGAAATATATAAATTTGGTAGATAGGCAAGCTTGTGCTTTAATTTTTCTGAAACAAAATGTGCTGTAAAATCGATGAAAAATTGCATAAAAATGAGAAAATTCGGAAATTGACCAATTTTCTGACCTTCCTGTGACCTCTGTGTATCCCATAATTTAGAACCAATACTCATTTTGTGGCAAGGGTGACAACAGGTATTTATTGATAAACTGTTGAATCATTCTAAAAGACACCCCAAACCAGGGTCCAATACGTGGTCTTAACCTATCTTGTCCTTTATCATAACTGACCTTAACTAATTTGGTATTTAGATAAACCTTTCTGACCTCATTTATGATTTGTTTAAAACATCTGACTTGTCGGACAGAATAGAGCATTTTTCTTTTCTATCTGACTTATCATTTTCCTATTTACACAGTATGATTTGTAAGATCTTACAAACAAGATCGTGTAAAGAATGGCTAATGGATTAAGGCCTCGCAAAAGTGAGAGTTTCATGCATAATGAAATTCAAAGACCTGTTACTATTGTTGTTGTATAGTATTGTGTTCATTCGTCCCTGATTATTTATCTCGTTCTGTAAATATGTTCATTCGTCTCTGTTTATTGGTCTAATTTTGTACTATATTTATGATTACATGTAACACTGTTTACTTTCTTAATTTTACTAAAATTTATAACAGCACACTGCGTATTTTTACCAAAAATTGCCATTTTTTCCTTTTAAACTAGAGGAAAAATTTGACCAATGTCTCACACGAATTCTTCAAACTTTAACAAAGTGCACAATTTATTGGCATCAAGTTTTGGATTTTTATCTGTATGAAATATGCGAATTTATTACATTTTCAACAGTAAAAAACTGTATTATTAAATAAAAATGATTTTTTGTCGCAGTGTGAACGAATATCAAAATATTATTCTGTAACAGTGTGAAAGAATATCAGAAGTGTGGCACAATCTAGATTTTCCTTCCCTTTATATGAAGAGTGTTGCAAAAATAATAAAATACTCCTTGGCCAGTTGTAAGATAAATCTAGTAAATAAACTACCTGACAGAGACTTAATCTGCCAAAGTTTCTCCAAGCGTGTAGTTGAAATTCATTTTTACAATGTTTTCAATCTCAGTATCGCTTAGCTATTACCTCTCAACCGCGCAACTATGTCGTCACAGCCTATGATGCTGTATTTCAAAAAGACATTGGCAAAGAGAAAATCAAGGGGAAAAAAAAGAAGATTCAATATCTTGTAATTGAATATGAAATTGAATTCACTCGTGAGAATTTAAAAAAATATTTTCACTCCTTCCCCGCGCTCGTGAAAATACCAGAAAATCCTGTCCCACTTGTGAAATAAATTCCGTATTCAGCTACAAAACATTGGATATCCTCTGTAGGCCTATATGAAATGTTATTTTTCATGCAGTTTTATTGTTTTTAAAGTCTTTAAGACATGAATTTTAATTTTGAAAGTTCATGGATATACTTTTCACAGGTATATTTCTATAAATGCAAAATTTTCTCTACGATTAATATAGATTAATTCTATGTACGGTAAAATGTTCATAACATGATGTTACTGACAAACATTATTTTACTAGTTTTGTCCATGAATGAATCATTGGTTTTTTTTTAATCAGGAATTTGACAACTATTATACAAGGTTCAAGTGGTAGTTTTAACACAAAGCCTAATATATTATCAATATAATCCTTGTTTTTCATGCTGCTTGCCTTCTTTTCTAGACAATTTTGTCTATATGAGAAAAGGAAGGATGTTTAATATTATGATTTTCCTGAGTTGATCGTTCACTGATAGGAGTGTTCTACTAAATATCAGGTTTGAAAATCTGCAGAAAGATTTTGAAGCGTAATGAATATTGCCTTTTCTATACCTAGGACAAAATGTAACGAAATACTTGAATTACAAAGCCAATCCTTCAGTCGTTTTGCTTTCCGTGATATCTTATAGGACATAAAATAGTTAATTACAAATCCTCTGTTGGAAGTAAACGGAGATGTTTCTTACATAGCTACAATCATATACAATCATATAATTATAACTGATATTGTTTTGAACATTAGAATTTATTAGTCTTCCGGTACTCAAAGTTAAAAGCTATCTCAAAATAACATTCCAGTGTAATGTTGGAAATGTTACAGGTACACAAAGAACTGATATTTTGCATTTTACAACCGTGGACTTGATGATCTCTCTCTCTCTCTCCTATAACAGTATATACTTGTAGGTAAATGAAGATGCAATTTAGGAGCGTTGACAACTCTATCTCTCTCTCTTTCCCTCTCTGTGTATGTAAAAATAAGTATTTCGGTTTATAAAAGATGCCTTCCGTACACAAATTATTAAATGTTAACTACCACAGGTGATATTTGTTAAAAAGAACAAAAAACGAAAGCCCTAATATCCATGTCCCTTCTGCAGATTGTCAAACAATCATTTGTTTTATCTATTGACTATTAAGACACTTTACAATAGATGCAACAAAAAAAAATTGCTTAACATACTTTTTAATGAGGCTAATAAGAGAAATTAAATGTCGCTGTCGTGTATTGCCCTAGTACTATTTTTTCATATAAAGGCTAATTAGTTTCTTCTCCTTATTTGCCCAAGCTTCATTTTACAGTGATGTATGCCAAAATGTCAAGTGAACATTTCAGTAATGTCAACAGTTTGGTTAATTCGGAACACTGTGAATTAAATTGTGGGCAAACTGCAGAGACCTCCCACATCATCCTGTAACCGAAATACGTGTATTGTAACGTAGGAACTGTTAATTACAGTCATTTACATTGCAAAATACTGATAACGATATAAAAAAAAGTTTGGAAGTGAAAATAAGATCGAAAATTTTGTTTTCTTTTCTTGAGACTCCAAGAGATACCATCCCTATCACAGTTTCAAAGTTGTTTCACATGGAAAATTATAATTAAACAGCAAACATTTCAACTTATGTTTTATTTAATTGCTTTTGATGAATATAATAGTAAACGGCACTTAAACATGCATTATATTATATATTGTAAATTTTATAATTGTATATTATGTATGTTTGATCAATAATGTTGATAAAATATTTTTGTACATTGAATGTCACTCGACATTTATCATAGTGTTATCTGAACATTGAAGTATCTTTTCTTTCTTTCTTTTTTTCCTGCATGATTCTGTGTTGTGCCTTATGCAGTTTGTGCATCGTGGATGAAAGGCTATTAAAAATTTCATTGACGATAATCTAAAAAAAAAATACTTTCTAACTTTGATTAATTTTAGACAAACAATTGCAATATTACAGAAATGATGTGATTTTTTTTCTTTTGGTGAAAAAGAACTAACAAAGCCATTGCTGTAAATGCAGCCAATAAATTGTACGCTCACAAAAGACCAAATAATGAAGACAATATATCGAAACAATCAGCTTTTTATCTTCTTTTTATATTTATGAAATACATAAATTCACTCATTGAAAATAAGGCTATGTGAACTATGCATGACCTTATCTATACTTGCACCAAAAAGTTCTTAAGGATTCATGTTGTTTATCAATATCATATATATATATATATATATATATATATATATATATATATATATATATATATATATATATATATATATATATATATATATATATATATATATATATATATATATATAAAGCACTAAAAACCAACAACACTGTATATCCTAAGTGTCGGATCTATTAAGTAGATACAAGGTCACGGATGGAAATTTATAAAAAGCACTTAAAATGACCAACGACACGAACAATAATAATTGTCAAATTTTCGGGACGACCTGTCCCTTCCTCAGGACAAAGAAAAAAGTTAAGAAGTCATAAAAACAAAGGAAAAAGAGAAGCAAAAACAACTAGCACTACTACTAAACTACCAAACACTAAATTTACAATGTTACATGTTTAATTTGGAGTTTATAAACAGTTGTGAACAAAGAAATCCAGAGCGCTATGAATTGCGTCCGGTCTATCGGGTGTACTCTGGTGAAGTGTGATTTACATAATTGAACGAATTAATTATCGCTAATTAATTACGACCAACAGTAAATCGTACATTGTCTTATTCTCTCAAAATAGCGTAACTCTACATGATAAAAAGAAATTAAAGAAAGATAATATGGAAGGACAATTTTGAAATATGAATTTGGATATATTATAAATTTGGAAATCGGAAAAAAAAAAAAAAAAAAAAATAAAATAAAATAAAAAATAAATAAAAATGTTTATAAAATGTTTATAAAAAGTCCCACTTATGCAAGAGAGGCTACAATGCCCGCACCGTACAAACTGCTATTGATGAGATGGCGGGACATGACAGGCAAAACCTATTACGCTACAAGGAAAAAGACAATAGCGGCAGGGTCCCTCTGGTAACCACATACCATCCCGTCCTTAAGAACCTCAGCGGTATCCTTCAAAAGAATCTGCCAATTCTCCACTCAAATAAACGAATGGCAGAGGTCTTTAAGGAGCCCCCATTGGCTGCATACAGACGCCCGAGGAACCTAAAGGACATGGTAGTAAGAACCAGATTGGACAATCCATTACCTAACGGGGGCTTTAAAACTTGCTCTGACAGAAGATGTCTTCTCTGTAAGTACAGCTCTGACACAGACAGTTTTAACAGCCCCGTTACAGGCCGCAGCTACAAAATACTAGGGAATTTGTCCTGTCAAACAGACAACTGCATTTATCTCATCAGTTGCAAAGTTTGCTCCAAACAGTATGTTGGTGAAATAGGAGATCTCCGCAGGAGAGTCGATAATCACCGTTCTACCATTAGGACCAAAAAACTCAATGAACCCGTTGGGGAACATTTCAACCTTGAAGGTCACAAATGGGAGGACATGACAGTAGTGGTTATTGACCATAATCCAAGATGGACAGACGCGCAGAGAAAAGGCAAGGAAAAGTTCTGGATGCACAGGCTGAAGTCATTCCGCCCTAATGGTATTAACAAACTTAATGACTTCACCAGGATGAACGTGAACTAGACCCAATCCCGAATTGTAACAAACAAATTCATTCTCTCTATATAGTGTAAACTTTACCGTTAATTCGTATTAGCAATCCTGGAACAACCTACCCAAATATTTACAGCTTACATTTTTGTTTATTTTTTATTTTATTTTATTTTTATTTTTATTATTATTATTATTATTATTATTATTATAATTTTTTTTCGATTTCCAAATTTATAATATATCCAAATTCATATTTCAAAATTGTCCTTCCATGTTATCTTTCTTTAATTTCTTTTTATCATGTAGAGTTACGCTATTTTGAGAGAATAAGACAATGTACGATTTACTGTTGGTCGTAATTAATTAGCGATAATTAATTCGTTCAATTATGTAAATCACACTCCACCAGAGTACACACGATAGACCGGACGCAATTCATAGCGCTCTGGATTTCTTTGTTCACAACTGTTTATAAACTCCAAATTAAACATGTAACATTGTAAATATTTAGTGTTTGGTAGTTTAGTAGTAGTGCTAGTTATTTTTGCTTCTCTTTTTCCTTTGTTTTTATGACTTCTTAACTTTTTTCTTTGTCCTGAGGAAGGGACAGGTCGTCCCGAAAATTTGACAATTATTATTGTTCGTGTCGTTGGTCATTTTTAGTGCTTTATATATATATATATATATATATATATATATATATATATATATATATATATATATATATATATATATATATATATATATATATATATATATATATATATATATATAGTCATGAGGGCAATAAATAATAAATATATAAATGGTATAAAGGCACATAAAAACCATGTAAGACATTGAAGTAATACAAAATACGTAACCAGAGTGTTCCAAGGAACGCATCTGTCAACTGCTTTATAACATCGTTAAAGATTGAAAGAAATCTATGGGTGGTCAGATATTTATTTGCTACTAGCATTATAGCAGAAAAAACGTACCTTTTCTGAGAATAGTTTTCGATAATATTTCACTTTGTTGATTTTTATTTGGAAGCTGCCTGTCCCCCCTCCCCACTTTTTGTTGCTGTACACAGAATACTGGCAATTCCAGCATTAGAAAATGGACCAAAAAGTAAGAAAAAGCTCCCCTCCCCCCCGAAAAAAGATTTTCGAATTTAGGCAGTTTCTTTTTCTTTTCTTTTCTTTTTTTTTTTTTGGAACGCGAACTTAATCCACACAAGTAAGACCGATAGAAAAGCTTTTCTGACAATCAAATAGAAATATGATACCCAACCCTTAAAGCTAAAGGGAATAATGAAATAGGGGTGAAATTTTTAGAAATAATTATTTGCCATTTAAAAAACAACTATCCCCTAAAAGAGATTTCAGTCTTTCTTTATCAACAATTGTCAGTCTACACCGATCCTTTTGGTATACTGATTCCGAGGTTTTTTTATTCCGAGGTATAGTATTTAAAGTTCAGTTTGTGTGTTATCTGTATAACATACAGTTTCAAAGTACAGTGTTCTGAGCTTATAAACATGTGATATAAATGCTAATAATCAAAACCTTGCCTCTCAAGATAAAAGAAAGACACCACCAAGGGCATATTTGCAAAGTAGGTCAAAGGTCAAGGTCAAATGGATTGTAATGCTGGTAAATTTTCATAATGTTTTATGGCAGACATGATACATGCTTAATGACATAGATCTAGATGTACCTCTTAAAGAGGCCTGGACACAGATTTAAAGTTAATGTTTTCTCAAATATTCTGTATAATATCATGACTTATATGTTGCTATAACATTTCATGCGATGTAATTTCATTTTGTAATGTTAAATATGGACTTTTGAGCTTGAATACTGTTCGTTATCTCCATATATTTCATGCGGAAATATAATAAAAGCGTGTTCAGAAACTTCTTTTATCTGGAAATTATTGAAACTACGAATTTCGGGACGCGTTTGATCGACACATTCTTGGACTTTCAAAAGTAAACCTTATCCTTAATACTTAAAAAGTAGAAATTTTGTTGTGTATTTATGAAAAATATAAAAACTATAATCCAGAAAATTCAGAGTAGAAATGGGAGAAGGCGAAACCAACTCACCAGTATTGTCAGACCATGCCCAGTGATATGTGCAGAGTTAAGCAAATTGAACACACACGGTGAAACGTATACAATAACAATGACAAAGCTCGTGTACAAATGTTTGACGTGATGTAAAGAAGAATGTCGTCATTTAAATTTAAAAATATTCAAAGTTCAATTCACTTAACTAGTTTTATTTTTTAAATAAGCATAGAAATTTAAAATGTAAACAATGCAACTGTATCCACGCCCTTTAAATGTCAAAGATCTGCTGCATATCGGCACAATGAATTACATGTATTTTGAAAGTAGGTCAAAGGGAAAGTTGGAAGGTTACGAGGTCAGTAACCATAGTATTTTACAAAGCAATATGTTTGCAAAATATCAAATCCATACATGTACCTCTTATAGTTCTCAAGATATAGGGTGTGACAGACGGACGGACGGACGGACAGATGGACGCCGGGTAAAGTGATCCCTAAGCGTCACTCTGCCCTTCAGGTGACATAAAAATACTATTCATCAAAATATGAGGTCACTATCTTTTGAATTCTAAAATTCTAAAAATGAAAATTAAATTTTTAAAACTTACATACAGTGTAATACAAAAATCCGTATTGTTTCAAAAATTTGACCAAGAATCTTGATGTTAAAAGTACTTATGAATGAGATATAAAGTTTTGAAGCATTATCTTAGAAATTAGAGAGAATAAGGTATGGAAAACTGTCATACTGACTAAATCAAATCTAAATGATGGAATTTTTTTAATTCAACTTCAAAGAATTAGTTTGCTTTGCTGCACTATTTCAAAATTTCTCTGATTCTTAAAGTTCATTTAGTGAATATTTTACGAATTTTTATTCTGCATTTCTACTGAAATAAATGCTCAAGTTGTTTGAATGTTTTGATCTCTCGGGAACACACTTCATCAATTGATTAAAGCAAATTTGCTACTTAGTATTCTGTAAGCCATTAGTACCTCCAATATTGCTTCTATGGCTTATCTTCCTAGATTAGCTTTTTTTACGATGACATTAGAACTGCCCCAATCAGTGTAAAAGTATCTATCAGAATCTACTGGCTCTGAATAAAAAGAGATCCAGAACAAAATGCACATACGCAGAACACAATCACTTTTCAGTAAGATTGCGTCATTTAATCAATAGGTTATCAAAGTCAAAAATGTTAAGGGTAGTGAATAGATTACTTGATCTTGTTGATAAAGCACCCACATCTGTACTCAAATAATTATTGAAATTCACTCTTTCCATTTGTATATTCAATTGATATATGAAACTCCAAATTAGATATATACATAACAGTGGGTTGGTATTTTTTTTCTAAACAGTTTCAAAGGCTTTTGAGTTGATCATTTGAAATTCCTGGAAGGCTAAGGTAGGGTTTTGTAGTGGTTGGTTTCTCCCCTATCCAATAAAAGGCTAGGGTAGGATTTTGTATTGGTTGGTTTATACTCTATCCAATAAAAGCAATATTTCATACGAATTTTCCATTTCCACTATATGCCAAATTTTTTTATCTAAAATATGACAAAAGAGGTAAAACTCAAATCAATCAAAATTCAGAATATAAAATTACGAAACTGATGCTTTAAAAATGCAGAATCGTTACTGTATAACAGTTTCTGTCACCACTTCGTGACATCTTTTCGTCTTTCAAACGTTTTATGTTAATTTTTTTCTTTTCTCTCTAGAATAGCAAATGACAAACGATTTTGGTTAAATGAGTTTCATTCAACCATCATGTAATAAGTGTTTATAAGACAATGGGGAATAGTTTGTTTTTATTCTCCTCGTGTTTTTATAGTATTATATAATTAACGAAAGGCTTAAAATCTTGATTGGCAGTTTGAGTTATAAGATATACGATGACTTTCACTACCGATTTTCTCTATGTATCGAATATATACGTATCCAAGAATACCCAGTGTTTAAGATATACTGGGAAAATTCAAGAGATATTTTCATTTATTAGAATTGAATATGTAAGGGAAAGCTTAACACACTGGTATCTGAAATGTTATTTATGATGCCAATTTTATCATTTAAAGCTAAAGGTAATATCCAGTCTTACTGAGTACATGTATTCAGATTTAAAAATATAAAATCATTGCAACTTTCAATCATAGGATGTATAAATGATAGGATTTTCGTCGGGACGATTGGATATTTTTAAACATCTATAGGGGAATGACGGAGAACACATGTAAGTAAAAGCCATTGGCTAAGTATGAAAAGTATTGGCTTATTATGAAAAAAGAACTGTACTTGTCTTGACATTCAAAGACAAATAAAATTTTGGCGTTGATCATGAATAAGCACATTATTGACAGCACATAAAGTGCTTAATTATCATTCCAACAAAAATGAGAAAGACTTAGAAAAGGATAGGATTTCGCTATTCACTTCAAGCAAGTGAGATAAAAAAAATGTTTTGGTGGTATTGAATGAAATACCAAATGAATGTACTGTATGATGAAGTGTGCACTCATAATACACATTTTGGTAGGATTCAATGAATTTAATTTCTTAAAAAAAATTCTATTTTAACAGAAGTCATTCCTCAAGTAATTGATTTAAACTTCACCGTCGTTTTCCCAATGATAAATCAACGAACATGCTTTTTGAAATTAAAGATAACTGCTTCTTAAATAAAAATTGGAAATCGCAATTTTTATATTTTGGTTATCTACAAACTTGCATTGATTAAAACATTTTAATTCTACGCATAAGATACATATATTAAAAAGTGCTTAATTTCCTCATTGACATTATCTATGTAGTCTTTGGAGACCAGATATTTAACAACCGGTTGGAGTTCTCATGGATGCAAACATATTCTTTTACATGTACTTACAGTACTGTTTTTATATTCCTACAAAGCAGAGTTTATTCAAAAACTACTATTTGAAAAGAAGTTATTTGCACAGACCTTCAATTCGACATTTGGAAGATGTTTTATCAAATAACAATATTCATTTTTATTCACACGTTTATTCGATATATATTCAAAAAAGGCACCAAAGAGCCTGACACATCTGTTTTATTATTTGGATGTTTCACTAAAGAAAAGTATTGATGGCAAACTAGCAACTAAACTTCAATTTTTCTATCATCAACCTCCCTTATTTATGTAGAAATATACAAATATCACCTGTATATGATGTTTATGTCTCCTAGCTGATTCGCAAGAGCAAACAATTTCCAAACCGAGGCAGGCTTCTGACAAATAACTTGTTTATACTATGGTATCATCAATCTCGTTAAAAGTCAATATTTCGCAAAATCTTTGCTCGATTCAATGGCCTTGTTTCACATAAAATTTGTCGTTGGTTCGAAAATTCACTGTTCTTTTTCATACAAATCGCTATGCCATTCTTTTCATACTGAATTGTCTATGATTTCTCCGTTTACCCGATCATGACAAGCTCAAGGAAGATGTAACGGGTCAACAGGGAATGCTTACTCCTCCATAACACCTGAACCCACTCCGATGTTTTCACTGGCCATGTTTTTCTGCTCTCAATTTTTTATTTTTAAGTGTGATTGGAGTATGATTCTGTTCGTTAAAAATAAAAAAAATTCTACTTTTGACGGATTCATGCGCAAAAAATAATAATTACAATCATCATATAAAACATTCTAAACTTTTACTTCATATATTTGAAAGAACTTTATCAAGATTAGGGGATATAACATGGTTAAACGGTTATAAAATGAATACTCAAAAATTTCAAAAGTTCTTTTTTCAAATGAATATCTGAGTTGAAGCTATGCATTGTTCTACTGCAAATATTAAAGAAAATACAGCAATTCGAAATGAAAAGCAAATAAAAAAAATCCATTCCATTTCTTGAATTATTAATTTTTACATCGTTGTATCCGTGATACTTGTGTTTATTTAATGTGGTGTTCTCGTCAACAAAATAAAGGGTAAAAATGTTCAGGTTTTCATTGTGCTCTTTTGAAGTGGCATATTGCAAAATGATTAACAGATTATAAATAATTTTATAATGTGCAGTCAATAAAATGATAACTCTGAGAAATTTTATATAAAAGTTCTTATGATACACATTGTGAAATTATTGCCCTATAGCTACTACTTGCATTATGAACTGAATTTAAACATGGATTGCTGCAATTAGTTGAATTTAGAACATTGGTCTTAAAAATTTGATTATTTTTAAATTATTTCAGTATTAAGTTGATATTAGTTGTAAAATATCATATCATACTGAGTATTTCGCGCATTCTTTGCTTACTTAATGGTTTTAGGATGATTTTCTTTCGTCATATTGTTTCCATCGGAGGTCCCCGTAGAAATTTTAAAATCAAAAGTTCATATAGATTATAAAAATCCAAAAGTCTGAGATAGCTAGTGTCATCACTTTGATTTTACTTAAATGTGCACAGAAGTAAGTTATTTCAAAAACTGCATCAGCTGTTTTCAGTATATTACTGCCACAGATTCTAAATTGGTGTAAATAATGTGCGAACTCCATTCATATAAAAACCCATCAGCCAACACATATTTTTTCAACAACTAGTGTAACAAAATATTATGAATATATTTTAATAGAAGTAATTGGTTTATTGGTAAGCATAAAATTATCATTTGATAAAAATATAAAGGTTTTGTGAACTCACAATTTAAAAATTATAAACGATGTTTACCACTTAAAAAAACTCGTCTTTGGTCACAATAATCAACTTAACAAATGTGTGCATTTTGACATAGGAACTGTATAATGACTTGACGTTACAATTCAATATTAGTTGTGTTTGATATGAAGAGAAGAATATTCAAGAATAAAATTCAATCTACGTGTATTGAACAATCTTTTAAGATTTAGGGGCACAATTAAAAATTCTGCATTTACAACTTTTGCTATTAAATTCACTCAAATACGTGGGATTATATATATATATATATATATATATATATATATATATATATATATATATATATATATATATATATATATATATATATATATATATATATATATATATATATATATATATATATATATATATATACATATATATATATATATATATATATATATATATATATATACTTTCATTAGAATATTTTGTGTCTTTCAACTCCAGATTTCAACAAAATCTGTAAAATTGTAACAATATATATAATGTGGTGTCTTCTCTGTCCATGATCGTGAAAAGGGCTCTTTACAGTCAACTGGTTTAACACTATTTTTTTTCCATATTCAGTATTAAATATTCTTTAAATTAAAAACATTATTTTCAAATATACATCATCTCTAAAAGGAAGGGCATCTTTGATTCCTGAAAAAAGATATGACATAATCCACACAGATATAAAAAAAAGAGAGTATCATCCTCTGAAACGTGTACCCATTAATGGCAAAAGCAAATGAAAAAGTCTTAATGACGCATTTTTTTCGGTGCTACACATTATTCAAATCACTTACTTTCATTAAGTATTATTAAATTCCATTACTGAACAGAGATGAGTGAGGGATTATCCAAAGTCATCTATCGATTTATAGAAAGAGTATCAATTACTTTTTCGTCCTACATCTATTCAATACCCAATTAATTTCTTTAACCTTTATGTCGAATAGTAACATAAATCATAAGGAAGAGATAATTTTAAATAAAAACTCTCAATACGGACACGTGCAAATAATGAATTAAAACATCGGGTATTTACATGAAATATTGTTTTAGTTTAACATAATTGTAAAAATAATTGATATTTTATTGTAAAAATTTAAATTCAGCGGAATTCTTCAAACTAAACATTGGGGAAAACCTAAGAACTGGACTACGAATTCCATATTCTGCAAAATACATGTAAGCATTAAAGATTGTGAAGAAAATTATCCTTAAATACTCATATTTTGTTATGATTTAGACAGAAATATATGAAAATCGTTACAAAGCGAATTGTCAAAAGGTGATAGAAACTTTCCTACAATTAGGATGTTCTTAGATCATGGTTCCTTTAACATGATTGAAAGTCATTTTTAAAATGGTTTTGCCAAATGCATTTTGCATTTGTCTTTAACGCAAGTAATTTAAATACGCAGATTTTCTTTATTTGTATTGCCTGCTGAAGTTTTTGATTACATTGATGAGTACATTTCGAAAATTTAGGAAGACCAGCATGTGTAAAATACAGTTTGTTCTTTTATTCTGCTGCTGCTTCGTATAAATTTGCATTCTTAGGAAAATAATTCCTGTGTGGTCAGCTATGGACTGTATTCTCATGTGCTAAAAACAAAACAAAACAAAAAAAGGATAGAATCAACGAAAGCGTTTAAAGTTTCTCCGTTTGGTCAACTTCTTGTGCGCAGACAACACAAAAGTAACGGAACCGCACCACTTTGTCCCATAATAAAGCAAGTAAACATAATTGCCTTAACAATTTTGGATCGATATTTCTAAATGGTGTTAAAGTATCATTTAACGACAAGTTAATTTGTATTTTAACTGTCTGGTGTCCTGGTTGTGTTATATTACCGATTCATTTTTTTAAAACTAGTCTCTCTCCCTTCAAATTCTTTTTTACTCCAATGCATACAAGTTTCCTCAAAATAAAAAAAAAAAAGGTGAAGATAAAACCCCCAGATAATTGCTCGGATTTTATGCTTCCTGAATATAGAGATCATTGTCATCAAAACTGTAGTTTTAGACGATCCTTTTCGACAATAAAAAGTAGTATGTGACAATGTGTAGGCCAAGCAGTGTAAGCAATTTGTTCAACTGTCACGTTTTCTTTCACAAAACGTTGAAGATGAGATCAATTTATTTCAATTTATATGATATATCACTTGCATATTTAGGTACAATTGAAACAAAGAGGATAACAGGTTTAATTTGAAAGAAAATATTTTTAAAAGTCTTAAATCTAAAATCTTTTTAAAAGAAAGCACAATTGAATTGAGCCTATTTCTAAATAGGTATAAACTGAAACAGGAGAATGTTTTCAATGTGTTTCCCAATATGATGTCAATGGTTTGAAGTCATGTTGTATTCAAGGAGAGGAATTGTAAGTAATTTTAGATATCAAAACAAACTTTATTAGATTACAAACATAATCTAATACATGTAACAATTCATCGAAGCCACGCTCATGTAATCTCAGAGATGTTAATTAGAGAGAAAAAATCACTAGATTCAAGTACTTCTTTCCAATCCCTGTGTAATATGATTTAAAAAAATGTTCGAAACAAATATTCATTACCATACATGCCATCACTTTTACGTTTGAATGGAAAATAGAAATAAAAATTAAACCAGAGAGATACTATACTTTGCGTAAAATAATTATTACTCTAAAACGTTTTACCATTACTCTGAATGTCTCATTATTAGATACCATAATATGGTATCGTATGAGCTATTTTTCTGCTATGGCTGTCATTCGGGCAGATCGTCTCCACTTGAAGAAAAATAGTAGTACTAAAGCAATTTATTCATTTCAAACTCTTTTTCAATTCATATTAAGTCTTTCTTTACTTGGACTATGTAGAAATACTTATCAATTCTTGCCTTTTATCTTTGGATTTAAAGATAAATATAATATCATAATAACTTATATATGAAGCAAATTTTTTCCAAAAACTTATACATGAGAAAAAAAAACAACACTTGTTGTCGATATTTTGATATATTGACTACGTATTGTTGATTAACAATAGTTACTTTCATTTTACTAGAAAAAGACGTTAATGGTAACCTAACAAGAAAGCTTAATGCTAACGTAATGACTTCAAGTTTTCTATCGTCTACTTCCCTTTTTTTATATAGCAATATACCCTAATCACTTGCATATGAAGTTTGTATCTATCTCCCAGGTGATTCGATACGCAATAGCATGTTCTACGTACGAACAATTTTTAAAACGAAGCAAACTTATTGACAAACAAGTCGATGAAACAACGATATCAACAGTCTCGTTTGAAGTCAACATTTTGCAGGTTCTATGGTCGATACAATGACCTTATCAGGATATACAATCTATTATTATATCGAATGCTGACTGACGTTTTTCAGACCAATTGTTAGCCCATATTTTTACATATTGAATTGTCTACGGATTTTTCCAACTGAATTGTTCACGGATTTTTTCCGTTTGCCTGATCATGACATGGAGCACACGGCTAGTGTGACCAGTCGATAGAGGATGCTTACTCCTCCATGACACCTGATCCCACCTCTGATGTTTTTGGAGGTTCGTTTGCTCTGCTACCGATTTGTTTTGTTTTAATGGACTTTTGAGCTTGATTATAATTCGTTATCTCCATATTTCATATGGAGCCTAACAACAGATAAAACATCACAAATAATTTTACACCTGTATATCTTCTGTGGAGGAAGAACATTCGAAATACATAGAAAAAAGGTACAAGTATGAAGGGGCTTTGTTTTACAGCTAACCATTACGTAGATAAAAGGTAGATGCAATTAAACTGCACCTCAAGTCTTGCATTAAGTACTGTTGTGAAGCAATTAATGATACAGGTACATGGAGGTGGTGTCTATTTGAACCTAAATACAAGAAGAAAGATGTTAGCTGACCTTTTTTGGAAAAAAAATATTTGCATTGCAATATATACTTTGATTTACTATAACAATTTGATACAAGACTTTGAATTATTATCAGACTTTGATACTATTCTTTGAATTGTTATATCACTTGTATACTATACTTTATTTACTATGACACTTGGATACTATACTTTGTTTAACTATTAAACTTTGATACATGTGTTACACTTTTATTTACCATTACACTTTGATGCTCTACTTTTATTTACTATGACACTTGGATACTATTCTTTGAATTTCTATGACACTTTGATATTATGCGTTGATTTGCTTTGACATTTTGATACTATGCTTTGATTTGATATGACACTAGATGAAATATGAAGATAACGAACAGTATTCAATTTCGAAAGTCCAATGAAATAGATACTATACCTTGACTTGCAATGACTTTGATACCATCTAATTTACAATGACACGTTGAAACTATGCTTTGATTTGTTTTGACACTTTGATGCTATGTTTTGATTCACTTTGACTATTCATTAATACTATGACACTTTGATACTATTCTTTTATTTGCTATACCACTTATACCATACCTCTATATACTATACTGTGTTTTAATTACTGTTATCTTCATATTTCTTCAAGAAAACAATTGCTGTGGCCTTCAATTCGATTATATTCGGATATATCGGCAACATTTTATCAATCACAAATAGTTTCTCTCATTCATATATCGAATCAATATATCCTAGTGAACTTGAAATAAACGTATATACAAAATACCGTTGGGTAGAATTTGTCTGACTTGGTTCATGTCATGTGTTAGGTTATTGCTTTTATATCAAATTTGGCTATAGAGTACTCCGTATAACTGATCACTACCTAGGGCTCACGGTGGGTGTGTCCAGTCAACAGAGGATGCTTACTCATCCTAGGCACCTGATACCACCTCTTGTGTTTCCAGAGTCCTTGTTTTTTTCCTTTCTTACGATTCATTTTGTTTATGGGATTTATGAGATTGATCACTTTTTCGTTATCTACATCTTCTACACAGTGAACTATTACTAACATTATTTAATTTGATTAAGTAAACTGTAGTAAACTTTAGACTACTAAAGTATTATTGTAAAGGACAGTAACTTCATCAATTTGCAAATAAAACAAGATCTGAATTCATATTTTCTTTTGATGAGATGATGTACTATAGCTATTAAAAATAAGTGTACCAGTTTTGTTTTTTATGCAGTATTAGGATAGAATATATACAGGTATTGAAAAAACACTCGAACAAAGGAAAACAACTATTACAAAATTGTGAGTTGGTGTCGGAGTTATCGCTCTTGTGTTTCTCAGCACTGAAAGCACTCAAACCATTGCAATTACGTTTTTGAACCGTTACATTACTTAAAGTATCAAAGTTCAAATGTCATATTCTGACGCCTTGAAAGTAAATCTTGTTCAGATTTAAACTAAAATCGCCTTGAACAAAAATAATACAAATAAGTTTATAAAATCAAGATTTGGGCATTCATTTGACTTTCAAACAATATACAATAACAAAGATTACAAGGTTTAAAGTAGGTATTCATTTTTAATTCTATGGTTATAAAGCAAGAGCATTTTCAAGCATCTCCCTCTCTGCCGATACAACCAAAAATATAACGAGACAATAATTTGTATAGCGTACTCAATGTATTCATGAAAGAAAACATTATTCATCATAGATTTGTCACACAATATATATGTATATATTTATATATCTGTCACAGACAGAATAAATTTGAATACTGAATTGAAAATTGTTCATTGTGTCCTTCTTTAACGACAGCAGGCTGGTCTGGTCGTCTCCACTCCTGACAGTAGTCTTATATTTTATTATTGTTTTGTCATCTTCACTCCTGACAGTAGTCATATTTTATTATTGCTTTGTCATCTTCACTCCTGACAGTAGTCATATTTTATTATTGCTTTATCATCTTCACTCCTGACAGTAGCCTTTTATGTTATTATTTTTTGGTCATCTTCACCCCTGACAGTAGCCTTTTATCTTATTATTGTCTGGTCATCTTCACTCCTGACAGTAGTCATATCTTATTGTTCTACAGTTTTCATAGTTTCAATGATTATCCATTATTAAATGTCTTTTTCTTCTGATTATTCATTTTTGAAATTCCATGGGAATAGTTTAAGAGTTTTATGACAATAAGAACCATACTGTGCAAGGTTTGGAAAATCAGAATAATCATGATACTCATTATATCATTATTAAAATGAAACAGTTTCAATTTAAGATTTAAAAAAGTCATTTAACGCTCATTTCCCCACCACGACTCCGTTATTTTCATTTTGAAGTAAAAGTCAGGTAAAGGTAAAATAGTTCCTCATTTGACATAAATTCAAATTAAAACTGATGATTAATACTAAATAAAGGCCATTTAATGATGGTTCAATACCTATTTATTTTAATTTTCTGTAGATACAGCGAGAACATGATCATGAGGTCGAAAATTAAAATGAATCCCTGAATTTTGATCATTTTAGCTCTACTGGTCAGAGACCAGAAGAGCTTATGCGGTAGTAAGGTGTCCGTCGTCCGTCCATCTGTCTGTCTGTCTGTCCGTTTGTAAACAATTTTTCAAAACGCTACTCCTCCTACAGTTTTGGTCTGATTTCAATATAACTTGGCACACAAGTAGACTACACTAAGATACATAATTCTGTGTATCGGTTTTTGATTTCAATGAACGGTATTGCCATTGTTACTAAAAATAGAAATTTCCGTGAAAAACTTTCAAAAGGCTACTCCTCCTACAGTTTTGATCCGATTTCAATATAACGTGACACACAAGTAGACTACACGAAGATACATAATTCTGTATATCAGTTTTTGATTTCAATGAATGGTGTTGTCATGGTTACTAAAAATAGAAATTTCTGTGAAATACATTCAAAACGCTACTCCTCCTACAGTTTTGATCTCTTTTCAATATAACTTGGCACACAAGTAGACTACACTAAGATACATAATTCTATATATCGGTTTTTGATTTCGATGAACGGTGTTGCCATGGTTACTAAAAATAGAGATTTCCTTGAAATACATTCAAAATGCTACTCCTCCAACAGTTTTGATCTCATTTCAATATAACGTGGCACACAAGTAGACTACACAAAGATACATAATTCTGTGTATCGGTTTTTGATTTTGATGAACGGTGTTGTCATGGTTACTAAAAATAGAGATTTACTTGAAATACTTTCAAAATGTTACTCCTCCTACAGTTTTGGTCTGATTTTAGTATAACTTGACACACAAGTAGACTTCACTAAGATACATAATTCTCTGTACCAGTTTTGGATTTTGATGAACAGTGTTGCCATGGTAACTAAAAATTTTTTTTTGAAATTCTTTCAAAACGCTACTCCTCCTACATGTTTTGTCTGATTTCATTTTGACATGGCATACAAGTAGACTACACTGAGATACATAATTTCATTATTACTTTTGATTTTGTGGATGATGTTGCCATGGTTACTTAAATCGAAATTTCGGTAAAATTATTTTAAAAGGCTACTTCTCCTACAGTTTTATTCTGATTGCAATAAATCTTGCCACAAAAACAGTCTAAACCAAGGATCATTATTCTATTTATTGCTGTTGCAAAGTTTCAAGTCCAAGTGCTACTTTTATCTTCCTTTATAAGTACAACCAGTAGAGCTACAGTCTTATCAGAGACTTCTGGTTTTTCATTTAATTCGCTTAATTCTGAAGCAATTAAATGTACATTGAAAATATGATTTTTTTTTGGAAAAAAAAAATGAAGACAATCGGATTCAAACATATGAACTTTCAATGTCTATGTGCACGGTTTTCTGAAATCAATGCTCATTTTGATTTAGGCAAAACCATGCATACATTTAAATGATTGATGATTGAGTGCCAAAATGGGTCCAATGTTATTTCCCCATTTCCATTCATGAGCTAAAAGCAACTGACATGAATTACAGACAGGCTAGAAAATATCTTTTTTAATTATATGAACTTTTTTAAATTAGTTTAAATATTTGGGGAATAATTCGAAGGAAATATCATTTTCTGTTCAGTATCATGTGAATTCAGTACTTTTTTCTGCTTGTTCTGCTAGACACGTTATTACTGGTGACGTAGATATAGTTTATAATGAGGAGCTTAGATCACTAATTTTAAAAGGTCCTAAATATAGGGAACCTCGATCCTTCAACTGGCATCGAAATTTCATAAATATTATGGATTTTGTAGAGGATTACGCCAGGCGATGGGCCAGGCATGAAAAAGAAGACCTTGACACTTTGTCAGAATGGATTAAATGTACCAGATGTATGTTAAAATCGCGCATTAAAAGATTGAGCGGCAATATGAGAACCATCTATCCTTCTGTATTCAATAATCCAGAAGTGAAAAAAAGAATTAGATAGATTACATGATCAGTACGTACTGGTCCCTGCTGACAAAGCAGCTAACAACATTGTCTTTGTTTGTAAGGCTCATTATATTAAATGTATTTTAGAGGAACTTAGATATAATTCTAAAAGTGGTAATCCAACTTATACTCATAGTTCCCTTTCTAAGGAAGAAATTCATTAAAATCATATATCAGTTTTGAATAGTTTTAATATTCCAAACAACCAAAATGAATTTGAATTACCATATCTATATTGGATTCCGAAACTTCATAAAAATCTCTTTGATTGTAATGAAATATATGGAGATAACGAACAGTATTCAAGCTCAAAAGTCTATTGTTAGGCCATTATTTACACACTGAAACAAGAATATCGTTTGAGAGTCTCGTTTAAAGTAATCATTTCGTAAGTTCTATGGTCGATACAATGACCTTGTCAGCAAATACAATTTATCATTGAGTCAAATGCTGACTGACGTTTTTCATACTAATTGTTAGGCCATTATTTACACACTGAATTGTCGACGGATTTTTCCGTTATTTCCCGATCATGACATGGAGCACACGACGGGTGTGACCGGTCGGCAGGGGATGCTCACTCCTCCATGGCACCTGATCCCACCTCCGATGTTTTGGGGGTCCGTGTTTGCTCTGCTCCTATTTTGTATTGTTAAATGGACTTTTGAGCTTGAATACTGTTCGTCATCTCCATATATTTTATTTAATTCATTATTTCTTTAAATATAATGCTATTTCCATGCTATATGGTTATTTGCAGTGGTGTTAAACATAGTTAATTTCTGTCAGGGTGGTGCAGTTTAATACATAGTGAATTTCATCTTCAATTTCATATAAATTACATTTTTACATGATCTGGTTTCTCTTGCTTTGTTTCCACAGTTAGAAAGTAATTATAACAGGTACGGAATCTGCAAGAGATAATGGATTTTTTCTGGACGGGTATTTTTTCCCGAATTTGAGTTCATCTTCGTGCACTTTATTTTGAAGGTTTAAAGTTAACTTTGTTTAAAAAATCAAATAACAATTGGATGAAAGGTTTGATTTGATCAAATATTTGAAAGTTTGCAAATTTTAAGAATATTTGAGATATCATTGACCATAGCAATCTTTTTTCATGTTTTGGTTTGCAGTGGTTCCTTATTTTAACAGCAGATTTGTTATTTTTGTTTCTTTTACGCGTCCCAATAGGTAATGATATGTATTTGTTTGTGCATGAAGTGTTTACCAAGTACACTATACAGTCGAGATTAGATTGTTTTTACTTCAGGAAGAGTTTGAAAATTAGAGATGCATTTTTTCTATAATTGCATTCTTCCATAATCTCCTTGCTTACATCCAAACAACAATAAAATTAAAGCGTTTTATCAAACAAACATGATATAAACAACGACTTTGCTTTAAAAATCCATTTATTTCATTATTTGTTTTATCCATTTGCTTTGACTTGTTTTCAGATCAGGAAGATATAATTTTTACTGCAAGGGATAATTATTTTATATTATGTAGTTGCACTTTCTTTCATTTATTTAGCGATGAATGTAATGAATTTCATGCAGGTACTTTTTTGGCTAACAGAAAATTTTGACATGATATTAATAGCAGCTACTTGTAGTACAGCTGTTGTAAGATAATATTTGAACATATTTTATCGAGAACATAACCCTTCCTCAAAGATTCGTCGTATTGTAAACTTTTATATCATAAAATGAATTCTGTTCAGGGACAGTATCAATGTGAACACTGATTAATTAACTCTTGTTTCCCTTTTTAGCGACAGCAGTCTGGTCTGGACATCTTCACTCGTGACAGGAGTCTGATATGTTCTTAAAGTATGATCATCTTCACTCGATGCAGGCTTTTATTTGTTTTACAATTACAATTTGAGGATTCTAAGGATTTATGAGATCGATCACTGTTCGTTATTGCAATCTTTTTCATACACACGGAGGTCATATGAGGTGAGAGATTTGAAAGAATTTCTGAATACAGATGATTTTTCGAGAAATATGAAAGAACGGATAGCAACCATGCTCAAAAGTCCAAGTAAAAATTACATATTGAGAGCAGATTAATCATAGAGCCCTGAAACCTTCAGATGTAGAATCAGCTGCCATGGAGGAGTAAGCACCCCTTGTCGAAAAGTCACACTCGCCCTTCGTCTTGATTGGGTAAAGGGATAAATTCAGTATGGAAAAATGGCCTTACAACTTCAGTCAACATTGATCCTAACGACAGGTTGCAGTAGCAAACAAGGTCATTGAATCGACCATATACTTTGCGAAATGTTGTCTTTAAACGAGATCTTGATACTCTTGTAACATCAACTTATTTGTCAGTAGTTCACTACTGACAAATTCACTAATTTTACTTCTTAGTTTGAAATCATTGTCTTTCTTTTGTGAAACATCCAAGAATGAAGCAGATATGTCATTCTCTGTGTGTCATTTATATCAAGTTCGCAGCTCATATCCAATCAAATTATAAATAAAAAAGAATATCATTAATTGAATAAACGTAATCGATATTATAAATGTCAAAGTGAAGGCAATAGCAAGGGACTTTCTTTTCATGGAGAAGTTTTTGAATATACTCTGCTTTTGGAAGATGTGGCCTCCAAAGACTACATAGGTATTGTAAATGAGAAACTCAAGCATTTTTTAATCTCATCTTCAGAGTCTTGGATGTAAAAATCGGAATGATTTGTAATAAAGTAAATTTGAGGATAACCAATCACAAACTATTACTCTACAAACTATTACATTACAAAGTCTCTGTTCCATTTTTATGACGAAACAGTCGTCTATGATATCAAAAAGCTTGGTCTTTAATTTATCGTGAGGATTGGTTGTACAAAGTGTTTTGATGCTAATGATTCGCTCCGAATTCTGATGCAATTAAAATGTAAATTAAAAATATGTTATAAAAAAAAATAAATAAAAAGAGGATACTTTGTATTGACACAATTCATGACCTTTTGGGGCCTGGTGTGCATGATGTCTCCTGAAATCAATGTTCATTTTGATATGCCTATAATCAAAACAACGCATACAATTAAATGATTATAAAAGTTTTAGGTCAACAATGAAAGTTCCAAAACAAGTTCCTGTGTTTATTGTATTTTTCTATCAAGAAAAGATCTCAATATACATTTGACATATTTCAAAAGCGTAAGATGAGCTGAAAGTAAAGAACAATGAAGTACGGATGAGCTACCAAATTTCTTCATTATTAATTTATTTGTTCATTTTAATAGTGTAAAATCACGATTACTATAATTTCCACACAGAACCTTGATTGATGTCGTTTATTATTTTTTTTAAATCTGTTTACGTTTACAATAATATTATGATAAAATTTTATTGAAAAATATTTCGTTAATGAAATAAATTCGTTATCAATTTCAGATTTTCCATAACTTTTGTTTTTCAAAAGTCGTACCATTATAGGTATTTTATTATATTTTAGGAATGACTATTAATAACTCAAAAGATATACAGATTGTCCTAATTTCTGTTTAGTACTTTGTGAAGATCGCAATATAAAGTACTCTGTATCTTCTGAACACTGAATTTATCAATCTCATCACCATTTTACAATTGTGCACAGAGAGTATAGTATCTAATAACGTATATATTTATATCTAATTTGATAAAGTCAAAGTTCAGCTCTTGTTTAAAAAAAAGCGTAAGATGAGCTGAAAGTAAAGAACAATGAAGTACGGATGAGCTACCAAATTTCTTCATTATTAATTTATTTGTTCATTTTAATAGTGTAAAATCACGATTACTATAATTTCCACACAGAACCTTGATTGATGTCGTTTATTATTTTTTTTAAATCTGTTTACGTTTACAATAATATTATGATAAAATTTTATTGAAAAATATTTCGTTAATGAAATAAATTCGTTATCAATTTCAGATTTTCCATAACTTTTGTTTTTCAAAAGTCGTACCATTATAGGTATTTTATTATATTTTAGGAATGACTATTAATAACTCAAAAGATATACAGATTGTCCTAATTTCTGTTTAGTACTTTGTGAAGATCGCAATATAAAGTACTCTGTATCTTCTGAACACTGAATTTATCAATCTCATCACCATTTTACAATTGTGCACAGAGAGTATAGTATCTAATAACGTATATATTTATATCTAATTTGATAAAGTCAAAGTTCAGCTCTTGTTTAAATTAATTGATCAAGTAAAAGTTAGATGAAAGGCTTGACTCCGCCGAATATTTGACAGTCTGCAAATGGCAAAAGTAGTGCAACATCTTTAATCTGAGGCAATCGTTGGTGCGTTTTGATGTACAGAGTTACTTAATTTCAATAGTAGATTTGCGCTATTTTGTTTCTTTCTTTTTCCAGTTTCAATTTACACCAATGTTAAAAGATACACAGGTCTTAAGATGTGCTCTCTATGATATTAAATGCTTTGTTCGAAAATTCCCTATCCTTCTTCTTTCAGAATTCAGAAGTGACTTAAGAATTATACAGATTTTCATACTGAATTGTCTACGGATTTTTCGTTTGCCTGATCTTGACAAGGAGCACACAGCAGGTGTGACCGGTCAACAGTGGATGCTCACACATCCATGGCACCTGTTCCCACCCCTGATGTTTTTAGAGGTCTTTGTTTTCTCTGCACCCAATCTGAATTGTTTCAACGGACTTCTGAATTTAATAACTGTTCGTTATTCTGTCTTAATATTTCATTACATGATCGTTGTACTGGTTCAAGCTGGCGAGCACGTTACAACATAGTGTATGTTTGTAAGGATTTATATAACAAGTGCATTTTAGAGGAACTTGAAATTTAATTTTACAGTGTTAATCCAACTTATACTCATGGTTCCATTTCTAAGAAATAGTTCTTCAAAATCATAAGTCACTTTGAAATATTTCTCTTATTTCCAACAACCAGGTTGACTTTTTATGACCTAACCTATGCTGGATTCAAAAACATAAAAATCCTTTCACGCAAAGATACATAGCGGAATCTATTTAATGATTTTTCAAGCCTCTTTCTTTACTCTTCACGAAAATATCAAGGATCGTGAAGTAGTAACTTCAGCAGTAATGTGCAACAACAACAAATTCGAAAAGTTATGTTATTCAAATATGGATAAAGAATATAAAGAATTTTTAGAAAAATTTTTCACAAAATTTTGCCTAAATCAATAGCATCAGAATTTGATTTTCAACACTTTTCACTACCATTCCTTACGTTAAAAACCAGGTTTTTGACAAATGTTTTCTTTAAAAATATAAATGGAAATGTTTATGTCGTGCGGTTGGTCATCCACATCTACAAACTTCCTTTGTTAAAAAATCACTCTGATTCTACGCAGAAGTATTCTGAAATTGATACTTTGAGTTCCTGAGTTCCTTAATAGCAATATCTATGAAGTCTTTGGAGACCAGGTCTTCCAACAGTCTGTTGAAATTCCCATGGAAACTAATTGTGCTCCTTTATTAGCTGACCGACAATATTTCTTGGAACAGTGTTTGCTGTGCTTTCAATTTGTGTTGTTTAATTGGAAATTTGAGCGTTTACTGTTCGTTATCTTTACATTTGATCCAGACAGCAATAATGGCTAGACAATTTTATCAATTAAATCTTATGTCATGAATAAGATACATGTACCCTTTCGTAATTTTGCTAATATAAGATATTGAAAAAAATGATATGTAAATATTCACTTTAAGACACCACTAGTGTAATGATGTGGTTTATTTTTGTCAGATATATGTCATACTTTCGCATATTATTAAAATATATTTTTTAAAAGAAGCTACTAAAAATCAATGGCAACATTTTATACTACAAATATTATTTTCACAACAAGAATATTCTTAAAAATATGACATATTTATTCTGGTCTTACAATTTAATATAATTAAAGCTATTGTTTTTCTTTTGTGTCCGATGTAAAAACTAGAGAAACCAAGTTTTATTAAATTTATTTCGAAACCAGCGAGGAAATAAAATATTTTGATATACCTATGCATCACAGAAAACAAACAATATGAATATTGAAAAGTAAAACATGTAATTATTAAAAGCCTATAATAAAATATGTCCACCTTACCCGGTAAGGTTGTAAAATAAACTCTCTTACAGAAGGTTGTAATCGTTATTTATTATGATTTTACTGCTTAACATGTACCTACATTGACATTTGGTCCCATTTTTCTCGAAATATTCATCCTAGATGAAGAAAAAGAGAAGCAGAGCACGTTTTGTTCGTCACATACCTTTATGTGTAATGCATGCACATAAAATCTATTTCTAACATGATGTAAGAGAAATTACAGGAATATTTTATCATCGCCATAGATTTCTTTACATAGGTAACAACAAGTACCTATAGCTACTGAGAGACCTCACAGAGCCACTATATCTCTGATGTGCTGACTCTGCAGCTGTACCTTCATTTCTATAACGCAATACATGAACAATGCTACTACTAAGACACCCGCCAACACGATCACTTTGGTTTGAACGCAGAGGAAGTAGCTGTATCCAAAAGCTATTGCGCACCCAGTGGCGTATAACATCCGGTAGCAGGAGAATGCAGCTTCCTGTTTGTCAATGAAGAGAACACCGAAAAGGGCTGAAAAACAAGAGAAATATGATTAATCACTACATTATAAGGGAAATATTTGAATTTATCTTCATTACAAATACAAATTAAGGCTACATATAATGGTGATCGCTTAACGATTAATATTAGGCTATGTTATGGTCTTCATCAAAGATGTTGTCGATTATTTCAGCCTTTAAAAATGTATCCTAGGGTATTGTATTTTCCAATATGATCTGTTTTAGAAAAGAAATAAAGTCTTGCATAACCGATTAAAGTCAGTAGATGATTCCCAATAAAAGGGAAATTAGCTGAAGATGCTCATTTCATAACTCAACGCCATTTTCCACGTCATTTAAACTTGAGTGATACAAGGCCTGTAGCCTTTCATGTTCTACATACTATATGTCTGAGTTTGCCAAATCGCGTCACAGAGGCCAAGACATCCAGCTACTACGAAGAAATTTGGGACGTCATCCAGTGTTGGTTTCCACAGCCACAGAACGATCAGAAGACCCACATTAAAGGTGGCACCAGCAGTGATGAAAGCAAACCTTTTGATATGGCGACTGGCACAAACTCCTATCAATATACAGCTCGTAGAGCTCACGGCGCCAAAACACATCATTACTGGTCCTATCTGGGACACACCCAATGTACAGGATATGTAAGCCTACAAAGTATATATTTTTAAAAACGTGTATAAATTTGATATATAGCTAATATCATTATGATTAATTTGTAATTCAGTACTATTTTTGTACTTAATGATATCAGATAGTAAAGCCAATCCGTACAAAAAAGACATTTTCATATCAAGATCAGCTGGGTGTTAATCTGTCTAGAACCTTGCCATTTTCTATTGGACTACATTACTTATCTAACTTATCCAGTAAAATTGCCAGGCGTGCTTTTTATGCAGGTTTTGAAAATACGCCTTGCCTGCAGAGAAAAAGATAATGTTTTATATTCACAAGTGCTTGGAAGTGACCCGGGCTGTTATGCCAATTATTCCGTTTTCCCATTTCTCAAGATGATGAAGTGGTAGTTGGAATTAGTTATTCTTACAGGTGTCAAGAATACTTCAACAACTAAGTCAGAACGTATCGGGAGGGTTTTGGCTGCATAATTGCCTCTACAAAACAGTCGTTTCCTTTTTACCGAGCACTGTGCAAATAGAACTTTGAGGATCTGATTTGAGAATGAACATCGATTCGCACTCGATAACTTCCGTTAGGGCCGGAAAAATCAATGCCATTTTGATTGATTTCTTTATTACACAATCTAGGCTCTTTGACTCCTGTTTTCTAATCCTTCACAAGCCGACATCTTCTTAGAAATTAAATAATGCTTAATATCCGTGCAACTCCGGTGATTAGATACGCGTGTAGCACCAATTACAGCTACTCTATGTCAAGAACTGGGTCAGAAAAGCAGTTTTTAATCAATATTGTGGTATTCACTAGAAACAACTATGTAGCTTAGCCCCAGAGAATCACCGATGGGGCGTTTTGATTAATGTCTTATCATTTCAGAAAAAAAAACGCCTTTTCAACTAGCGCGCAGCAGCTTTGATATTGACAATTAATAAATGTCGCATTTCCATATCGAAATGTTGTATCACTCCTCCGGCTTACAGTGACTGTATGAACTTGAAATTTCCAAGCTTTAATCCAGGAATTGTCGTTTGCCAACTCAGTAACAGGACGGTGCCATCTTAATTAATAAAGTTATTTAATTGCAAGCGTTCTATATACTAAGTAAGCTTCATTCTCCGTGTTACAAAAAGTATTGAGGTACATGTACAACATGTGCTTCATCATATATTGAAACATGTATATCATTTGTTTTAGAAAGAACAAGCATATTCTGAGTAAAAGCTAACTTGAAATTAAAATTAACAATCTGGATCATTCAAAGAAAAAGAATTCCCAAGGCCACCCTTTAATAACATCAAAGGGGGATTTTTATCGGATTCTGAGTGAAATAGATATATAATTCATCACTTTTCTCTTAATTTTGAAATATGATACGTGTAACTAACTGTTCTTAAATTCCCATGTGTGTAAATAAGAGATGTTGTTGTATTAAGTGAGCAAAATTGCAGTCAGTGTCAAGTCATACTTCTTCAGAATATGGTTGGTGTAATAAACGTTGCTCAAAATAGTAACAGTTGACATTTCAAAACTCCTATCTTTCAGGGGCCTTTAATTACTTTGTTGTACTCTATATACAGTTATAGATTTATTGTGATATACAACAAATGTGACTTAAGAAAGACATTGACTAAAAATCAAATATTTATAAAACTTAGATCATTAAGCATTTTAGTTGTATCGTGATCGTTCATTTTCAGTACATATGCTTTTAGTAAACTTTGGAATCGCCCAGTATATGTTAAAAAACTAGAAATGAAGTGTTTAACTTATTTTCCAAGAAATCATTACGACAGGTATGAAGTAATCTTTATATCAAACAAAACAAAGACTGCTAAGGACCGCTGAATGATTTCAATAATCCAGTGTCAATTTGTGTTAAGGTAACTTGCAGTGTGTATATGTCAAACTGCCTGTTCTGAGATGCGAGTGGATGGATTGTTAAAAAAATACTTCCTATTTTAATACATATGGATGTCATGACATTTCAGATGGTTTTAAGTATTTTATGTTTATATTTAAGAGTAGGCGTAATTAAAAACCATTATTTAATGATTTATAAACTTTACGTTTTTTTTTTTAAATTAGCTTTTTTGGACGTTGAAATCAATAAATTGTTTTAAAATCTTATCAAAAGGAACATGAGAATAGGACTACCCTTCCTCCTCTCTATATTCCTCATATAATTTAATCTCAATACATCTACAGTTTACTTGTGCTTATGAAGTATTATTCTATAAAATTCATACTCCGGTTTTTCATAATATAATCTGTAAAGTGTGCTATATGTATGCTTCCAATGGGACCTAAGTTCCCTTTCCTACACTTTCAAATGTTCATTAAGCAAAGAACCAAAACAAACAAACAAACAAACCAAAAAAGACAAACCAAGACAAACAAACAAACAAAAATCAGTCAAGAAACAAACACACAAACACACACCCTCACACATATCTCACACACACAAAGACCAAAGTAAAGAATATGCAATTGCATGTATTTACCTAATGTTGTGTAATATATGTTTTGTTCATTAGATATACATGTATTTCTTTCTCTTGTCATCACAGTATCCGCTAGCTCTAAATAGCCCACTGATATTTAAAATTTCAATTTAGTGACCAATTATTCAATCAATATCTACAGAATATGAAAATATTGGTAATTTTGTATATACTTCCAACAAAGAGCATAAAAATTTACAATTTTACAGGAAACGCCAATCATGAATAAATGTAAAGCTGCCTCTTTCGTAAAGCGTTGCAACGTACTTCTCAAAAATCATTACTTATTGTACAATTGGAGATGTTATAAGAAAAGCAGACCTGAGTAAAATCGCTGAACATGAATCCCTGCTCCAAACCGACAAAAACCACAATAAGTATAAGTAGTTGACATTTGGAATCCTTGAACATTTTCAGCGTAGATAAAAACATTTCTGATGACGTCAGCTCATCGTCATTATAATGGTGGTTTTTCTTTTTCCTTTTGTGCTGGTCAAATAGTGAGATTAGTATGACTATTCCCATCACTCCGCAACCCATGTAAATACTTAATAACATGATTTTTGTGTTATGGTCTATCGTTGTCATCAGATCCTCTAATAGATCGTCGTTTACGTCATCCTTCAGGCAATATCTAGAACCACAAGAGCGATTTGAATGGTTATGCGTGAAACCCTCGATTTCTGAACTATTTTTATTGATGACAAGTGTTGTAATAAGATTTCCCCAAATGTTGCTGGTTCGATATAGTCCACAAAAAATTCCCATGAATTTATTTATAACATGATCTTGATCCGGCATATGAGAATGCTCTGCATAGGCCAAAGCTATTGTGGTGATAGAGGTTGCTTGAGCGCTGAATAGTGGGCCTGCCAGCAGGCCAAGGAGAGCGCCCAGTGGAATGAGCATATAATGTTCGGGATGAAAGTTCCCGGCAAAATAACCCGTAAAGATTACAAATGTCACCACCATTGTCCATTTTGTGGTGAAACGTTGTATGATCCAAGGTGCAAAGAAACAGGAAATTATGGTACCTATATAAATGCTGGAGAGCGAAAACACACCGACACCACTCTTAATGTGAAGAGAACTTTGTAAACCTTGTAAGGATACAAAGGCAGTAAAAATAAACATGAAGGCCATTCCTAAAACTATCACATTCTTCAGCGCTTTTCCCTGACTCATTTCGCGCACAGTTCGGAGTGTTTCGGGGTCTTGGGGAAGTGTGTGGTAATTAGAAAGGGTATAGGAATGTATGGTACTTCGTCGTCGACTCTTGTCGAAGTCTGGTAGGGAGACCAAAAGGTTCGCATTGATGTGTTGTTGCGACGGGGCCTTCAGGGAAGCCATTAGCAGCTTTTCCCGGCATACCTCGATACTTGACATCCCCGTGGCCATCTTACCTACCAAGACTGTAAAGTAAAAAGAAAAAGAATTTCAAGAATTGTTCATCTGAAAAATTGTATACTATTTTTATGGAATATAAGAATTAAATACCGTATAGCAGATTTTTAGCGGGTGTGAAATCTAGAGTTTTCCCTGCTCACAAGTATTCTATTAATTTTTTATAACTTTATTAGGTAGACATGGAGTTCAGACATTGCAAAGGGAAGGACTTGTAGTTATTTTTCCAGACTATTTTCCCTTACGTTTTACTTTGAATCCCATTTACGCAAGTTTAAGTAAAACCAAGGATAAGGAATCACTGTCTAGTTTGTTGGGTATAATTATCATTGATTCCCTATATCTACATAATAGATATGAATAAACAAAAATGCTAATAGATATGAAATACACGAAGTATTCTCTGTTAATTTCCATAGTCCCCTCCCACTGATGTCAGACACAACAGCCGCGGGAAATTGAAATGCATATTAGGCACTTGACCTATCACTTGGAGAAATTCACATTCAGTCGTATTTATCGAGAAATCAATACACTTAACTTTCAAAGTGTTATCACAGAGAAAACAGTTGGAAATGCAAATAAATAATGTTTAACAAGACTGATCAAGCTTATACACAGTAAAACTCGGTTATAGCGAAGTTCTGGGGACCTGAGAATTTACTTCGCTATATCCGTAATTCGTTATATCCGTATAACAAATTCGTCAAAGTATGTAGCGACTTCACAATATAGATTTTTTTTCCTTGAAGTATGACTACCAAATGTTTTTAGGGAAGTATAAAATATAAAATTTAAATTATCTTGGAGTTCAAAAATTTTCGGATGAATAGTGTTCTAAATATATATACTTACAAAGTAAATGTCAGTTCAATATTTAAAAAAAAACTAAATTCTTTACAAATTCACTATAAAAGATGTAAATTTCGTTATTTTTAACTTCTAGGGAACACAGAATCAGTTCGCTATAACCGTAAATTCATTGTATGCAAGTTCGTTATATCTGTAATATTTTACAAGGAATTGTTGAGAATTTCGCCGGGGATTGCAAAAATCTTTGCTATATCCGTAAATTCGTTATATCCGTGTTCGTACTAAACGAGTTTTACTGTATTTCTTGTCCTCTGTACATATATACTCAAGGGTGCAAATTTAGCGATTAAATTTGAGCGTTCTACAACCAAATCGTTTAAATAAGCAGATATTAGTATCCGCACCTCAAAAATCCCGGTATACGGTTTGGCCTGGATAAAAAAAAACAAGAAAAAAAAAAAAGAAATTGTTTTCACAGTCTTGAAGTTTGCTTTCTTCTATTCAGTTCGTGATATATAATTCCAAACTGTCAACCCTCAATTAACTAAAAATTGTGTAAAAACTAAAGCCTATATGCTATACAGAAAAGTAAATAAGAAACATATTCTGTTAGTGCACCATGCGTAGTGTGCAATATGGAGCAATGTCGTCTCGAAATGATTTCAACTTCTTTTAGCATGACATTGTCTGTACTTCTGCGACCCTGGATGAACATGTTCTCCACTTTATGCCTGAGTTAACTGCTAGTCTTATTAGAGAATTATGTTATTCAGAATCTGTTAAAAACGTTGTGCAATGTTTTCAGTCGTATCAGGAAACAGCTAGTAAATAGCTGGAAAGAATTATCAAGAATCTTTAATTAAAGTTTCATGACAGATATATTTACAGCTGTATGAGGTCGAGAAAAAGAAATGAAACTCATATTGATTTTTCTTATCATGGTATATCTTTCATTATTTTTATATCTATTTAAAAACGACATGCAACAGAAACAACTAAAGTTGTTACAGATACTGCGCATGAATACAATAAATTGTAAATAGATCATTTAAAGGACAAAATGCCCTGTTTAACTGATTTTATGTTTTGTGTGATGATACGTCATAAGGAAGGCCTACATTCAAGCATGAGGTTCAAGTCACAGACGGATGAAAATCAAACGTCTCTTTCAATGAATCTGTTCGGGAGAAATTTGCATTTCTTCTGCACGCACTTGAATTGATTGAAAAAGTCTTTCAAATTCAATTTCATTGATAATCTTTATTTTCAAAGCGCGTTCAAATGGAAGTTGTAAAATCATTACTGCTTACGAGGATCAAAACTAGTTTAAATATTGTACTTTCAAAGTGGAAAAGTTTCATGCAAAATACATTTTTGGTGAATTACCGGTAATCACCAATATACTTTTACCCTATGAGACACGGTCAAAGAAGCTTTCCTTTTCAAAGAAAAGGACGGATAGGGTTCATGTTAAAGTGAGGTCCTAAATACTTGACATAATACAGGACTTAAACCTTAAGATGGTATTTTCATAGATAGTCTAGACTTTGGGAGTTGCCGAGAAACAACGAGATGGCGTACAGGGGGTATTTGAAGAGTACTGAACATTGTTAATAAAATGTTCAATTTGTTTGTTTCACTGTCCCTTCGAGAACTTTTCACTTTAACATATTGAGACGCCACCATTTTACGGTGGAGGGCTGCAAAATTTAGACCTACGACCTTTGAGCAGAAAGGAATCTTTTTTGTGCCAGCACCTACTGAGACAAGGGGCCTCGGTTTATACGGTCTCATCCGGAGAATCGGTCTCCGTGTCACGAAGTGGATAAAATATTAATATAAGTATTTAATGCTGAAGATTTTGATATCATTGAAAACAAAATATACGTGTAATCTTCATATCTTTTATGTTATTATCATACACGTCTGCTATATACACATCATTAATTCTCCATTTTCATTACAATACACTGTTTGTTATCAAAGTCATACGCAACATATAGTATAATGTACCTTTCTCACTAATAATATTTTAACGATATTCTTGATTTTCAATCATAGTACCATCAGATGTTCTCAGACAAAAAATCTGCATACATTACCAGAGGTTTTGAACAGATATCAAATGATGAAAAATCCTAATGTTATTCAAATAAAAATTAGCAAGAGTAGAGTTTTAGCTTGTATTTTTGCAAAATTTGATTTAGAAGAGGTGAACAGCGTCATTAGACATTATAAAAGTTGCACAGAGGTCCTTCAATTAATGGAATTCTTAAATTATACACAGAATTATTAAATAAAGCACAAAACTACGTTGCGTATGTCCTTAAATCTAAGACCCAAGACTTGAAAATGAATACAAATTTACTTCATATAGAAGATATAGAAAATATTCTCAGTTTTCCTTCAACTTCGTGTACCTGGATAACTAAGAATAATTTTAAAAGAATACAATCAAAATTGTTATATAGTACTGTAAAATTAAAATTATTTTCATAACATAGTATATGAAAGAAGTATTATGTTGTAAATTTTGAATTTATTAGGTCGAGGTAAATGCAAAATTTACCCCCCCCCCCTTAAAATTCAAAATTAACCATTTGATAGAAAACACAAAACTCGTTAGGTGAAAATAAAATGGAAGATTCTTTTTTCATTTAATCAAAAATGTCATGATGAAATCTGCATTTTAAATGATGAAATTTAAAATATCAGCAAATTTACTGTAAAGTAAATCTACTTTAATAAGCTGAAAATTGACCAGCCTATAAGGCGTTTTGCCCCCAGACTCCAACCAGTAGAAATTATAAAAAAAAAAAAATATGATGACAGCAGCATTTTTTGTACACGCGAAGTCAGCCGTCAGGGATGCTAAAATTCACCAACTCTCGGGGGCTTCGCCCCTGGGCCCTCACCAGGGCTTCGCACGGGATCTATCGGGGACCTCAAGTCGACCCCCCACAAACCTGCTGCCTTTGTGCTTCCACATCAAACAACCCCTAGCTACACCCCTGTCGAGTACCGGCCTATTATACAGCTGTTGTATAGCGATCCATTGTATTTGACAAGCCATATTCTGTGAAAATTTAAAATGTTTTCGAAACGAATTTCTAAGCTTTATTAGGCCCTCTCACACTGTCACGATATATGCTACGATTTCCCACGAATTATCAAGAGTTAACAATCGTCGTTATTCGCCAGGTCAGTCTTGCGATTTTCCAGCGTGTGGTATCTTTTGCTGCTCGAAAGGTCTGTTCGACAAAATATAATATGGTGACGAAACGAGGCGATTTAAGACTGAGGCTACTAAATGATGAACGGGTTACGATATTTCTACGATTATGAAGGGCTTACATGTGCGATACTCATACGAATGACTACGATACTCATACGAATGACTACGATATGCCAAAAATACACGATATTCCTACGACTAATGACGATTTCATAGAATATGCATAAAGAGTGAGATGTTCGAAATAATTAATCATCATATCAAAGTTGGTTGATCAGGAAAATGGCTACAGTGTGATGTTCAATTTCTTCCTGAATTTATTGAACATGGTCTTGATACACTTGCATTTTCAATTTCTTTCCGTCTTCTTATCTTCTTTCCTTTTGTTTTATATGGTATTTTAAATGTTGACAGGGTTAACATAAAAAAAAAAATCTGCCTAAATCGTATAAACTCGTAGTTCAATCGCACAGTACACGTACTGCATTTGCCATCAATCGCCCTTTTTCGCATCATATATATACGGGAAAGTCGTACCATGTCTCAATTCGAAGAACAATTCTAGAGCGCTCGCTCCGTGATCGGAAGATCGTGTGTTCGAATCACGGCCGCGACTGACCTAAGTCGATCAAAAATAGTAGCAATTGTTCCTTTGCAAAGCGCTCGGCACTTTGAAGTGAAAGTTGCGGGTCCTTCGGATGAGACCTTAAAAACCGAGGCCCCTTGTCACGACAGGCGTTGGCAGGATAAAGATCCCTCACTGCTCAATGGCCCTGAGTGTCGAGTGAAGGTCTAAATTTGAAGCCCTTCACCGGTATTTGGTGACGTCTCTATATGAGTGAAAAATTCTCGAACGGGACGTAAAACAACACACAATCAATCAATCAAAGAACAATTTCGGTAACTCGTATGACAATCGCAGTAACTCGAAGGACATCCGCAGTAACTCGTAAGACACTGGCAGTGTCCTGAGTACTACGAAGTCCGTGCAAGTCACATGAATTTAGATGGTTAACAACGAATTTGTCTAAGTGCAGTGCGAGTGTTGTGTGATTATCTACGAATACTTGAAAATCGTGCTGTGTCCACGACTGTTTTGAACAAGCTCAAAACAATCGCTGCGTTTTGCGATTTGCTGCGATGAAGATGTCCTACGACTACCTTGACGATGCAATTTTTTTTTAATTCCTCATGAATCGTAGGTCTAAATCGTAACAGTGTGACAGGGTCTTAAAACACAAACAACTCTTCGATCAGACGTGTTTATACGTGCATTTTTCAAGCATTATTTCAACTTAACCATCTTAAGAGAACTATTAGAAGGCTAAGTCTGTCCCTTAATATCTCCTCAAACATTTAAGCTTTGAAGTTTTAGTTTTAGATGTCGTCGCTTCTATAACAACACTTATCCGTGTCCAGTTTGAGGCACGACCAGGTGCTATTTTACGACTTATACTTATATTTACATTCTCTACTTTTCTTCAAAAATTTTGATTTCATTCATTTTTAATTTAAAATTTAGCACTTTTCAGAACTGGTATGGATAAAAGACTTACATGTACATGTGAGCGCTGTTTTGACGTGGAAAGCATAATAAAGCAAATGAATATTGCGAGGGAAAAATTGACAAATTAGTTTAAACGTACAATTGTTATATTTTTACAATAATTAAAAAGGGTATATCTTTTAAATAAATTGGGCCAAATAAATACACATTTGGCTTTTTCTAGTTGAAAGCGTATATAGTCCCTATTGTGTATTATACCGCGCCTTGACAAGGTTGAATGCTATAGATTTCCAATGGACTTTATAAAGAAAATTACACCGAATGTAATAATAATAATAATAATAACTAGACTCTTGTTGCCATGGCAACAAAAAGGTCTTCCGTTCCTATATGATACCGTTTACATTGTTTTGTTTTGTTTTGTTTTTTTATTTTTTTCGTAGAGAAACGTGTACAGTCTGTAATAATTAAGTTGTAAAGAATCTAAAAGGACTATATTCTGTAGTGGCCAGTATCTGCCCCCAAAATAAAACTTTGATGGAGAAATCTTTAATTATGTTCTAAACCAGGTGGATATTTGCAGACTTCAAAGCATTAAATATTTTTATCAACTATGACATCATTAGTTAGATATGACGTCAATAAAATGACGTAAATTCCAAATTGCAATGATTTTGAGAGAAAATAGCGTATTTTACGTCGGTATTTTGATTGGAAATTATCGAGCGCAGGTCTGCTCAGTCTAGATCTTTTGATATAATGTGTAGAATGATAATATCAATGAAATATGTGAATATGATACCTGAGCAAGCTTGCGCTCTATAAATACTATAGTCAAAATTGAACAAACTCTGTGCATTTTGGCCTCTATTTTAAAAATAACGGAAATCCAAATAGTTTGTGACGTCACAGAGACAAGAAAAGCCAACTAATTTTTCCAATTTCATAATATATTGTCTTAATTTGGGTTATTTTATACAATATATGCACTTTTTCTCATTTCAAGAGATTTTCAAAATTTGACTATTATGGGGGCAGGAATACGCCCTTACCATATATAGTTCTTTGTCCTTTCGGTACTTGCAGTCCATTGATTTTTACTGCAAAAATGAATGTATCTGTTGTCCTTATATATGATATTGTATGCATGTTTTTTTTTCATTAGTAGAAGCATATCTAAACTATTTTTAAATTTAAAAGTTAAATGGGGGGATATCGAGAAAACAACCTGTCACTTCTTATAGTACTTTGATTTTCACTACAAAAATGAAAGTATCCACCGTCCTTATATATAAACATGACAAATTATAATACATGCAGTGTTTGAACTGAATTTTGCTTTTAGAGAAACATCTATATATAAGTCAAAGTAAATAAGAATAGTAAATATATTTCAGTAATTACGGTACTTTGATTTTTTTTGGCTAATGAAAATAGCTTCCATAGGTAGCTTATTGTACGCATTGATTTTTATGTACAGAAAACACGCCTGTAGTTAGAAAAAGGTGGGTATCTAAAACAGTCCTCTCAGTACTTCAGGTACTTTGATTTTTATTGCAATTAAATGTAGTCTTCATTCTTTATAAATGATACTGTATGTATTGGTTTTTGCATGCAGAGAAACGTAAACATAACCTTCATGTAAGTTTAAGTAAGAAATGCCCTTTCAGTACTTTCAGTACTTTGATTTTTTTAAGCAAAACGAAAGTAGCTGAAATCTACAAAACGGGTGATCTGATTTCAAAACAAATTATATATTTGGCACTTATGGACCTATCTCTGTTATGTCTAACAATATCTTGAAAAAATATTAAAAAACAAAAAAAGTAAAAAATTGACCGAAACACAAATTCACTTCCGGTTTGGACAGGAAGTGCCGGAAACAAACAAAAAACACGTAGAAACAAAGAGAATGTCATGATCTAATATTCCTGTGAATTTCACATCTTTACATCAAACCGCTTCTGAGAAAAACACCGGACAAAAGTGCATTTTAAAATTTGAAATACGGCCGTAACTTCGGACCGGAAGTGAATTTTTCAAAAAACGGAATTTTATATAAACTTCACATATCAACCTATTATCCAGTGAAAAATTGTTAAAATCTATTGAAACATCTCTGAGTAATCGCGCTCACAAAATTTGGGAGGAATAATAATAATAATAACTAGACTCTTGTTGCTATGGCAACAAAAAGGTCTTCCGTTCCTATATGATACCGTTTGCATTGATTTTTTTTTTGTAGAGAAACGTGTACAGTATGTAATATTTAAGTTGTAAAGAATCTAAAATTTGTCCCTTCGGTACTTGCAGTCCATTGATTTTTACTGCAAAAATGAATGTATCTGTTGTCCTTATATAAGATATTGTATGCATGTTTTTTTTTCTTTAGTAGAAGTATATTTAAACTATTTTAAATTTAAAAGTTAAAATGGGGGAGGGGGTTTTATCTAGAAAACAACTTGTCAGTTCTTACAGTACTTTGATTTTCACTACAAAAATGAAAGTATCCACCGTCCTTATATATAAACATGACAAATTTAATACATGTAGTGTATGAATTGAATTTTGCATTTAGAGAAACATCTATATATAAGTCGAAGTAAAAAAGAATAGTAAATATCCTTTCAGTCCTTGCGGTACTTTGATTTTTATTGGCTAATGAAAATACCTTCCATAGGTAACTTATTCTATGCATTGATTTTTATGTATAGAAAAACATGCCTGTTTATACTACACTGTAGTTTGAAAAAATTGGGTATCTAAAACAGTCCTCTCAGTACTTCAGATACTTTGATATTTACTGCAATTAAATGTAGTCTTCATTCTTATATATGATACTGTATGTATTGATTTTTGTATGCAGAGAAACATGTAAACATAACCTTCATGTAAGTTAAAGTAAGAAATGCGCTATCAGTACTTTTAGTACTTTGATTTTTGAAAGGAAAAAGAAAGTAGCTGAAATCTATAAAAAGGGTGACCTGATTTCAAAACAAATTATATATTTGGCACTTATAGACCTATCTCTATTACGCCTAAAAATATCTTGAAAATATGTTTAAAAACAAAAAAGTCGAAAATTGACCAAAACACAAATTCACTTCCGGTTTAGACAGGAAGTTCCAGACACAAACAAAAATCACGTAGAAACAAGAAAAATGTCATGATCTATCATTCCTGTAAATTTCACATCTTTACCTCAAACCCTTTCTGAGAAAAACACCGGACAAAAATGCAATTTAAAATTTGAAATACGGCCGTAACTTCGGACCGGAAGTGAATTTTTCAAAAAACGGAATTTTATATAAACTTCATATATCAACCTATTATCCAGTGAAAAATTGTGAAAATCTATCGAAACATCTCTGAGTAATCGCGCTCACAAAATTTGGGAGGAATAATAATAATAATAATAATAATAACTAGACTCTTGTTGCCATGGCAACAAAAAAGTCTTCCGTTCTTTTAAATCTGTAAGAATTTGCTTTTTTCTGTGTAAAAAGCATACATATCATATTTACTGTGAAAGAAAAAAATAACTGGAAAAAAGTCCTTTCAGTACTTAAGGTACTTTGATTTTCATTATCAATCTTGTATAATACATTTGGCACCTATAAGAGATAAACGTATATCATTAGCAATTTAAAAAAAAATTGTTTGCAATCATTTCTAAGACAAACAAACAGACGAACGAACACCGTACTATCATAAACTTCCTTGTGTGTATATTTTGGCATAATTGTGATAGTGTTATAAAAAAGTTAGTATCACACTAAACGTAAAGTCACTGAGTTTTGTAAAGTTATAATATCAAGATTTGACAGCATACCTATAAGACAGATTATTCAATTACAGTAATTCTTCAGCAATCGATTGATTGATTGATTGATTGATTATACGTATGTTGTTTAACGTTCCTCTCCAGAATTTTTCACTCACATGGAGACGCCACCACTCGCCGGTGGAGACTGCAAATTTTTGTCCTATACTTTGGCACTTATCGCAATTGAGCAGTGGGGAATCTTTTTTATGCCAGCACCTTCTGCGACAAGGGACCTCGATTTATACGATCTCATCCAAAGGACCGGTCTCCACGTCCCACAATCGAAGTTCACAATACAGAGACATTTTATTTTTTATTTTATTATATTTTTTTTTACAAGTTTGTTGCATCAGATTTACTTAAAGATCATACTTCAAGATCATTTCGAACTCAGGCTACTTAATTGCAGTGCATACAGCGTCAAGGGATTTTGATTGACAGGTCAACACACGTGCACTTCGTGTGATACTTTTTAAGCTGAAAAATATACAGGATGTGACCATGACTGACTATGAAATCAGAAAACACTTAATAAAGAATGGGTGCGACCGATATAGAACTAATTTTGGTCTATGTAAATGGATAGGAGGATCGGGATTAAGAGGGAATCTCTCTCTCCCTCTCTCTCTTTCTCAGACGTAAATTGAACATTTCATAATGACAAATCTACCATTATAGAATATGAAATTCTGTATACATGTAAATGGTAATTATATTCACATGTTCCAGATTTAAATCTAAAACGAATATATAATTCAAATGCCTAGCTGCACGAACGTCTCCAAATAATCAAGACGGGGGAGGGGGGGGGGGGGAGGCTTCAAAGGAATTAAATTGTTTTATGTTTTATGAATTATAAGGAAAAGTACGGACGTCAGTAGCATGTACATAATTATATATCATTGCATAAAATTGTGTTCATTCAGGTATACTTATCCCACATATCAAGAGACCTGTGCAATTTTTTTTATCATGTTCTTTTTTTTTCAAAAGAAACATATACACAAGTAGCGTACCACTATTTTACACAGAATCGCGTTTTCACATATTTTTTTTAACTCTTTGAGTATTTCACAAGAATCCAAGAATCGTCTTTTCAAATCTTTTATAATTCCTTGGGTATATAGAGTATAGATCATGTGTCATAAATAATTTAACTTTTTATCAAATATACAATCATGTAATAACCAAATCTAATCTATAGATTGATTTTCTTTCTTTTAAGTGGCAGATATCAAATTATTTATAAAGGCTTTAAAACAGTACTGTATTACAATTTTCTATCGCTCAATTCCTTTTTGAGTGTATGTAATATTTTTTAATATCGAAAATAAATCGGGATAATTTCGCATTCAAATCATAGAGAATAATAAATCGTCTACATTATAGAAGGCTTATAACTATCGTATTCTGAACTTACTATACGAGATGGATAAAATTGCATGCCTGTCCATCACTGTAAATGTATATTCAGTGCTTATAATATATTTACTTGAGTTAGGTACCTAGCATATATATTAATTTTTTTTTAGATATATTCATGTGTAAATCAATTAACTGTCAATACAGACTTACACTACACTGGCAACTTTAAACTATACATGTACTGAAGCGGTAACCAACGTACTCTTACATTTAGAAGAGTGCATATGGAACGTCTAAATATTTTTGATATGGAGAGTGTATATGTCTCTGACGTCATCGATACTATTTCCGCCTTTATCTCGAAAGTTCTATTCTCACTTACAAGTCAGAGTTATCTTTCTTTGCCCATTGTATACACACTAGGTAAATAGGGAAAATGATGGTACCTCAAATCTAGAAAATGCGCAATCCAATTTTAAAACAAATTATATATTTAGTATTTGTAGAATAACCTCTGTTATACATAATAATATGTTGAAAAAATATTAAAAAACAAAAAAGTTGAAAATTGACCAAACACAAGTTCACTTCCGGTTCGGACAGGAAGTACCGGAAACATACGAAAACAACTTCGAAACAAAGAGAATGTCATGATCTAATATTCCTGTAAATTTCACATCCTTACCTCAAACCGTTTCCGAGAAAAATTCCGGACAAAAGTCCATTTAAAAATTGGAAATTCGGCCGTAACTTCGGACCGGAAGTGAATTTTTCAAAAAACGGAATTTTATATAAACTTCATACATCAGCCTACTATTATGTGAAAAATTGTGAAAATCTATCCAACCATCTCTGAGTAATCGAGCTCACAAAATTTGGGAGGAATAATAATAATAATAACTAGACTCTTGTTGCCATGGCAACAAAAAAGTCTTCCGTTCTTCTAAATCTGTAAGAATTTGCTTTTTTCTGTGTAAAAAACATACATATCATATTTACTGTGAAAGAAAAAAAATAACTGGAAAAAAAGTCCTTTCAGTACTTAAGGTACTTTGATTTTCATTATCAATCTTGTATAATGCATTTAGCACCTATAAGAGATATACGTAATATATCATTAGCAATTAAAAAAAAAATTGTTTGCAATCATTTCTAAGACAAACAAACAGACGAACACCGTACTATCATAAACTTCACTGTGTGTATGTTTTGGCATAATTGTGTATGGTGTTATAAAAAAATATAATGAATTAAGTTAGTATCACATTAACCTAAAGTATCTGAGTTTTGTAAAGTTATAATATCAAGATTTGACAGCAGACCTATAAGACAGATTATTCAATTACAGTAATTCTTCAGCAATCGATTGATTGATTATACGTATGTTGTTTAACGTCTCTCTCCAGAATTTTTCACTCACATGGAGACGCCACCACTCGCCGGTGGAGACTGCAAATTTTTGTCCCATACTTTGGCACTTATCGCAATTGAGCAGAGGGGAATCTTTTTTATGCCAGCACCTTCTGCAAAAAGGGAGCTCGATTTATACGATCTCATCCTAAGGACCGGTCTCCACGTCCCACAATCGAAGTTCATAATACCGAGATATTTTATTTTTTATTTTATTCTATTTTTTCACAAGTTTATTGCATCAGATTTACTTAAGATCATACTTCAAGATCATTTCGAACTCAGGCTACGTAATTGCAGTGCATACAGCGTCAAGTGATTTTGATTGACAGGTCAACACAGGTGCACTTCGTGTGATACTTTTTAAGCTGAAAAATATACAGGATGTGACCATGACTGACTATGAAATCAGAAAACATTTAATTAAGAATGGGTGTGACCGATATAGAACTAATTTTGGTCTATGTAAATGGATAGGAGGATCGGGATTAAGAGGGAATCTCTCCCTCTCCCCCCTCTCTCTCTCAGACGTAAATTGAACATTTCATAATGACAAATCTACCATTATAGAATATGAAATTCTGTATACATGTAAATGGTAATTATATTCACATGTTCCAGATTTAAATCTAAAACGAATATATAATTCAAATGCCTAGCTGCACGAACGTCTCCAAATATTAATCAAGACGGGGGTGGGGTGGGGGGGGGGAGTCTTCAAAGGAATTAGATAGTTTTATGTTTTATGAATTATAAGGAAAAGTACGGACGTCAGTTGCATGTACATAATTATATATCATTGCATAAAATTGTGTTCATTCAGGTATACTTATCCCACATATCAACAGACCTGTGCAATTTTTTTTCATGTTTTTTTTTTTTCAAAAGAAACATAAAGCGTACCATTATTTCACACAGAATCGCGTTTTCACATATTTTTTTTTAACTCTTTGAGTATTTCACAAGAATCCATGCCCAAGAATCGTCTTTTCACATCTTTTATAATTCCTTGGGTATATAGAATATAGATCATGTGTCATAAATAATTTAACTTTTTATCAAATTTACATGTAATAACAAAATCTAATCTACGGATTGATTTTCTTTCTTTTAAGTGGCAGATATCAATTTATTTATAAAGGCTTTGAAACAGTACTGTATTACAATTTTCTATCGCTCAATTCCTTTTTGAGTGTATGTAATATTTTTTTTAATATCGAAAATAAAACTCGGAAATCGGGATAATTTCGCATTCAAATCATAGAGAATAATAAATCGTCTGCATTATAGAATGCTTATAACTATCGTATTCTGAACTTACTATACGAGATAGATAAAATTGCATGCCTGTCCATCACTATAAATGTATATTCAGTGCTTATAATATATTTTACTTGAATTAGGTACCTAGCATATATATAATTTTTTTTTTTTTTTTAGATATATTCATGTGTAAATAAATTAACTGTCAATACAGACTTACACTACACTGGCAACTTAAACTATACATGCATTGGAAGTGGTAACCAACGTACTCTTATATTTAGAAGAGTGAATATGGAACGTCTAAATATTTTGATATGGAGAGTGTATATGTCTCTTACGTCATCGATACTATTTCCGCCTTTATCTCGAAAGTTCTATTTTCACTTACAAGTCAGAGTTATCTTTCTTTGCCCATTGTTTACACACTAGGTAAATAGGGAAAATGAGGGTACCGAAAATCTGCAAAATGTGGAATCTGATTTCAAAACAAATTATATATTTAATATTTGTAGAATAACCTCTGTTATACATAATAATATCTTGAAAAAATATTAAAAAACAAAAAAGTTGAAAATTGACCAAACACAAGTTCACTTCCGGTTCGGACAGGAAGTACCGGAAACACACGAAAACAACTTCGAAACAAAGAGAATGTCATGATCTAATACTCCTGTAAATTTCACATCTTTACCTCAAACCGTTTCCGAGAAAAATTCCGGACAAAAGTGCATTTAAAAAGTGGAAATTCGGCCGTAACTTCGGACCGGAAGTGAATTTTTCAAAAAACGGAATTTTATATAAACTTCATATATCAGCCTACTATCATGTGAAAAATTGTGAAAATCTATCCAACCATCTCTGAGTAATCGCGCTCACAAAATTTGGGAGGAATAATAATAATAATAATAACTAGAAACTCATTACTAGTAATGAGAAGGTCTTCCGTTATACGACTTCCTGTTTGCATGAACATGTCTTTTCCAACGTCGGTATTAGCCTAAAACTTATGTAGAAACCAAATAACTTAAAATATACTTTTTTGCTTCGTTTCCTCTCACGACCGGAAGTAATGACGACACACGATTTTTACACCAAGCAAATGAACTGATGACTGACTATAAGTCCTGAAAGTTTTAGAGTTCAGTCTTTTACTGTTGCCGAACAATTGTGAGAACAAATTCTAATTTTGAGGACAAGAAAACACACGACCGGAAGTGAACTGAATAAAAATCTCTGAATTTTCTCTTGACTTTTGCAGTATCTACAGCATATGTAAAAAAAAAAAAAAAAAAAAAAAAAAAAAAAACATTTCAATTACTTATCTATAAGTGATATTTATGAGAAAGCTAAACCACGAAATAACGTAGTTTATCTTTTAAAACCGGAAGTTTAAAGTTTTTTTCCGGTGGAATTTAACATATTTTAAAACAGCGAAAGGGAAGCAATAAAGTGATGAAAATTTTAATTTTAAAAAGAAAAGTTGAAATTTTCGATTTCTTCGATCACTTCCTGTGATGACCGGAAATGACGGCTGACGCTTTTAACCCTATGTGTTTTGCCTTCTCACCAAGTTTTATTACTCCTACAAGTTTGGTGTTTTACTTTCATGCCGTTTCCGAGATCTCGCTGAAATAACTTTTCATTTTGTGGACAAGAAAACACGCGACCGGAAGTGAATTTTATTAAGATATTTCATGTCAATCTAGACAACTGCAGTCTCAATAACATATATAAAAATCATTTAAAGAACTCTATCTATAAGCGATATGTTGGGGGAAATTCAAAACCCCTATTATGTAGTTTTTCTCTTAAAACCGAAAGTTGTCGTTTTTTGTTTCCGGTGGAACCAAGACATCTCGTAACTGTGAAAAAGATACAATTATATGATGCAAGTCTTATTTCAAAAGAGAAAATTTGAAATTTTCGATTTCTTTGATCACTTCCTGTGACGACCGGAAGTGACGACTGACGCTCTTAAGCCAAATTGTTTTGTCTACTTCTCAAGGTTTAATACTCTTATCAGTTTGGTGTCTAAATCTCTTACCGTTTCTGAGATCTCACTCGGACAAGTTCTCATTTTGCGGACATTTAAACGCGCGACCGGAAGTGAATTTTACAAAGATATTTGACGTTACTCTAGACATTTGCAGTCTTGATAACATATTCAAAAATCAGTTCAAATACATTATGTATAAAAAATATTTATGGGAAAGTAAAATACTCAAATTATGCAGTTTTTCACTTATAGCCGGAAGTTGACGTTTTTGGTTCCGGTAAGACTAACATATTTCGAATCTACAAATAAGATGCAACAATGTAATGAAAGAAAAAAATCAAAAAAGAAAAGTTGAAAATTTCGATTTCTTTGATCACTTCCTGTGACGACCGGAAGTGACGGCTGACGCTCTTAACCCAAATGGTTTTGCCTACTCCTCAAGATCTATTAACCGTATAGGTTTGGTGTCTTAATCTCTTACCTTTTCTGAGATATGACTGGGACAAAATATTTTTGAAAAAAACGGAAATCGGACATATCTGACGACCGGAAGTGAATTTTGAAAAAATGAAAAAAACGCCTAGGGGTATTTTCATTCTCTATCATCCCTGAAAATTTCAAGAAAATCCGTCCAGCCATCTCTGAGAAAACGCTCCGACAAGAAAAGGGGAAAAAAAAAATAATAATAAAAAGAAACAGTAGAATCACTATAAGGTCTTCCGTCTGAAACGGAAGACCTTAATAATAAAAAGAAACAATACAATCACTATAAGTCTTCCGTTGTGAACGGAAGACTTAATAAAAAGAAACAATACAATCACTATAAGTCTTCCGTTGTGAACGGAAGACTTAAAAAGAAACAATACAATCACTATAGGTCTTCCGTTGTGAACGGAAGACCTAATAAAAAGAAACAATACAATCACTATAGGTCTTCCGTTGTGAACAGAAGACCTGATAATAATAATAAAACAAATAGCGTCAGGCAGAAATGTCCTCACTTTAACTCAGTGTATGTTTGTAAACTGTACCTGACTCTAATGAATTGCTAAAGAATGACAGCAAAGAAATAGAGGATATTCAATGTTTTGTAGATGAATATGGAATTTATTTCACGAGTGGGACAGGATTTTTTGATATTTTCACTCGTGCTTCGCACTCGTGAAAATATCAAAAAATCCTGTCTCACGAGTGAAATAAATTCCAAATTCATCTACAAAACATTGAATTTTCTGTTTATTACATTTTCTTTGATTTTCCCTTTGCCTCTGTCTTTTCTTAACACAGTGGCATAGGCTTGACGTCATAGTTGAGCGGTTGAGACGACACAGCTTAGCAGTTCTGAGATTAAAAAAAACATTACATAGCATGGATTTAGCAACATATTTGGGAAGAAATTTGCAGTTTTAGCTCTATCAAGATCGTTAGTTACTATTTCTATCTAATGACAGGCCAGAAATTATTTTTTACTTACTTTGATATCCTTTCACACTGTGAGAGAATATCATTTTGGTATCCTTTCACACTGTGAGAGAATATCACTTTTATTCAATAAATAAATCACAGTATTTCACTGTTGAAAATGTAATAATTAAGATTATACTTTGTTATGAAATTCATATTTATCTTTTGAACTCCGAAGTTTTAAACGCAATAATTTAAAACGATTGATGAAATAATAATAACAAGCATTCTGAGAGTATTGCATTAGCAATACTAGTCCCCTACCGGCAAGTGTAATCTGGTTCCCGTTGAGAATTGAAAATGCCATAATTCCGTCAAAAATTAATGAAGCGGGATACCAAAAATCAGCTCAATATCCACAAGCGTTTAGAAGAAAATTGCGGAAAACACGTAAAAATTGAAAAGGCCGTAATTCAGTCCAAAATTAATGAAGCGGAACGAAATGCAAACTTGATCTGTAACTCATCAAGATACAGTCACATACCAAAAATCAACTCAATATCTGCAAGCATTTAGGAAAAAAGTGCGGAAAACCAAGTGGGACAGACTGACAGACAGACAGACGACAGACAGACAGCTAGACAGACAGACAGATTGATGGACGGAAAGACTCAGAGGAAACCTATAGTCCCCTCCGGTTTCACCGGTAGGGGACTAATAATGAAATAATAATGATGAATTGATGAGGTTACAATTGCAGTATCCTTCTCTGAACTCCTGGCATTGTCACATTTTCATTAATCATAACGATTTCTTTTTACCCCTTCTAAAGCACGAATGTCGACAAAACATTTTTAAAGGAATTGTAGAACGTCTTACTGTTCTTTATCTTCATCTTTTACACCTCAAAATTATTGAAGAACTCTACTATTGCTGCATACATGTATGACACAGTTAAGTCTGAATAAACTATCGAAGATGGTATTAATCTTTGGTAAATTACGTCCAAGGTTAACCTTATTATAGTCTCTCTCTACTTCATATTCATGGTCAGTACATCGAACACGCAGGATTATGACGTCATTTTAGGAGTTTTAGAAAACTTTTCAATTGCCTCTTAATTTTTTAACGTTTTGGACTTCCGGTTTGGTGGCGCCAAGGAATGGCGTGATTTTCTCGGTAGAGAAAAAAGTGGGGGAGAATTCTGTTTAATCCAAAACTTAAAGAATGTAAGGTTATGTATTTATCTCTCCAATTGTCCCTGGGTACGAATGATATTTTTTAACCAAGAACTATACTGCTTAGAGCGAGAGAAGACAGGAACTATTATACTAGTACAGGACAGAGAAAACTCGGGTCACCATGCCACGAACGAAAGACGCTAAGGATAGCAGAAACGATAAGGATAGCACTAGCAGAAACGATAAGGATAACAGAAACGATATGAAAGAGGCAAGTGACCTTACTAATAAAGATTTAAAAGACATATTTACGTCACTTATCGAAAAATTAGATTGTTCAGTGAATGCTAAGCTCAAAAAATCCAAGATAAGCTCGATAATGTAGACGAAAATATGAAAGTACTTAGAAAAGATCTCAATGATGTCCAGTTAGCATTAGAGGATCAGGACCTCAGAATTACGGACTTGGAAAGTTTTAAGGTGGAAAAGATTGATTCTCAATGCAAGAGAATATGTGAAATGGAAGACTCTGTGAAAGAACTACAAACGTACATCTTACACCAGGAAAACAGATCAAGGAAATATAATTTGCTATTCTATGGTATTCCTAGAGTCGATCAAGAAAACACAACCGAGGTAGTCCTGAGCTGTTTGGAAAAGAATCTACATATGCCACCTGAAGATATCCAGAGCATTATTATACAAAACTCACACAGGATACCCAGGAACCCACAGAACACGTATAAACCTGAAGCACCAGATGCACTGATAGTAAAATTTTCGCGAATGGAGGACCGAAACAAAGTGCTGAACCAAGCAAGGACAGTGACCTTACCAAAAGGAATGGCAGTCAGGACAGATTTACCAAATCAGCTGAAAAAGAAAAGGGGTGAGCTCGCACACAAAGCATACCTCATGAGGAAAAATGATCACGTCAAGACCAGAATCATAGAAACCAAAGACAGTGTGATCCTACAGTTCCGTGCTAAAGATGAAAGTGTGTGGAAGCAATGCGAGTAAGCTTTCCCTTCACAACTTGTGTATCAGTAACATCTGTCGTTTCTGCAGTATATCTTTCATTGAATCATAACTTGTATATGTAACTATACCAGGTTCTAAGTTAAGGTATCTCATTATTGTACATTTATATACCTATATGAATTGAATAACCTTATTGTTCTCATAATAACCCTCACTTTTTTGATAATATCAAATCTATTGTGAAACTGGTATTTGATAACATGCTGGAAGGTTTTTTTGTTTTTAGTATGAATGATGGGTATGTAAAAGTTTTTTTTGTATATGCTGGCTTAATTTGCAAATATTTTACTATGACTAGATTTAAGATTACATCAGTCAATTGCAGGGGACTTCATGATAGTAAAAAAAGAAAAGATGTTTTTAACTATTTAAGGGACTTAAAGTCCTCCATATTTTGTTTACAAGACACTCACTGTACCGAGTCTGAAAAAAAATCAATTTATGCCCAATGGGGTCATGATATATTAATGAGCTCAGGTAGAACTGATGCTAGGGGTACCCTAACACTTTTGAACAATAATATAGAACTAAAAATTTTGACAGTGAAATATGACAACAATGGAAATTACATTATATCTAATATCTTAGTTGAAAATAGATACATAGTTACTCTTGTTAACTTATATGGCCCAAATAAAGATGATTCTCATTTCTACTCTGAAATAGGAAATTTGATTGAAGATATTGAATCAGATTTTGTCATTATGTGTGGTGATTGGAATGTTGTTCAGGATTTTCAACTAGATTGTTATAATTACATCAGAGAAAACAATTTAAAAAATAGAGAAGAAATTGAAAAACTTAAGAATAAATTTAATTTAATAGATCCTTGGAGGATAAATAATCCCGATTCTAAAATGTACACATGGAATCGAAGGAACCCATTGAAGCAGGCGCGACTTGATTTTTTTCTCATCTCTGAGGAGTTAATGTCAATAGTAGAAGAAGTTAAAATTTTGCCTGGGTACAAAACAGATCATTCTATAATAGAAATTGAGCTCATAATTAATGATTTCCATCGAGGTAAGGGATTTTGGCGTTTCAACAATTCTCTTTTGAGAAATAAGGATTATGTTTCAAATGTAAAACAAATAATCAAGGAGACACTGTCAGAATATAAAGTCCCAGATTCTAATACCAGTACTGATTCAAGTTTAACAATTCCTGATGATTTGTTCCTTGATATATTGCTAATGAAAATAAGAAGCATGACCCTGTATTATTCAGCTAAAAAAGTTAAGGAAAGAAATAATAGAAAACAAGAACTACAAACTAAAATAAAAGTTGTATTGGAGTTGTACAATGCATATCACTTAGAAATATATTCAAATATGCTTAATGACCTACAGATTGAACTAGAAGAAATAAGAAAATATGAACTAAATGGATTACTATTAAGGAGTAGGTGTAAGTGGATTGAGGATGGTGAGAAACCCACTGAATATTTCCTGGGTCTTGAAAAAAGGAATTATGTCAATAAAAATATAAATAGATTAATTAATAGCCAAGGCAAAATTATTAATAAACAAAATGAGATTTTGGAAGAGGTTGCAAATTTTTACAAATCACTCTATAGTAATAAAGAGCAATCATTAGAAGATGTAAACCTAAATGATGTAATACATGACTATGATATTAGAAAGGTATCCTCAGAAGCTCAAAAGAAATTAGAATTGGACATAACTAAACAGGAAATACTTGATACATTAAAAAACTTTAAAAATGATAAATCACCAGGTACAGATGGTTTTACTGCTGAGTTTTTTAAATTCTTCTGGGCAGACATTGGTACACTGCTTCTAAAGTCTTTCAAACATAGTTTAAAGTCCGGTCGACTATCAGCTACCCAAAGACAAGGAATTATTTCAATTCTGCCTAAAGGGAATAAACCTAGAGAGTATTTAAAAAATTGGAGACCAATTTCACTTTTGAATATCACTTATAAATTATTATCTGGTGTATTAGCAAGTCGTATTAAACCAATTTTGTCAGAAATAATTCATGAGAATCAAAAAGGCTTTCTTGCAGGACGGTACATTGGTGAAAATTCCAGACTCCTCTATGATATTATACATTATTGTAATGAAAACAATAAACCTGGATTAGTCCTCCTCATTGACTTTGAAAGGGCTTTTGATTCGGTCTCATGGAAATTTATTTTTAAAGTCTTAGATTTTTTCAATTTTGGTGATTTTTTTATAAAGTGTATTAAACTTCTTTTTCAAGATGCCAGATTGTGTGTAATACAGAATGGCATTTTTTCTGAATTCTTCAATATAGGTAGAGGATGCAGACAAGGTGATCCAATTTCTCCATATTTATTTCTCCTTTCTGCTGAGATAATGGGTATAATGATAAGGAATAATTCGTTAATCAGGGGCATTACTACAGTGAGTAAGGAATTTAAATTGCTTCAATATGCAGATGATACAGTATTGCTACTAGATGGTTCCAAAAACTCTTTAAAATCAGCTCTCTCTCTTGTTGATCAATTCTCAAAGTTTTCTGGACTAAAACCTAACTATGAAAAAACACAGTGTATTAAAATAGGATCACTAAGAAACAATTTGAGGTTATCAGATGAATTCAAAAACTTAAACTGGTCTCAAAAACCCTTTACTGTTTTAGGAATAACATATTGTGTAAATCTAGAAAGTAACTCTATGTTGGAATTAAACTTCACACCGAAACTTAAAGAAATAAAAGCACTCATATGTTTATGGTCACGCAGAATGTTATCAACTGCAGGAAGGATTACTGTGGTTAAATCATTGATTCTTCCAAAAATTACACACTTGTTAATTAGTTTACCAACTCCCCCAAAAGAAAAATTGAAAGAAATCGAAAATATTTTTTATCAGTATATATGGAACTTTAAAACTCCAAGAGTTGCAAAGAGTGATATTATTCAAAGCTATGAAAATGGAGGTTTCCAAATGATTTGTCTTGATACTTTTGCTAAAAGTTTGAAAATTACATGGGTTCGCCGCTTTTATGATGATACATGTAAATCCGGCTGGAAACACTTGATAGTTGAAACTTTGCCTAATGCATCACAGATAACAGTTTTTGGACCTTCTTTTTTGCAAAAGCTTATTAAAACCAGTACAAATATTTTTTGGATTGATGTTTTTTCAGCTTTTTTAGAATTAAGAAAGTGTATCGAGACTCACTGTATTTTGAGTCCTGTGTGGTTTAATGAATCAATATGTATTAATAACAAAAGTGTATTTTATAAACAATGGTTTGAAAAAGGTGTTTGTTACATACTAGATTTTTACAATTACACAGGTGAATTAATGTGTTATGAAGAGTTCTGTAATCAGTACAATTTCTATCCACCATTTACCTTGTATTACGGGATTATAAATAGTATAAAGAAACTAGACTTATATTACAATACAGAGTATATTGTTAATAACTTACCTTTTTACCCACAATTTTTGCAAATAATTAGAAAATGTAAAAAGGGCTCAAAGGATTACTACAATGTATTTTTGAATCAAAGTTGGAAAAAACCTAAATGTGAAATAAAATGGGAAAAAGAGTTTAATCTAGATGTGAACAGTAATTGGTGGAAAACTAAAAATAGTCTTATTTTTAAAGTTACAAATGACATGCAACTTAGATGGTTTCAATACCGCATTATGCACAGAATTCTTGCAACAAACACATTTTTAAACAAGATTGGGATTGTAGAATCAGAATTATGTACTTTTTGTAATGTACATCCAGAATCACTGGGACATTTATTTTGGGAGTGTGAATGTGTAAGTGAGATCTGGGAAAAAATTCAAGATTGGATAAAAGAACTATCTGGAATTGATATTGTAATGAATAAATTGGACATTATTATTGGAAAAGATGATAAGTATTATAACATTACATATCTAATAACATGTATTGTAAAGAAGCACATATACCGAAAAAGATGTTTAAAACAAATTCCTTCATTTGAAGGAGCTAAAAACGAAATTTTGTATTATTATAAATGTGAGAAATATATTTACAAGAAAAACTGTGATATTGAGAAATTTGATAGAAAATGGAACTGTCTACCATTAGAACATGTACTGCATAATTGTTTTGTTTGAGATGAACCCCCTGTTGCTCAAACTACTTATCATTGAAACAATGATTTTTTGTTTTTTTTTTTTTGGTAAAATTTAGATAATTAAGCTTGCATATATATGTCTTGTATGGCTGAGGTGTGAATGTTGGCTTTTCTTTCCCTTTTTTTGTATATAAAAAATTCACCTGTCACAAGATGTTTAGTATAGGAACTTTGTCAGAATAGTTTGCAGAATCCAAGGCTCCCCAAACTTGGCTGTAAACTTATTGATCATCATATTCATGTGATGGGGTAATATAAAAAAAAAAAAAAAAAAAAAAAAAAAATTTAACGTTTTACCTACTGGTCATAGAAAAGGATGAAGCACTGAATAATTTGGGTGAAATACTGTATATCTTTTTATTTTTACTAATAAGCTAACACCTACTACTTTGATGGAAATTTACAACAGCTGTTTGACAGAACAATGTGACCCTCTTTCCTAGAAAAATTCCAAACAACCGATGAAATTATAATTCCGAAAAGTGACCCTCGTACTCTGACCCTATAAGACGGATGAGAAAAATATTATTTTGATTCTTTGATTTATTGCAGGAGATGTTATTTTCCAGAAAATAACGGCTTCCTGTCGGTTTAATTCTGGAACTGGATTAATCGGATATCTGTTGAATATCAGGATGTCAGATTTGTACAAATTAGAGAACTATTGGCCGTCCATTTCATAGAATCAGGGACTTAATCACAAAACATGGCGTTATTGACATGCAAGGAAGCTAAATATCGGAAGAATATCTATCAGGACGAACTTGGAAAATCGCTTTTCCTTCTATCTCCTATGAGATATGTCTCGTCTTTCTCAAGTTTCACTTCTTATAAATGTACGCTACGATTGCCAATGTGTATTTTCGTTGTAAGAGATTAATTTGGATGAATAGAGTCCAGGACAAGTTTCTATAGCCTAGTTCTTCTGTATTGTGTTGTTATGTATTGCGACTCTTACTGAGACCTCGGCAGAAATAATTAAATTTTTGATTAGTAAACTCACCAAGAAAGGAAGGTATCAATTTCAGAATTTTCTATCATGTAAGATTTTTTTCATGTGATTTTTTAATTTTCAGTGCATGCTTTAAGACAAATTTCAAATACAATGAACTAACATTAGGAAACAAAAATGATGCGGCGTTTTTAGTAAAAGATTTGTGATTTATATGATTAGGATACATTGAAGCAGGGGCATCATGTGCACTTGAAGCCAAAAAGTAAAAGTATGGGGTTTTTTTATTTTTTTTTTTATTTATTTTATTTTTCCTTTTAATTCTGTTTCAAATTTGCCCGTCTGTCAGCATTTTCTGCTTGATGAAATAAATCATACATTTTTAAATTTGTGGAGTTAAGTATCGTTAAACACAGTTATAGAGGCGGAGGAGACCAGAGGAAACACACATTAAAAGGGATATGGATCTTTTTACAGAATGATGATTTCCAAGATCAGTCACTTATATGTCTGTCAATATGATAATGACATTATGGCAGTAACTTGGGTGATTTTCAACATAACGGTATTTTATACATTATTTAATTGGAAACCCTTTTTTACTTGTTAGTCACTCAGCCAAAGGTAAACTCAGGAATATTAATGCGATCATACTTTAATGTGCTTTTTAAAGATTGCCATGGGTGATTAATTCACGTATATAAAATGTATTTATATAATCAATCGTATTCATGTGCATGTATGAGTTTTCTGCTTCATCTCAAATTATGTTAGTAGGAAAATTCTCCATGACCGAAATAATTCCTAAAAGCAATATGCCTTAGTTTTGTGAATTTTGTGTCCGATCCTTTTGTCACATATGCAATTGAAAACAAAAGTCTTAGATCAAAACAAAATCGAGGCACCCAAAAACAACACCACATTATTACAGATTATTCCGATAACAAAATATTAGAACTGAGAAGCAAACGTTTCCCAGTAATTAACAGCGTGTTTTGGAGAAAGAAAACAAATATAATATTTCCTTGGGGACAAATATTCACTGTTTGCGAAATCAATTTTAACACCGTATCAGTGAACTGTTACTCAAACAAATCGACACATATTTGAGTAATTTGATGTTAAAACGAAAACAAAATCGTATCTGAACTTTATGAAGAATATTTTCAAGGTTTTTAGGAGTATGCACGCACTTTCATCAAAGGAGTTAGTGATAGATCAAAGGCAATTTCTTAAACAACTATATCAAAAGATATTCGAAATGCACTGGCATAATTTTATATTCAAGGCCAGTATTTAAATAATTTTTTTGGTTAGATATTCATCATTCACCAATAAGTGTTTTTGTTTTAAATTAAATAATAGATGTGACGTTTAGAAAAGTAGTATCATTGTCTAATTTAATTTCACACTCAAAATTTGGGAAACAAATTGCTCAGAAATCAATAAAATCGTTTAAACTGAAGAGAGCTTTATTGTGTGTTGATGCCCGGTCGCGAAATGGGGTCCAACACAGTTTAATTTAGACATTGTACATGTATATAAATTATATTTTAAGACGTTTTGCCATGCTCACGTTAAGTAGTTTAGTCTTTAGATAGTAACTTGATTCTTTGCAATTCTTCCTGGCGTTTCTGACCTACCTGCTGATTTAAGTCCACATTATATTTACGTTATCTTCCTGGAATCTCAGAAAAAAACATCCTCGGCTCATGATAAAATTAAAACCGACCTCGCTCGATATCTCTCTATTGATTTAAAGAAAGTACGATAATTGATGAATAAAACCAATTAGAGCTGTACAGTTCTCACACTGAGCGATTTTGTCAAGATTGTTAGTTCCCAGTCAAAAATAGTTCCCAAACTTCTCAGTTTTAAAACTGCCTCAAACATTTTTTTTCAGGTACGGTTAATTTGCACTTGTACAGTAAATCTCATGTATACAACACTCAAAGCAGCTTCTGAGCTGATAGACTCAAGGATCGGTCTACCAACGATCGGTAACAACATTTTATGACTGTTCTGTTATTGGAAAACTGAATACAAGTCTGTCTATATATACACACAGAACGTTATTCATAATTGTTCTGTAATATATGCATTTTATGTGAAGCAGCAGGCGAAATGTTTTCTGGGAGCTATAAAGAGTACGATCATAGATAGGCTGCCCGTGGCTTATTGTATTGCTTTAATAGGATCAGATTAAACCAAACGCTATTTTTACAGTACGCATGTTAATAAAGTCAGCGGGAATAATAATATCGCTGAAACAATATCTAACATTTAGTCCTATGATAAAAGTAACAACTTTCACAAAGAATGAGATCAATGGAAAATAAAGTTCAAAGAAATATTTAATGGAACAAAAAGAGAAATATTGATTTCGTTATTGTTCGGAATAAAAACTGCATATACGATGCAATATTTAAAGTGATGTTTCTTTCCATCAAAGTCCATTTCCACAATTTCTGGTTTATTTAATTTTTTTTTCTTACACAGCTATTAATTGGCCAGATACCAAAAGTACTTTCTGGCAAATCCATTAAGGAGGGGATTCTTCTGATGTCCATTGCATTTAAAATTAATGAAACTTTCACAGATTCAGCAAGACAATATCAATATGTGATGGAATCAGATTCGACCATCTTATTTAAAAGCAAGATCAGATCAAGGTCATTAATGTCATTTCCTTGACATAAAAAAATCACTGTAGTCAGTCATAAGTGCCTACTTCTATTTCAAAAGATTAATTTTTTTTTCTTTTTTGATAAAAGGATGATATAATATTATGTTCTATCAGATGATTCTACCATACTGAGATTATTAATCTAACTTAAACAGATATAAAAGTTAATCCGAATTTCCTCTATTTTTTTTTTTTTTTTGAAAATGTTTAGGGAATGTTTAATTTTTTCTTAATCTCACATTTGGTGAAGTAGTCATATTCTCAAACAAAATGATACAGAACAAAAAGTTTTGACCCCTTAATTAGAGAGAAAAACAATTTTTACTGTACTTTTTTTACTCAAGTCAGACTTGAATTCAAAGCTTTTTCTAGGAATGAAACATGAAGATAACAATCAGTATTCAATCTCGAAACTCCAATGAAACGATACAAATTTGGAGCAGAGCACACACGGACCTCAAAAATTTAGAGATGGGATCAGGTGCCATGAAGGAGTGAGCATCCCCTGCCGACCGGTCACACCCGCTGTGTGCTCCTTGTCATGATCGAAAAAAAACCCCGGAAAAATCCGTAGACAGTTCAGTGTATAAATAATGGCTTAACAATTAGTATGAAGAAAATGTCAGTCAGCATTTGACTCAATGATAGGTTGTATGTGTTGACAAGGTCATTGTATCGACCATAAAACTTGCGAAATGATGACTTCGAACGAGACGGTTGATATCCTAGTTTCATTAACTTGTTTGTCAATAGCTTGCATCGTTTTAGAAATTGTTCATACGAAGAGCATACTCTTGCGTATCGAATCAACTGAGAGACATACACCCCATATGTAGCTGATAAGGGTATATTGCTACATAAGTAAGGGAAGTTGACGATTGAAAAGTCATCACGCTTATCATAAGGCTTTGTTGTTAGGTAACAATTAACGTCTTTTTCAAGTAAGATATCTAACTTTTATTTCAAGCTCACTGGGATATATCGAGTCGACATATGAACGGAAATAACTATTGTTAATCGATAATACGTCGTCGACAGTGGCGGATCCAGGAATCTTGAAAAGGGGGGGCGACCAATTTGGGGTTTGGGTAGGGGCCCACGGCCACATCAAAAAAATTGATTTATTAAATCTTATGTATATTTTGGACACAAAGTGGGGGGGGGGGGGCTGGGCCCCCCTCTAAATCAGCCAGTGGTCAATATATCGAAATGACGAGTTGAAGGCCACAGCAATTGTTTTCATCTTCTCATGTAAAAATGTTTTTGCATATGAATACAAAAATATGTCTGTTAGCTAATAACGGGGCGTAATTGGTACCCATGGAAATTCCAACAGATTGTTGGAAGACCTGATCTCCAAAAACTACATAGATATTGTCATTCAGAAAATTAACTCAAGCATCTTTTTAATATCAACTTCAGAGTACTTATATGTACAATCAGAATGCTTTTTAACATAATAATTTTGCAATTGACAAGGTATGTATTTTTACGAATTCCATTTTTATAGAAAAAGCAGCTGTCTAAGGTTTCTAAAAGCCTGGACTTAATTCAATTCATCGTGGGAAATGGTTGTATAAAGTGTTGAAAAGTCGTACGTTTTGGTGACACTGGTTTAAGTGAAATGTTGTGATTTCAAAATTTTCTAAAAGTTTCTTGGAGTTTTTAAGTATCCACACCTTATTTACATCACATCTCGAATATACTGTTGTACAGTACTCCTGATGTTTCTCCTTCATTACACAAAATATTTTAATGATTGATTGATTGTATGTTGTTTTACGTCCCATTCGAGAATTTTTCACTCATATAGAGACGTCTCCATATACCGGTGAAGGACTTCAAATTTTGTCCTTTACTCGGCACTCAGGGCCATTGAGCAGTGAAGTCTTTATCGTGCCAACGCCTGCCGTGACACGGGACCTCAGTTTTTAAGGTCTCATCCGAAGGACCCGTAACTTTCACTTCAAAGTGCCGAGCTCATGGCGAAGGAACGGTTACTTCCCATTTTTTTTTATCGACTAAGGTCAGTCGCGGCCGAGATTCGAACTCACGACCTCCCGATCACGGAATCGAGCGCTCTAAAGACTGAGTTACCGTGAACGGTTTAAATATTTTAATGAAGAGTAAAGAAAAAGGCTTGGTAGAAGATTTACTGGAACCCTCTATGTATCTTTGTTTGTAAGGATTTTTATAAAGTTTAGGAATCCAGTAAAGGTATGGTAATTCAAATTCATTTTGATTGTTGGGAATATCAAAAATATCTAGAACAGACATAAGATTTTGAAGAATGTCTTCCTTAGAAAGGGAGCTAGGGTGTAAGTTGGATTTCCACTCGCAAACTTAGATCCTAGTTCCTCTAAAATACAATTCAAATAATGAACCTTACAAATTAAACAACGATAATGTTGTACCTGCTTTGACTACTGGGACCAGTACATACTGATAATGTAATCTAATTCCTTTTTCACTTCTGAATTATTTAAGACAGAAGGATGAATAGCTTTCATACAGCCCCTCAATTGCTTAATGCGAGATTTCAACATGCACGGAAGCGTTTAAAAGTTATGAAGAACTTAGTTTGTTTGGAAAATCATTTATTTGATATAATCTAAAACCTACGTCCCTAATAATTAATTGATTTTCATTTACTTTAAAAAATTCCTTTTAATTAACTTTTATGTCCCTTACATCTACCTTTAAAGAGATTTTAGCAATATACTTTGAATATTGCATTTAGTCTGAAATCAGACAAGAATCCTTCTTTTAGTTAAAATAATTTATCTAAATTTGAATGAAAAACTCTTAAAGACGCTATAGTTTGTATTGAGTTGTGTATTCAAAACAAGATTGGCAATGTATTAGCGCCTATAGTTAATTCTTATCATCGAGAAGTTACATAAATGGCATCAGAAGCAGGCACATTTTGTGTCAATATTCCAGTTTTTGCCAAGGACCTCCCTTTTCCTCCCTCCATAATGGCAAGAAGTAAAATCATTTGATAAATTCTCCTAATCACTTTCACCTATCCAAGAGAGGAAACAGTTTTGGTCGTCTAGGAGGAGATCTTGTATACTTCACTTGACCGTGGATTCAGATATACCGGGTATTCAGGTTAATGAATAAAAAATATAAGATATCAAAATATCTCATGAAATTTATACTTTTTCGGTTTTCAATAAATTTCCTCACCAATTTGACATAATCCATGGAAAATTTCAATTGGCTGAGTCATTGAAAAATATCTTAAACACCAAGATATTGGCCAGATTTCAAAGGTTTCCTTGAAAAAATCAGAAACTTTATTGTGACACGTTTCGTTTTCTCGACTTTACACTCCCTTGTAGAAGCTTGCCTCAATAATGACTTACATTTTCAGTTTATTACTTTTGAAATTTTGTGTGATACTTCTGATATAATATCAGTTAAATCTGATTTGTTAAAAGCCATCTTAAAAAAATGTCAAAAAATAAATAAATAAATAAATAAATTACTGCCTACCTACCTATCCATTTTTTTAATCCTTAGCGGAAGAGAGCAAACAAATATTTTTTTTAAAGATGGCCTGGTGTAGATTTTTTTTTTATCCACGATTGAATATTCAAACACTGCATGCCAACATATCTTAAAGTGCATATATTCTGTTGAAACTAGTCTGGTACTTTTACAAGAAAGTACTCTTTCTATCACCGGCGGTGGCATCATGTATTTAACTTCCAGATAACATAACAACCGACAGGTCCAAATACAAATGTTAAGAGATTGAACATAATTCTTCAATTATCCTCGATCTTTGTTAGAGAAAAATCAAATCAGTTTTCTTATATGCGAGAATGTAAACATTTGTATTGTTTCTGGATCATAAGATTTATTGATGAACCTAAACAGAACAGGAATTAATGCTAAAAAGATAAATTTAATAAGTAATTATTGCTTTAGACCTACACCCATGTTTTCCTAAAATCGGACTCTAGCACTGTAAAAGTTCATTCACTGTGGAGTTCATTCTAAGAGCAAGATATGCCAGAAAAATAGATTCTGATGTAGAAAAAAAATTATATTATAAATTATTATGTTTATTAAATTGTATAGTGTTCTTTAATTCCTGCATGCATGACGACCTCATTGCTGTAATTTTCTTTCTTTGTCATCTATCTATTATTATTCTTAGTCATCTATATTATTTGCTTGTTTTTTTCAATACGGCAGCTTCGGGATATCCGCAAGCAAATACTCCTGCAATATATGTTAAATTGTTTCGTTTTTGCTGCATGATTGAAAAATCAACGTGTACGGCAAATGAGACATGACAAACAAAATAAAGTTCAAGCAAATGCTTGTGATATTACAAATATTTGTCAAGTTCTCTTATAAAATACATGCATATGGGATGCACTATCCGAGTACACAGAGGAAACGGGGAAAGTACAAAAACATAAACAACAAAATAACCCATTAAGCTTTCATCTCATGAGACGTTGCCAGTCTTTTTGTCGGTTTGATTTGACTTTTTCGCTAAAATGGAAATATCCCTTACAGCATTGCCTTGATTATCGTTATTCGTGATCGGCAGACCGTCCGAATCCCGATGATGGATTGCTGAATTTCGAAATTGCGACTTCTCCTCGTGCTCCCACCAAACAAAGTCCTGTCCGTCAGATAATATGTAGGGTTTTGGAGAAATCCGTCTAGACAAGAATTCGATTATCGTCTTGAATTATAATGGCTGAAGGAATTGAGATTAAAGATAAACCTATTCTTGCTTTGATGACAACTCGTAAAATACGCTCATTATTTCCTCTCGAAGCGGAGAAGCATGCTGCTTGTGTCCTTGATAGACGAAACCCTCGGAACGACAGAAGAGTGATCTGGAAATTGCTGTATTCAATAACTGCGTTTTACATCCGATCGCCCGAACTCTGTTACTTCCGGTTTGCTGTCACATTTCATCATGTTCATAAGGCTTCCATCACGAGATTCACCGTCAAGTAGGTAAATTGATATCGATAAATTTATAGGATGGTCAGTACTATTTATTCGACAAATTGCTCCGCAGTTCCTTAAATTGTTCGTTAATCTACTGGAAAGGAGTCGCTGAGCTTAACGACCACCTTATTGTCTGTACATACACGGATCTTGTTTGGCAAGTAACTGTCGCCACATTGTTACTCACGGTTGATAAAATTAATGAATAGAATCTTTGTACGTGGCAATAGATTTTTTTGTTTTTAAAAAAGTGTTAATATCAATAAGCAGTCTTTTTTTAATTTAACATCACGCAGTGATATTTCCCATCAAACATATTTCTCCTCTTTCCCCTAGCAAAGGAGATAATTTTTATTGCTCTGAAGATGATATTAATTCTTAGATTACGTAATCGGCACAAAATCTGAGATGATTAAGCCATAAAAAGTCTGTGGAAGAATTATATGGGTGTTGCTCAGTCGTTAGAGTGCACTTCTTGGAAGAAATTACAAATAACAAATGTTTTCCTGCAAGCATCAATATAAATCAATTTTTTTCTCTTAAAAGATTTAAGTTATTGCACTTTTAAGATCTTCCTGATCTAGGAAGTTTTAGATTAACTATGGTCTCTCTGATTATAACTTAAGACTTGCTAAATAGCAATGTATTTTCGCCTTTAAGTTCTTGTAGCTATCTGTGATTCTGCTTTGAATACACACAACCCAATGTAGAAAGAGTACAGTGATTTCTATGAATAAATTCTTACTGTACTAAAGCTTGATTTACACAAAATGACTCGCTAACAAAATTTTACCCACTTTTCCCCAGATAAGACTTACCGCTCTAAGTAATGTCTCCGGCTGCTGTAACTGTGAGCAGAGAAACCTACATGACTTGCTGGATACATTCATAAATACGTTACAAGGTAAAACTAACGACTACTTTGAGTACTAGCACATGTTTATACCTTGTCTAACGAAGAACGTAAAGAAATTACAAAGGAATATTGCTAAACTGATATGAATGCTGAATCTGATGAGAATGTCTGGAAATATTTCTTGTTTCCTCCTATCTTTATTGGTCTACAAGGTTCTTTTGTAAAGCTTACGATCATTTATACTGTAATACTGGATCTAATTCTCTATTATAAGAAAATCAAATCAAGAACAATCTGAAAATGATGTTTTTAATATATATATATATATATATATATATATATATATATATATATATATATATATATATATATACAATTTGTAGACCGTTTATCTATATAGCCTTATTAAAACTTCGAAATTCTGGATATGAATGTACTTCCTGTATGGTTTCTCGAACAAGATTATTTTGATACAGTTACTCATAAAGAAGAAAAGAAGGGTACAAATTGCGATTAATCAAGATTAACCGTCTCCTCTAAATCCCCTGTTATCTTTATTTTACACGGTTGCGGAGATTAATTAGAAAATTGGATAGATCTAGTCCTTTTATTGATGACAGCACGGGAACATTTAACACGTTCTCAACTACATCTATATAATCAGATTTATAGATAAAAAAAATCTTTGGAGATATTCAGAATACTGATAAAGGAAGGAAAACAGGCAACTTTTACTGACTTGATTTGTTTAATGCAGTGTGCATTGAATAAAATGATGAGGAGGTATTTTAATTGCATGTGTAGTTTTGATGTTCTAGGTGCAAGTTCATAATCTCAACTTTCAAAATACTAAATTATTTCAATATTTTTTTTTAGATGTGAGTCATTGCAAAAAAAGAAGAAAGAAAAAAATACTTTCATGTAATGATGTATATTCGTTTGATTTTTACTCTTTGTGTTGCAGAATGTAATGGTTTCTTTTTAATTCCACGGTGGGGAAGATATGGTTCTCCATTAAGATGTTGTCAGCTATTAAAACGATATCTGAGTATCTGACAGATCTAATACAGATGCATTAGAGATAATGCATGATTTCCGATACATCACGCACTTTTAATGTACTAAGTTTAAGAGAAAAAAAAAAACACTGAAGCGTCAGGAGTTGTTGTACAAAGGGCACCAAGCGCACAGTCAAACAGAGAAATGAGACATCTGGGCTATAACGCTCACAAGAGTTACAGTGGTTCTCAAGACAAACAAATAATTAATAATTTAAACGAAACCCCTGATTGTGGTCATCGTCGTCGACTATTCTTTGAAAAAAAATAAGTATCTATAGCACGCATTGAAATGAAGGCCAGGTATTATGTAATTTGCAAACAACAGCCAAACGATATGAATACAGAGTTTGAAATTAAAATTGTTACAAAATTTTGGCTTGACATTTTATAGTATCACTGCTTATAGTATTGCCTGTCAACTTTAACTAAATGTTTTTTAAAAAAAAAAAAAAAAAAAAAAAAAAAAAAAAAATGTGAATTTCGTTAATTTGCATTTTTCGACATCAAACTGATCAAACACAGGGGTATACGAGTTCAAAGTTTGTTAAAGAAAATGTGCTTAATTTTGAGTTTAAGATGCTGCAATGCTCTTGCTTCGCCTATTGTTTACATATACATGTAGTATATTGGTGTATTTGGGGTTTCATCTGCAGAAACATGTGTACGAATCATTCCAATAATTTAAATGTCCAATCAGATTTGGTAAGCTGACCACAGAGCTAATGGCTGTCCAAACTTTATGAAAGCTACCCACATAGTAAATGTTAAGTTACATTGAAATTCCTTGTCAAAAACGTAATATTTAAGTCTTCTTATTTTAATAATTAATAGTATCATTTCACCTAATTAGTAAACGGCTAAAAATAATAGGGTAAAGTTAAATGCAATGTTTTAAAATAATAGTGGGTGATAAGAATTGCTTTTGCTATTGGCGCAACACATTCAAAATTTAATTTTAGCTTAAATTGTTAATAATTCAATAAATAAAATAAAAGCGGAAAATGACTTGATTGCTCAGTAAATAATAAATAAATACGAGGATTGAATCGAAAATTATCTCCCGTGTCGCAATAGGTGCTGGCACGAAAAAGATCCCTCACTGCTCAATTGCCCTAAGTGTCGAGCAAAGGTCAAAATTTGCAACTCTCCAACGGCAAGTGGTGGCGTCTCCATATGAGTGAAAAATTCTCGAGAGGGACGTTAAACAACAAACAAACAAAACTAAATAAATGATTGATCATCTCCATTGGCCGTGGAAGGACCGGTGTAACGCCTTTCTTACAATGAACAGTGTATGTAAACAGGTGAATAACTTTATTTAAACAAACCTTGTGGCAAATTATCTGGAAAAGGATTCAAAAGTGTCAGACGAATTCTGAATTAGAAAACGGCACTTAATTTTTTCCTCCTAAAGGGGCGTGGACACAGATTTGAAGTTAATTTTTTTTCTCTCAAATTTCCTGTATAATATCATGACTTACATGTTGCTTTAGCATTTCAAACGGAAAAATTAAAAAAGCGTGTTTAGAAACCTCTTTTATCTGGAAATTATTGAAACAATGAATTTCGGAATGTGTTTGATTGACACATCCTGACACTTTCACAATGTAAACTTTATCCTTAATACTTTAGAAAAGTAGAATTTTTTTTGTGTATTAATGAAAAATATTAAAACTATAATCCAGAAAATTCAGAGTAGAAATTTGAGAAAGCAATTAAACTAATTCACCAGTATTGTCAGTCCATGCTTAGTGACGTGTGCAGAGTTTAACAATTCGAACATATCCGCGGTGAAACGTAAACATAAACAATAAAAGAGCTCGTGCCCTGTTAAAAAAACGATGTTTGACGTGATATATTTACATTTCCAAAGATTTTTCCTTAAGAATTTTTGCAAATTACTAGTAGAAAAATTTCCTGTTCTAATGAACTACCGTGGAATGAGTAAGAATATTTCCATTTGTGATGTGTCTCAAGTCAAAAAATAGTGCAAACTTTTTTTTTTCGAAAATAATCGTTGAATGACAAAAATATGTGGCAAATCATCAGAAAAATAATGTAAATATAAAATATGAATTTAATTTTTGAGAATTCATGAGGTACATGAACTACAACGATTCACGCCTGCATATTTATCATGAAATGCTAACACACCTCATGAAATATGCCGTTGTGAAGCGTCGCATACGTAGTTCATGTCCTCATGAATTCTCAAAAATTAAATTCATCTCTTAGTAAGGAAGAATGTCGTTGTCATTGAATTCTAAGAATGTTAAAGTAAATTCATTTTACTGGTTTTATTTTTTGATTTAGCAAAGAAAATTAAAATTACCTAACAAACAAAGCTATTTGATTGCAGTAATTATAAAGGTTATATATTTTAATTAATTTCTATAGTTATTGAATACTGTAACAACTGGATTTGTTGATACGATAATACTGAAATCTCCCGGCCTAACGCACCAAATGAATAAACGCCTCAAGTTTTGTAAGAGGTTCACATGATTAACAGAATACAAAAACTTTTTTCTAAAACAGTTTAATATGATATTCTCTTTTACAAATCAGGAGCATTTGACTCAATACTTATTTACACAAGAGTGTAGAATCCCGATAAATAAAATGAATATTAAGCATTTTTGTAAGCATGAATTTACTGTTCAAGATTTTAGTCATTTATATGAATCAAAATAATTTAGATAAAACTCCCAGAATTATGCCTTTAAGTTAAAACAGTTATTCTGATCATTTCAAAACATGCTGCAGAATCTCATAACATAATACGTACCATTTGTCACATTACATGCTCAACAGTTATGTGTACATATGTACACGGAGTACATGTATATTCTAGATTTCCTCACAAATTAAATAGATTAATATGATTTTGTGAATTTTTCTAACAAGACAAGAAAGTCAATGTGTACTTTACACTTGTGCACTTTTGATAAATGATGTTAGCTGATTTGAACATGATACATAATAGTGGCACATTGCGGTTAATTGGATAAAATAAAAACCTTGAAGTTGATCCAGACCGAATTTTTTCAGCAGAAATAAGACCAGTTTTCCTATAACATGTATTGGCTGTTTGACTTTTCCTTTAATCGTGATTTTTTTTTTTAAATCAACATGATGTACGCATAAAAATGTCCGCATAAGTCATTTTTAATAGTGAAAATCACGTTTGATTTCTGTATGTATTTCGTGACATGGTAATAAAGTTAGCAGAACTTATCGAAGTCAAGTTTTTTAATTCATAATTTATCAAAAAAGGCGATTTGGTTGTTTAGTGATTTTTTATCATTCAAAATTCTATCACTTGGTTGTTGTGTCTTTGAATAAAGCAAAATTAAAAATTCAATAATTTATAAATCAAATTCATTTGCAGGAGTTACATTCCTCCGTGCTTATTGTGAACAATTCCATATACACATTTTGAAATCCAAGGGAGACAAAATTCAACATGAAACTATCAAGAAAATACATTTTTTAATCGAAGAAAAAATAATCCTAAAAGTAATACTTACGAGATTTTACTGCATTTTTCCTGGAAATTATTTTCCATTTAAAGCAACTTTGTATAAAAAAGATTTCTTCATTTTAAATGTGAATGGTCATTTAATTGGAATGGACCACTGGGCACCAAAGCAGTGATGCGTTGCAATTGGCTCTCAGAGAATCCCTCCGGAATTTCTGCCAGTTCCTAGGGAACGTGGCAGATGATTTGTTTGTGATCGTGTTACTTGTTTTTGCCAAATAGAAAGTACAATACTTCAAGAGCCGGTAAGGAGACAAATCTCGGTCGATATACTTTCCCTTCGTTCGTGACGCTAGCCTTTAATTTAGTATCATGACCCTTCTATCAAATGACACCAACTAAATTATTCATTTGGCCATTTACAATTTGTACAGAACATTTGCAGAAAATTAGATTGAGGTTCGTTTCTAAGTATTGTATTACGACCCCTGGATATGTCGTTATTACCGAGAGTGTGCTGAGAATTTGAATGCAGTGGTATTCTTGGTACAAATAAATGGAAGAATTCGTTTTTCTTTCTTGTTTTGGTAATTAAGTTCTCGTTGGTTATCTCGAGTTTTAGGGATTCTGCATGTGAATTGAATTTTAAGCAAGATCCCATTAATGCTTTTCTCGCCCTTTGGAAACATTAAACATGTAAGCTACTGCAAGCATTCAAGACATGAGGATGAAATATGAAAATGTCACATGTATTAAAAATTTAACTCCACAATATGTAGTAACAAAATATTAGAGTGTTATTATAAAGCAACGCAAAAGTAATAATTAAGTTGTTAACCCGGTTTTTCGTAGGAAAAATGACGGGCGGCTGGGTGGAAGTGCAGGCCGGAGGGCGGATTCCAAAAGGTTACATCATTGTCCGGAAACTCCTCCTACAGTTTTCAAGATAGGGACTTTTTTTATTTTGAAGATCAATTGTACATATGTCAGAGATGTACCTATGACTTGGATTTTGATTATTTATGAGAAAAATACCAGTTGTTGAACATCGTCATCTTTTTGCAAAATATTGCATATAGGGTACATGAATATATTTTTATATGAATTTAATTCATTACATATAATAGAATTACATGTATGACGTCATAAAAATGTCACAAGAGTGCTAAGTGACAAAGCTATATACAATTCATGCATATCAATGATGTTAAGTAAACATTAACTTTTCTTTAAAGGATCAACATTTTATCAATAATTATCAGAACTTTTCAAAATACCCTTGATATTTTCCAATTTTTCCAGGTATGATTGAATTCCTACTTCCTTCCCACTAATGATTCTACGTAGTAGGGGGCAGACAGTGATTAACAAGTCTGCGTAATAACGCTCACAAATAAACAAGTTAATAAGAGAAAATGATCAAACGTAAACCAAGGTCTTGTGGCATCTCAAGCAGATGTCTCATTAATTGAGCAAAATCCCAGTCACTTTCTATCTGTCAAGGGAATGCGTTATTTCACAGAAATAATGTTTCCTCAAAGAAGATTCTCAATCAATTATCCGAAAATATGAGTTGACAAACCTTTTTTCTGTACGAAGTACCACAGAGTTTCCTTATCCTTTTTAGCTCATCTGAGCCGGAGGCTCAAGCGAGCTTTTCTGATCAAAGAGTGTCCGGCGTCCGTTTGTAAACTTTTCACATTTTTGATTTTTTCTCAAAAACCACGGGGCCAATTTCAACCAAACTTGCCACAAAGCATCCTTGGGTGAAGGGAATTTAAATTTGTTCACAAGAAGTGCCAATCCCTATGTCAAGGGGAGATAATTAAGAATTCCTGAAAATTTGGTTGCATCTTGTAAAAATCTTCTTCTATCTTGTAAAAATCTTCTTCTCAAGAACCACTGGGCAAGAAAAGATGAACCTTATATTATGTGAAAGCTTCATTACACTAAGTGTACTCTAGATTCAAGTTTGTTCATATTACAACCCCCGGGGGTAGGGCGGGGCCACAAGAGGTGTTCAAGGTTTACAATAGGAATATATAGGAAATGTCTTTAAAATCTTCTTCTAGAACAGCTAAGCCATTATTAGTCATATTAATACAGAAGTATCCTCAGGTAGTGTAGATTCGAGTTTGTTCAAAACATGACCCCCGGGAGTAGGGTTGGGCCACAACAGGGGGTCAAAATTTTATATAGGAATATAAAGGTGTAATGGTTAAGGGGCTTTTGCGTAAAACGCATTGAAGACTTCAAATAGTGGAATTGAAGCAAGGTTTCTGCATATGATGGACAATAAATCAAAACGCCTGTTAGGGTTCGTACTGTTGACTTGTTTATTATATAGTTAAATAATATTGCCCTGAAATATATAACAAGAATATTGAGAATATCATTAAATCATTAATGCACAATCCAATATTAGTCACAATACTGCATGAAGGGAGATAACCTCTACATTCATTATATATAATCCAATACTCCCTATCAATTACACTTTGTGCATACAATTAAAAATTCTTTACAACAAAATATATATTACTATTTCAGTTTATAATATTTTCATAAACAAATACATGTATATACCTTTTGTAAATAAACAATAGATCATAAAATAAAAACAATAGCATACAGGCGCGGATCCAGGAATTGAAGTTGGGGGGGGGGGGGCGCAGAAGTAGGCAGGGGGTCCGGGGGCCGCCTTGAGGCCCCCAGTGGGTCCAGGGCAAAGCCCTGGTGGGGGCCCAGGGGGCGAAGCCCCCGTAAGCTCCTGGATTCTAGAGATTTTGTAGGGTAAAAATGAGGTCTACCGAGTAGACATTTTTTTCATTTTCTTGACGAAACTATGATTTACGCTAACTTTGACAGTTTTAGGGGGGGGGGGGCGCCGGGTGCGCCCCCCCCCCCTTAAATCCGCCATTGGCATAGCATTCTGAGGGAATAGGCAAACTCCCGCATATTAAATGCATCTACATCATAACTGGGAGTCCAGATGATAACTATAAAATATTATAGATATGTTTAAATTAGTAGATAAATATTAGCTTACCATAAGATGAAGATATTGTCACAATCAGTTGGTCAAATATATTCGATACAAAATCTGTATGACCTTTCTGCAAAAGATCTGGACAAAGAGTGACCAGAAAAACAAGAATATTTGGAGGGAATTTGACAAACCAAAAAAAAAAAACAAAAACAAAAAAAAAACACAAAAACACAAAACTGAAACTAAATAGAAACAAAGAACTTATAGGACTTTATATGTCCAGAACCTTAATTAAGACCCTTAAGGCAAATAACAGTGTAGCATTGCATGTTACACCTGAGTGACTATTAAACTTATTTAATAACCTGAAATAAAATATATACAAATAGAATACAAGACATTTTGATATTTATTAATTAGAATTAATAATAAATTCAACACTCTTACAAAATGACCTGAAAATCCTTGGAATGGACTAGCCAAAGGGTATAAAAGGCAAAGCTTTGAGAAAGTCAGGCATTCAGAGGCTACATGTAGCTGAAGAAGTTGGCCGTAGAATCGGCCATAAAGAAGTTGAAGGTAAGAGCAAAATCAAAGTATAAAAGTTATTAGCACCAGTGGCAAGTATCCTAGGGAATGGATGTTAAGTTCTGAATGGAGTAAATCTGAAGAATATTGAGAACACCCAGTTCTTATCTATTAATGGGAACCTATGGAGAGAAACACGGTGTATAAGTAGTACCTTACCTAGTCCCCATCTCTAGATAAGAGAAAACATTTAGTACTGTGATTTACCCTCAGACAGAGCTGTCTTAATAATCATTCCAGTCATTAACTCAGACAGAGTAAAAGGAAAATTTATCTATCCCTTGTAAGAACCTGATCCTACAGGTTACTTAGGAAATGGGCGATGTGACCCATGGCCCTCTTGTTTTGAGTTCATTTTTGGGCGACATGTCTAGGCTCCCGGGATAAATGGTTAAGTTCCAAATGTACTAGTACTGAGTATACAAATCTTAATCTAGTCATGTATCTTTCTAAAAACTTGAGGGTTATAATTACAGTATTCAAGAATCATTCTCTCTGCCAATTCCTGGATGAAGATTTAGAAAGAGAGAAGCTGTATAAGCACGAAGTTGCTTCAGATCCATAGAAAGGAGAGGGGTGCATAATTTTGCCAGTATATTTTTTCACTATAGAAAACAAAGCTAATTTACAGTTTTGTCCCATCCATAATCTCGACAGGTACTATACATTGGAAAACAATGCTTCTTTACATGTTTGCTCACCTCAAGAACTTCCGATGACCTTTTATTTATGTTGCCTGTTAAGATGTGCCCCCCCCACCCCCCCCCCCCCCGAAATTACTTCCTACGGGCCTGTGCTTATAATCTGAGAATCGATCTTGTGATCATAGATGAATATGCCGAGGTTGTAAAAAAAAAAAGGAAAAAAAGAGTCTACATGTATTTGGACATAACTCTGAAACATACAAATATTAAAATAGTTAATTGAAAGTAAGTTAATGATCAAAAGTGTTATTATGTGACCCAAATAGATAAGGGGAGGAAGAAAAACATAAAATGTGGGAACAAAAGTTTCCTCCCTTGGGGAACCATAAATTTGCTATTTCCCTCATACCCATTCCATAACTGTATTACAAATGTATATATATATATATATATATATATATATATATATATATATATATATATATATATATATATATATATATATATATATATATATATATGTATATATATATATATATATATATATATATATATATATATATATATATATATATATATATATATATATATATATATATGTCAGGAGTGGGACAAAATATGGTACAATAGGATAACTTCAAAATCTAGCATTTTTTGTAAGAAAACTTGTAAATCCAAATTCTTTTTTGGCTCAATTTGAAAAATTGAACACCCAAAAAGAAGTAATTTAGGAGAACTTATTGTATCATATTTTTTTCATATCTAAAAAAAAAATTTCGTTCCAGAATTGAGACAGTAATTCTAAAGTAACAATCAAAAATTCAATTTTTCACAAATACAAGAGAAGAAACTCAATCAATCTCTATATCTAATCATCTATATCCCTGAAACAAGTTTGAAGATAACCCCCCCCCCCCCAATTATTTCTTTTGATTTTATATTTTAGAAAGTCTTTTAGAATGTAGTTATATTTTCTTTTTTCAGATGACGTTCTAATGAAAAAAATAAAACTATTTAATATGCATTCGTCTACTGTCACTTCAGAAATTTTAACTAGAATGTATATACAGTATTATTTTATTATTGAAAAATATGTTTTGATGAGATTTTTAAAAAAATCAATTTGCCGTTAATATTTTTTTTTAATTTACCGTTATGCTTTTCTCAATTACCGGTACATTCGTATTGTATGCTTTTACCTTTTTAATGTATCGGGATCGGGGTTCCATGGGGGTTTCACGTATGAAATCGAAAGTAAAAGGGTCACGCCTACCTTGTGTTTTTCATCGGATAAGGTATGTTTGATATGATCGCTAGCTGTTCCAGTATTTCATTGTGTCTTTTCCTTTAGTCTTTGAGTAGCTGCAGAACTGATGCTCTCCAAAAGAAAAAAAATACTGACAGACCGGAGAGCTACGGAGAAAACAGTATTACATTTATTGCGAGCAAAAATTGTGGTCTATTCTGGATTTATTTCTCCAAATTCTTACCTCAACTGCACAAATGCTCGTAGATGACATCTGCACGAAGCGCACTAAAAACGGCAGCATAAAGTAAATAGGCGAAATTTTAGGCCAAGGAGAGGTTTATGGGAAAGTTTTGTTGTGAAAATTATAGTAAAAAAATATTTTAGGAACAAACAGTTAGTGATATTTTGAGATGGCAATTTAAATATAAGGAGAAATAAATCCAGAATCGGGCACAATTTTTTGTGCGCTATAAATATACAAGTTTTGTGGAAAAAGAATAGACACAAAACATATACATCCATGTAAAATATTTTCATCTTAAATGGCATTCTCAGAATTTTACAAAAACTGCATCAGGTTACTTTACATGCCTTTTAGATGGATATTCAAAGACCTCTCCACATAGTAACTCCTACCATTCACAGCACACCTTTGTCAAAATGTGCTGGGTTCCCAGTTTATCTCAAACTAGAGAATCTCCAAGTTCCAGGAAGTTTCAAGATCAGAGGAGTTGGCAATCTCTGTCAGAAGGTCAGAATTGATGATTACAAGTATTTATTTACAGTGATATTATTACAGTGATAAGTGATTCCTTGTTGTCTCAGTATAAGCTTCTATAAATAGATTCCATTTCCCACTTTCTCTCTTTTATATTCTCAACAGGCAGCACAGAAGGGGTGCAAGAGGGTTGTGTGTGCCTCAGGAGGGAATGGTGGCCTGGCAGCTGCCTATGCTGCTAGACTCCTTAAACTTCCTGCTACCATTGTTCTTCCTACAACTACTCCTGCATTTGTGGCAGAAAAACTCAGAGACCAGGTAGCACTTTATTCCTCCCCTAACCCCAACCCCCTCCAAAAAAATAAATAAATAAGAATAAACTACAACAAAAACTGATAAAATTAAAATTTCCAGATCCAGTGGACATTGCTATTAGTTTATTCGTCAGTCAGTTTGTCTATCAACATAAAGCGTAAGGCAGATATTTTTTAACATGTTTAAATTGTTCTCAGTTTTTACGGCATTAGTTGCATTTTTTGTACCTTTCTTTTGTTAAATTGATTTGAAAAATATGTAATATTTTGCCAATGTGTAGGATGCAACTGTAGAAATCCATGGTAGTGTCTGGGATGAAGCTAACCAGTTTGCTCTTAAAATTGCACAAGATCCAGGTAATACATTTCTTCTTTGTTTATGTAATTATCATTTTGTTCTAGATTGTTTTCAAATTAAATTAAAATAATTCAAAAAGTAAATAAATGTAACTTAGCTACAGAACTGTAGCATTATGGATTTGTATTTTAGTCTTTGACCATAACACTACAGATACCATAATGCAAATATTGTGCAATTTACGGCGCAAGATTTTCTGCGCACTTTGGGGATGTATTTTGCCTAGATTTTCTGTGCACTATCTACAGACCAATAAACTTGCTTGTTGTGAGTTTTATGCCATCCGACAACAAATTCACAACAAGCAAGTTTATTGGTCTGTAGATAGTGCACAGAAAATCTAGACCATAAATTGCACAATATTTGCATGACGGGATCTGTAGCGTTATGGTCAAAGACTAAAATATAAAACCATAACACTACAGTTCTGCAGCTACATGCTACTAAACCAGCATTTTAGTGGTTTCTGTTAGAAGTTTATTTGACTTTATGCTCTGTTTTTTGTATATTTATATATATTTGATTAATCTTATTATGATAAATCGTTCATTGGTGATAAGAATTGTTATTATTCTTATTTGTTCACCTTATGCTTCCAGCCTCAAATCACTGTTCCATCTCCTCAACACTTCCTTAGTGAAGTAGAGATGGGCAGGCCTCTGCATGACCATATAGATATACTTAGTATATCTATTTTTATCTTTTAAAAAATAAATAAATTATAAATAAATAAACACACCACCACGTCACCCAGCCGAGGAGACTGAAGCAATCAATTTTTTGGTGGCCGGCCATACATGTAGTATAATGTCAACTCAATAAACAGGGAAAATAAAGATGAGAGTTGATACAATTTAAATAGTAACGAAAAATGAGTGGGGGGTTGTTTTTCAATAAATATTTAACACAAGTTATAGACAAAACTGAAAAAAGGGGGGGGGGTTAAAACCTTTCAAAATTTTTCAATGTATACTGCGATTCTGGTCACTCAACGTTAAACAATAATTTAGATTTTATAAGTTATTTTTTAATTAGCAAATAATACTATACATATTTAAAAAAGCATGCTATTATACTGGTAAGTAGGCAACAAATAATTCTATAAAACCAACATGCAGTATTATACATTGTTTGATTATGATAGATTATAGGAATTTGTATATGTGCGTATTTGTGAACAAAAAAGAAAATTGTAATAAAGAAAACGACCAGGAAGGAGTTATGCCAAATAAAATTTAGAAATTTTGAGTTTGTGCTATAGCGTATTTATTATTCTAAAATATGCCAAAAATACCAAAAGATATAGGCTAGTATGCCAGTAATTTTGTGAGGGAACTCTCATCAGGTGCTAGTCCCAAACTCCATGCAGGTTTGTTTCGGTAATGAATTGGCCATTCATTCTAGCACGACAAACCTGTCCTCGCCATTTCCGGTAGATGTGTATTTCTATTTTCTAGTGTATAAACAAAAAAGTGCACATGTAATATATAAGTTTTGTAATGTATCTAACACTACATTTATATCATAGCTAAGGTACTTACCTTAAGTCTTCTATATTCTTCTATATTGAATTACATCATGGCGACTTGACAGGGTTCTTCTCTGTTGATATGACGTCATTTTTCACAGTATGACGTAACAGTACTCCAAGGATTTACAGTTATTGGAGCCATAATTTACAGACATAGTATAAAGCAAATTGTTTTAAATAAAACAAATTACAGGGAATTGAGAATAACTATGAATTATTTTAATATATAGGTTTGATAAAAAATGTTTAAAAAATAAAAAAAAAAAAAAAAATAAAAAAAAAAAAAAATAAAAAAAAAAAGAAAAATGAAAAAATTAAAAGGACGTCTAAGAGTAAGTCATAGGTCTGAGTTACTGTAACATTCGGTGAATCACCTTGGGAGTTATTTGCATTTTGTATATTTATATATATTTGATTAATCTTATTATGATAAATCGTTCATTGGTGATAAGAATTGTTATTATTCTTATTTGTTCACCTTATGCTTCCAGCCTCAAATCACTGTTCCATCTCCTCAACACTTCCTTAGTGAAGTAGAGATGGGCAGGCCTCTGCATGACCGTATAGATATACTTAGTATATCTATTTTTATCTTTTAAAAAATAAATAAATTATAAATAAATAAACACACCACCACGTCACCCAGCCGAGGAGACTGAAGCAATCAATTTTTTGGTGGCCGGCCATACATGTAGTATAATGTCAACTCAATAAACAGGGAAAATAAAGATGAGAGTTGATACAATTTAAATAGTAACGAAAAATGAGTGGGGGGTTGTTTTTCAATAAATATTTAACACAAGTTATAGACAAAACTGAAAAAAATCAAAGTATACATGTATTACAAACTCTTTTCTAGATTGCTTGTATGTTCATCCATTTGATCACCCAGATGTTTGGTAAGATTGCTTACAATCATAATTATAGTCCTGCACAATGAATATCTTAGCATTTTGACTTGGAAAGACATGGCTTCTAAAGGTGTCTTTTGTTTCTACATTTTTAAGCTCTGCTGGTCAAAGACCAGAAGAGCCTTTGCCATGGTAAGGTGTCTGTCATTCATCTGCTTGTCTGTTTGCCTATTTAAAAATTTCTAAATTGTACTGTTTCCTCACATTTGATCGATTTCAATAAGATTTGATACACAAGTGGACTTCAGCAATAAATGCATTTCTCAGTTTTGTTGAACAGTATTATTGTGGTTACTCAGAAGCTCTCTCCTACAGATTTAGTCTGATTGAAGACTTGACACACAAGCAAACTAAACCAAGGCTCATAACTCTATTTATAGCGTTGCAATAGCTACAAAAGGAATATATGAAGATCAATCAAAATGCTACTTCTCATACAATTTGGATTGAATTTCAGTAAAACTTGGAACAATTTTAGAAAATATCAGGATACATAATTCTGTAAATGGAAAACTATAAAAGGGCGATTAAAGTCCAGACACTACTTTTCTCTTTCAAAGAGAACCAGTAGACCTACAGTCTCATCAGACACCGCCGTTTCTGTATGTGTTAACTTTTAACAATGAGTAAACGACATTAACAAGTTCCTTTGTAGGGAAGGACATGAGTCACTTGTTGAAGAGGCCAAAGAACAGCTCCCCTCCCCTCCTGATGTAGTGGTTGCTTCAGTTGGAGGTGGGGGGTTACTTTGTGGAGTCATACAGGGTATGCAGAAAGTAGGATGGGGTCACATTCCAGTGGTTGCTATGGAGACTGTAGGAGCAGACTGTTTGAATGTGTCCTTGAGAGAGGACAAGGTTACCACCATTCCAGCTATCACAAGGTTTTATACTTTCTGTTTTTCCTCAGATGTAATTACTTCCTAATTAGACATGGACATCAATATTGTAAAGCTGAAATTTATAACAATGCTTTAAACTTCTACAGTGTTGCCAAATGCCTTGGTGCTCTCACACCATGTACTCAAGTGTTTGATTTGTGTAAAAAATACACAGTAGTATCCCAGCTTTGTACAGACAAACAGGCAATAGATGCATGTCTGAAGTTTGCAGGTTAGTATTTAATTTGATTTGTATTTAAGAACCAATTCTTGGAGAAGATTCTGGAAATAGAAAGAATTTATTTAGAAAAATAGTGTAGCGTACATGTACATGTACATATATGTATGCAACAAATTACATATATTTTATGTCTAAATGTATATGGAAACTTACTTTGAAAAGTGAGGGGTATAAAGTGATGGGGGTGTCAATCCGTACATCCATTACACTTGTAGGTAATCATCCTTTATCTGCAACTCCTCTTATGCTACTGAATGCAATTTATGAAAATTTCAAAACATCTTTATTACATAGCGGCATTATAGATCTCTTACTTTACTACTGATCGGACATATTTTGGGTTTCCCATAGCAAAACATGGACGCTGCCATTTATCTACAATATAGGGGCCCATCTGTTATTTGCAATTCCTCCTATACCACTGTTAAAATTTAATGATATTTTCATAGAAGTTTTATTACTAAGTCCATTGTGCAACTCTGGTTTTACATTTCGAAAAAAAAGACAGATATTTGGGGTTTCCCATTGCCATTCCCTGTAAGCTTAATAGTAGCCTTCACAAATCAGCAACTTCTCTTACTCCACTGAAATTTTCACAGAAGTTTTATGATGAAGTACCATTTTCACGTCCTATTTTACTTTTCCATTGGGAAATATTTTGGCTTTCCCATAGCAAAAGATGGACTTTTGCCATTTTTTATTTAACACTGGGGATACCTACCACTTATCCACAACTCCTCCTATACCTTTGAATAAAATTTAATGAGACTTTCATAGAATCTTTATTGCATAGCTCCATTGTGCATCTCTTATTTCACGTTTTGATCCGACAAATATTTAGGATTTCCCATAGCAAAACATTGAGTTTGACTTATACTCGATGAAGGAGGTGCTCATTTTGTTACCACAAGTCTTCCTAAACCTCTGAATGAATTCAATGGAACTTCCACAGAATTTTATTTACAAACGCCAAGAAATGAATTTTATCTTTATACTCATATGGGAGCAGAGAGTATCATTTTGTGAACTCATTGCTCACAGTACCTCTATTTTTCTATTGAACATTGTATTCACTAAAAAATAAATAATCACTTAATAATAAACGAAATGAAGGGAAATTCTTAAAGAATAGTTTAAATGTTTCAGACGATCATCGACAGTTAGTTGAGCCGGCTTGTGGTGCCAGTCTAGCAGCTGTGTATAGTGGCATACTAAAGGACCTTCAAACTCGGGGAAAACTGGGTCAGATTAAATCTGTCTTAGTTGTTGTATGCGGTGGAAGTGGAGTCACACTAGATGCCCTCAATAAGTGGAAAATAGACTTTGAACTTTAATCATTTTAAATTGGGTCTATTATGTATTAGAATAAGAGGCTTGTCTCAAATCCTGTGATATTCCAGTTTTTTTTTAATTGAGGGCTTTAAACAGTTTTATTTTCTGAAAGCAGCTTTTTGTCATTGTTATTTTTATTTTCAGTGGGATTTTTTATGTTTGAGGTATTTGGGTTTGAATTGTTATTGATTTATATATTCCAATTTAGGAATCAATTTTTTGAATTTGTGAATGATATTGCATAAATTATTTAAAAAACACAGAAATTCTCATTGTTTTTTTTTTTTTACATGAAGTACTGTATTAGCCATAAGTATTTTATACCAGTTGGGAAGAATATGGCAGATAGATTTGCACTTGGGAAAATGTGTGCACAAAGTAGCATTTCTTAAAAAGATCAAAATTTTGCAGACATTCTTCTGGAATTATATGCATTCTGTAGGTGACACATCCAAACCTGTACCCCCTGATCACAGTGTACATGTATATGTGACTCTTTTTGATATCTGTCATCAATTCATATGATGCGTGCTGTAAAATCGCTTGTTTGTTAGGTATAATTATTGTGTCGAGAGGATTTGATTACTAGTATCGTTGAAAAAATGTTAAGTATAAACATTTTAACATTTCGCAGAGACTTAAGTTTTTTGGACTCTTCTGACTTTATACCATGAAAACAATAAAAAGCAAACCTACGTAAATAAGTGGTTTCAAAGTAATTTTAAATACTGATCAGATGAGAGTCAGAGCGTGAATAAAAAAAATGACCAGAAACATATTTTAATTTGAACTTGCACCAAAACTACTGTCAATGGAAATAAATTTCTACATTTCAACATATGTCTTTTGATATTGCCTAAATACCTTGTTATCTCAAGTCACAAAAAAGTTATGCCCAAACGTGATGCTAAAATGTCAGGATTGCAGCACCGTTTTGTGTCATTTAAAAGTTCATGGTTTTTGAAGATCTGTGAAATAAATAATAATGGATTATGTTGGAAATAAAGACTTTCCTGATAATATTCAAAGTATTAAGCTTTAAATGTTAACTGTGGCAACTCTTGTTTTACCAAGTTGTGGTCATGGCTGATGCCGATAAAAATGTTATACCATGTCATGAGTGCAACAGACAAAAAGTACATTGATTTAAAAAAAAAAACTGTATGACAAGTCGAAAATGTTATATAAATCGCAAACAGCATTAATGTAAGTCGAGTATCTGTGCAAACCCAATTATGTGAGGAGTGCAACATTTAATGTTTTGCTCCGCAGCATGGAAAAACTTTATCAGTTTATGATTCTCTGATTTCTATTTTGGAAAATAAAGACACAAAGAACAATTTCCCCAAATAGATCTATCAATTACAGGGTCTGTCTGTGTTTCAGATCTATATTTCTGTAGAGCAACCCATTGTTTTTAAAGATCCAAACTACTCGTATGTGATGAAAAGACTTATTCATACTAATAAATATTTTTTAATCAATAATGATCTATTTGAATAATTTAGTACTAAAATATTGCCAGTTTTATTTGTCTCTTTTTCGGTTTTATCAATCCATGGGTGATTTATCTATTCTTTGAACTTTTTTATGAATGTAAAAAAAAGCCACAAAATGTTAAATAGTTCAAGTAATTCCACCTCAACTTCAGTGAAACAACAGAACACGATCTGATGTAATTTATGCCTCAGAAATTCTACATTAAAGACTCATATGCTCTTGGTCAGGAGTGCAACAAATATCTTAGAATTATTGCTCATCAAATATGAAGAAATATAAAGAAAAAAAATCGATGAATACAATGTTTTTGTTTGACCTCAATTGTTTACAAAAATATACTGTAAAATATACTTTTATCTTTTATCTTCTATATATACTTTCAGCTAGTGTCTGACATAAATATGGAATACTAGTAATCCAAAATATAAATCCAAGTTTAAATACTTTTATGTTAACAATTTCCTTACCACTTCAGGGCTCTAATTGGCGACTAATTTAGTCGCCATGGCGCCTAAAATTTTTGATTGGCGCCTAAAATTTTTCCTTAAGTCGCCAAATTGGCGACCATTTTAAATTGACTTGGTGATCGTCGAATTCCGGAATTTTCACATTTTTAACAATTTTTCTGAAAAATCAAAAAGAAATTTAAAAGAAGAGGAAATTATTTTTAGCCATGGACATGTCGTATTTTCTTAGGAACGTCATGGGTCCCTATATTCTATTAACTTTTAAAGTTGGCGCCTTAGAAAAATTGCCTGGAGACTAAAAATTTGCATTGGCGACTAATTTTTTTTTGATAAGGCGCCAGCTGGCGCCTAAATTTTGGAGTCCACTTAGAGGCCTGCACTTGTTGTTACCAACCCGTTATAAATTTTTGTGTTTTATGGCTTAAATTTAAAATTTTAGTGCAGTCAGGAGAGCAACAAAACTGTTCTACGTATGTTTTTCGTATAATTATCAATGAACTTCATCCGTTTTTTACTAAAAAAAAAATAGCAGAACATATTTGATACTATTTGTAGATCAAATTACATGTAGTATGTCTATGAAAAAATTATAGATATTGTTGGACATTTTACATTCAATTCACAGAATAGTTTTCATCACTAAACATATATTTTTAAATATATATTGTATAAGCAAATAATCATATTTTGAAGTCTAAAAATATGAAAAAAAAACTTGCAGTAAATGATAAAAAAAATATATCAGAGCGATGAATTGATTTAAAAACTTTGAATGAGTTATTGTGTGTTAAAATTTTTAAAACAATGTTTAATAAAGTACATATAAGATGTCAAGAGTGCAACAAAATAAGGTAAAATAGAATCACTTCAAAATCTAGTATTTTTTGAAAGAAAACTTGTATACAAAAATGCTTTTTTGGCTTATATTCAAAGGAATGACTTAAATGAGAAGTAATTAGGGGGAATTTATTGTATCATATTTCTGTCATATTATAATTTTAAAACCAGAATTGAAAAAAAAATAATGTGAAATAACAATGAAAAAGCCATTTTCTTTCACATGTACAAGAGAAAAAAAAATTAATCAAGGTTCAGATCTAATCATTTTTATCACTGACACCATTTTGAAGCATATAAAACTATAATTCCTTTTGACTTCGTATTTTAGAAAGTCTTTTAGGATGTATAGTAATATATTCTTTTTTCAAATAAAGTTTTACTTATAAAAATATGAAATATTTTAATGCAGATATCTATTCTATTGCTGTATGATGATATAAGTGAATAGATATTATTAGTTGAATTAAAAAAAATCAGTTTGGTGGTAATTATTTTTGAATTCATCTTGGTGATATTGTGAATACGTCCAAAAGAAATGTTAAATAATAAATAATATCATCCTATGTAAAATATAATAACATACTATTTAGCGTGTAACACAATCTGTTCAAATCAAAGGCAAGCTGGGTGTAAATGTCCGTAAACCTCTGCTTGAGCCGGGGGTAAATAACGTGACGTCACGATCCCTAGTTTCGCTATCACAAAAAAAGAGCAAATAACATTGACATGGCCTCACGATTCATTGTAGCACGTAGCAAATTTTATCGATAGTTTGACGATTAATAGGACTTGGGTAAAGGAACAGTTGCTACCTATTTTTTATCGACTTAGGTCAGTCGTGGCTGGCCGGGTTTCACAAAAAAAATTCAGAGATGTCAAAAAATTGTAATCGTAGATTTTTTCTGTGAAAAGACCAGGTTTTGTTACAAAAAAATTTTACGAGGAAGACAAATCTTTTCGTATTCTCTAACAAGTTTCTTAGATGTAGTAGGAACAAAAATCTATTTTTCCGTTACATTAGAACATATTGCAAATATTAATTTAAAATAAATAAAAAAAATTATTTCACAAAAAAAAAAAAAAAAAAAAAAAAAAAAAAAAAAAAAGAAAATGGAGGTGTCAAATTGTTATTTTAATCGCAAGATTTTTGTGGAAAGGCCACTATTGTCCACTGGCACAATAATTTGATATACTGTATCTTTATAAAGGAGAATCTGTATGAGGCAGCGCCCATGAAAAGGAACTATATCCAGCAGACATTTTCCTGGAATCTCCAGTACCCTGAAGGTGACCAATCAAAGCTCGTTCTACCTTAGCACAGTGTACATTGGCTTTTAAGGTATAACATCCCTCCGATAAGAGAGATAACTTTCCAAGGAAATTATTCCAAGAAATCCAATGAATTGTCTTACCAGAGTTTAATAATGAGGACCATTATATAGTAAACTCATTCAAATCGGAATTAAGTTACAAATATTGATTTCTATTTCCTTTGCTTATACTTGCTTATATTTTTATTAATTACTTATAATAGTTTACCTAAAACATTTATACTCATTCCTTTAAACTGTTAAAATTGAGATATTTCTATCTCATAACATATGATTCTTTTAATTGTTACAGAAATTTCAGATGCAGACTAACCAGACTTTTTACAATCAATCAATTTTTTTTCATTAAAAAATTTTGAAGAACGATAACTCCTGTAGATGGAAAGATTACTCTTGTAAATGGATGTATTTTTATTTTACAAGCACAGATAACAATGTGATATTCCGATTTAAAAAGCAACGCTTCGTTATGATTTTTAATGTGAATTAGATAGGTATGAAAGTAAATATTATTTTCATATATACCTCATATTTTTAATTCAGGGTGAGATAAAAAATTATTCATCTTTTTATTCACCATATCAAATTTTCTTCATATCATGATTAGACATAATATTAATGTCGACCGCTCACACCCGCCGTGTGCTCCTTGTCATGATCGGGCAAATGAAAAAATCCGTAGAGAATTTAGTGTGTAAAAAATGGACTAACGAGTATGAAAAACGACAGTCGGCATTCGATCATGCCAATGAACAACAGCTGGTGTCATCGGTCGACAGGGGATGCTTTTTCCTCCATGGCACCTCATCCCACCTCTGATGATTTTTAAAGGTCCATGAAATATGATGATAACGAACAGTCTTCAATCTCGAAAGTCCAATGAAACGATACGAATTTGGAGCAGAGCAAACACGGACCTCAAAATTTAGAGTTGGGATCAGGTACCATGGAGGAGTGAGCATCTCCTGCCGACCGGTCACACCCGCCGTGTGCTCCTTGTCATGATCGGGAAACAAAAACCGGAAATATCCGTAGACAGTTCAGTGTATAAATAATGGCTAGCAATCAGTATGAAAAACGTCAGTCGGCATTTGACTCAATGACAGGTTGTATGTGCTGACAAGGTCATTGTAACCTTAATTACAATTAAGTTTAAATTTATAATTTTAAATTATAGAAACGCTCTTCTCCAATGTAATTCTCCTATGGACATTTCACTTTTATCTTCAGTTAAAATATTTTACTCATTGCGTTTTCAGCACACAATAAAAATAATAATAATGATTTTCCATTTGTATTGTATAATTTTTCATTTGTATTGTATAATTTTTCATTTGTATTGTATAATTTTTATTTTAATTCTATAATTTTCCATTTGTTTTGTATCATTTTTCATTTGTATTCTATAAATTTCCATTTCTATTGTATAATTTTTATTTGTATTGTATAATTTTTATTTGTTTTCCATAATTTCCCATTTGTATTTATAAATTTTCATTTGTATTGTATAATTTTATAATATGAATGGAAAATTATACAATACAAATGGAAAATTATACAATACAAATAAAAAAATATACAATACAAATGGATAATTATACAATACAAATGGAAATTTACAATAAAAATGAAAACATATAGAATACAAATAAAAAAATTACAATGCAAATGAAAAATTAAAGAATACAAATGTTAAATTTTAAAATATAAATGGGAAATTATACAATACAAATGGAAAAGATCGAATATTGCAACGTTTGTTATGCCATAAATATTGAGCAAGTTGAGTTTTGAATTGTTCCTTGTCATGAGGTACGTGAACCGCATATGGAAACACTGCTCTAATTTGATTTATTATCAGTGTAAATTTCTTTGAGCAGTGATGATTATGATGATTTCAGATTTATAACTAAGTGCATGTGCAATACTTTGTTGCTATTATTGTTTGTCTACAATTTTTATATCAGCCTTGCTAAAGTGAACAAAAACGAAGGTACTCTGTTATCGAGCGAAAACATCTCTGCCTTCAATGTGTATGTTTCATAATTTTGTTTGTCGGATGCTATGCTAATATTGATTTTCAAAATGTTGTTCATTACAGATAGAAAAAGTAAACCAATTCTTCATGGCCTGTATATTTATTAATTTTCGTGCCTAAATTTAATTTATCATAAAGCTTTGTTGTTAGGTTACCATTAAGGTCTTTTTCTAGTAAAATATTCAAATATGACCCTGTGTTATCTTTAATTTCAAGCTCACTGGGATATATCGAGTCGACATATGAATGAAAGTAACTATTGTTAATTGATAAAACGTTGTCGGTATATCAAAATGTCGAATTGAAGGCAACGGCAAGTGTTTTCTTCTCATGTAGAAGTTTTTGAATAAAATTCTGCTTCATATGAATACAAAAATATGTCTACTAACAAGGGAACGCAATGGGTACCCATGGGAGTTCCAACAGATTGTTGAAAGACCTGATCTCCAAAAACTACATAGATATAATCAATCAGAAAACTCAAGCATATTTTTAATATCTTTTAATATCAACTTCAGAGTACCTGTAAGTACAATCAGAATGCTTTTTAACAAAATAATTTTGCCACTGACCAATGACAAGGTAAGTATATTTACGAGTTTTGTTGAAAAAGCAGCAGTCTATGATGTCAAAAAGCCAAGCTTTAATTTATCGTGGGGAATGGTTGTATAAAGTGTTGAAAAGTCGTACGTTTTGATGTTATTAATTTTGTTAAAATTTTGTGATTTCAAATTTTCTAAAAGTTATTTGGAGTTTTTAAGTATCTACGTCTGATTTACTCCACTTCTCGAATATACTGTTGTATAGAACTCCCGAAGTTCTCCTTCACTGCTGTAAATATTTCAATGAGGAGTAAAGAAAGAGGCTTTGTAGAACATTCACTGGAACCTGCCATGTATCTTTGTTTCTAAGGATTTTATGGAGTATTGGAATCCAGTATAGGTATGGAATTTCAAATTCATTTTGATTATTTGGAATATTAAAAAATTAGAACAGACATATGGTTTTAAAGAATTTCATCCTAAGAAAGGGAGCAACTCAATATTTACACACTGAAGAAGCAAAATACTGTATGCTATTTTTATTATGCCCTCGTTCAATTTTATTTATGTGACTGGAATACAGGAAGATCCCAAAATAGATGAATAAAATAAAAAAATATAAATCAAGGCAGCATTCGACATCGATCTCGGTGCGAATTACGTCACTTTCGTTACGCACAGAATCACTCACCCACCCACCTACTCACAAGCATGTTACAACATGTATATCCCTTCCAGCGCAATTGCGAGGTGATAACAATTGTAATCTACACAACGCAGTGGGATTCCAATCTGGATGTGAGGAACATCTCCTTACTCCGCTTCTCTAAAGCAAACGCTCTAACCACTAATCTTCTTCACAATAACAGCTCTGCCAAAATTAGTAATATTAATTCAGAAGCAACAACAGGTAGTTTAGATTCAATTCTGAACAAATCATGCATCACCCCTGGGGTAGGATGGGAAATTCACATTGGCGATCAAAGTTAGGAAAAATCAATTAAAATCTCTTCTTTCGATCAACAAAACCATGAATAGGCACATGAAAATCAAGTCAGATGTATCCTCAGTTAATGTAGATTCAAGTTTGTTCAAATTATGATGCCCATGAGTAGAGAGGGGCCACCCAAGGGATCAAACTTGTACGAAGAAATATTTAGGAAAAATAATTAAAATCTTCTCAAGAACAGCAAAGCCAACTATGATGATACGTCATGTTAATTCAGAGGCATCCTCGGTTAGTGTAAATTCAAGTTTGTTCAAATCGTGTCCCGTAGGGGCAGGGCAGGCCACATTAGAAGATCAAACATATTGTAAAAATCTTGAAAAATATTCTTAAGCCATGATTAGGCAAAGAAATATGGAAGAATCCTCAGTTGTTGTAGACTTAAGTTTGAACAATCTCCCCCTCTGAGAAATATTTTTTTGAAACTACTTATATATTTGATTTCATTACTGAACTGACTTCTGCTTTTTCCTAGCCAGTGTGCTTATGTGAGCGACGTGGTTCATGGGCCTATTGTTTCTTTTAGCCGTTCTGTTGTCAAGTTTTGCTCTTTCTTCAACATTTGGTATTCTGTGATAAAATATAAGCAATGAATATTTTTGTTACTCACTTTAGGTAAATTTTATGTTGATAAAGAAATCCAACATATTGGTTTAAAACACGACAGCTCAAGAATAGTTGCATAGTTGCATCGTAGGCTACTGATGATATGAATCGTTGCATCATACGTTACGAATAAAAATCATCTGAGAAACGACAAAATAAATTCATTACAATTCTAGAGTGAAAGGGAAAACTAAGGATTTATTTTCAAGGTGAACTTTAAGCGCATAGCACCATGGTGGCTAAAACATAGCAACATCTTACTTGAAATGATTTACGAAATCAAAGATAAGAAGATATGGGCGAACAAGCCGAGCAAATACCTTAAGTTCAATTGAATGATTGTATATGTTGTTTTACGTCCCATTCGAGAATTTTTTTATTCAGATAGAAACGTCTGCCTACCGGTGAAGGTAGTTCAAATTTAGGCACTCAGGGCCATTAAACAGTTAGGAATCCAAAGCCTACCGTGACAAGGGGCCATATCTAAGAGACCCGTAACTTTCACTCCAAAGTGCCGAGCGCTTGGCTTTGGCAAAGAAACAGTTGCTACCTTCGTTTTATCGACCTAGGACTGTCGTGGGCGGGGCTTTAACCCACAGCCTTCCAATCACGGAGCGAACGCCCTACTGACTGGCTACCTTGACGGTTCCTTTAATTCGACAAATAAAATAGTGAAAAATGAAATCCCAATTACAGTACAATTTAGACAATATTCTATCATATCAGACAAAATAACCATGTAATAAATGAATATCAATATTACAATTAAATATTTCACTATTTGACGTTAATATGCAACAACAATTGAAGATTTTTGAGAATGCAGAGGAAATTCAAAATCTTTATTTTAATTTCATTATCTTAGGTATTACATAAATATGATCATTGACCTTTACATAATTTAGATACCAGTAGATTAAGGACAATACAAGTAACCTGAGACTATAAATTGTTTAGAGTTGTCATCATTCAATATGTTTGTATTATTAAATTAAAATAGTTACATGTATTAAGTATGAAGAACATTGACAGAGGAAATTCGGACGGCAATATTTTAACAAATTCATTGATCGAACACTATTCTTTTTATTTAGTAACACTTTCCAACTCTTCATTATAATGCACTATCTAAGAGTCCCAATACTTGTTATATTTTGCTGAGAAAGATTGACTGATTGATTGTATATTGTTTTACGTCCCGATCGAGAATTTTTCACTTACATAGAAACGTCACCATATGTCGGTGAAGGGCTTCAAATTTAGACCTTTACTCGGCACTCTGGGCGATTGAGCAGTGAGGGTTCTTTATTGTGTCAACGCCTTCCGTGACATAGGACCTCGGTTTGCAACGTCTCATCCGAATGACCCGCAATTTTCACTTCGTAGTGCCGAGCACCCGGCGAAGGAACAGTTGCTACCTATTTTTTTTTTTACCGACTTAGGTCAGTCGCAGCCGTGATTCGAACACACGACCTTCAGATCACGAAGCGATCGCTCTACCGACTGAGCTACCGTGACGGTGGTTGGGAAAGAAAATCTTGGTCATATGCAAAATTTTTTGCATGTGTTGCGTTTTGTGGGTTTTACTCTCCCGGCACAACTTGTGGGTCTTCCACATCTGTATACTGGACAAAGAACAAGTCAGGATAAGAAAACAAATATGAATTGAAATTTATTTAATATGCTTAAGAAAATTTTACGAAGTTAATTTAATAAATAAATATATACCAGTATTTTTATCTCCCTTGATTATAAGTTCAATAAATAATTACCCATCTGAAAGTTTGTTCTCCCAGTCTGGGACTGTCTATATCTTTGAAACTTTCTCTAAATTGCGATTTGAACCAAGTGTCAAAATAACCATGGAGCTCTTTAAACGTTATAACGTCATAGTTTTTTTTTAAAAAAGAAAACTTTCTTTTTTTATAGAAAGCTCCGACTATCGGATAATAAATAAAATCAAATCATTTAGAAATCTTACATCTTAGATCCCCCCCCCCCCCCCAAAAAAAAAAAAATCATTGTGCAGGGCAAAGGTCGATTTCGGTGCCTAAGATACCTTGTTCTTTAGGCAAAACAGCTTAGTGCATCCATTCAGTTTAATCAAATTATTCAATTATGAATATTTCAATGTTCAACTCTTACACATTAATTCAAATAATTACTGCATTTTATTTAAAAGTATAACAAACACAGATACTTTAAAATCATTAATGGGCTTTAGGTAAAAATATTAATTTTTATTTTCATACAGTTATCACCAGAAATAATTTCTAATTTGCTAGTGTGTTAAAATATTTATTATCCTCTTTTAACTACAGACCCATCCCAAATATTTGATAGTCCCTGCATGTCTTTTTTTTTTCAACAGACTTTCGATATCACGGCAATGCAACTTGTTTGGGTGAAAGATTCCCTAATTTTAAAATTTTAAATGAAGCAAACATGAAATTATTGCACAGACTTAAATCAAGTAGAAATTCGAATGTCATACGATAGCGTGTGATGCTATTTATAGAATTTTGAACACTTGGTATGTTAAACAGTTAAATGAAGCTTAAACAATGCAATTTATTTCAGATTATGATGCAGGTATGCGGAAAGTTTGTGTCAATCTTACCCCATTTCCTAAAGTTAAATAGAATTGTATGGCATGTCGCTCTTTAAAATTAAAGTACAAATTTCCTGTCAATGAAGTTATTCTTTGTAGCTGACAGACTTCTGACGAGACAACTTTGTTACGCTTCTTATCTATAAAAAACCATCTGGAAAAGAATTAATTTCTCATGAAATCAGTCTCATAGACCAAATTATAAAATTGTTTGACGATTAGAAATGATAAAGAATTTAGTAAAAATAATTCATAACAAAATTAAATAGTTTGATGTGGTAATTCAATTTACAAAAAAAGCGAATTGAAGTCTGGACAAGCAGGGTAACATTTTTTTTTTAATTTCAACTACCATACGAATTATCTCTAGAGTTTTTTCAATGAATTATTTGTCCACAAGGTTTTTTTTTTAAATTCAAACCCTATTCTGTATTTGCTATAACCATATTAAAGCGTCTAATTCTTATAATAAACATGGTTGATAAATGTAATTATTATAGTCCTGCCTATACCTTCAACTTTACATATACGAATACGATAAGCACAATATATATATATATATATATATATATATATATATATAACCAAGGGAATCTGAGTTAATATATACATTTATTTTGCTCGCGAATTATTGTATTTTAGTTTATAGCAATAGTCTTATGGAATTGTTTACGCAAAATTTTAAGTTTTCAATAAAACGATTGGTTAATCTCAGATCGTTATCATACTTTGTCAGAATATATATTTTTTGTAACAGGATGGATTTAATGTCCTCATTACCCTTTTTCGTTATGGATTTATTATCTATCACTTTTGTGGTTACAACGCAATAAATCACTTCGTTATATATTATTATGTGGGATTAAAATTCACCCTTGCAAATCAAACAGTTTTAGAACTATCCTGTAAATTCTGACAATACCCTGTGATATCGTTATATAAAAAGATTGAGATTGTTTTTGAGAGTATCACATTACTTAATTCTTCGTTTGCAACTTCCTACTTCAATAAGCTACATAAATACTTGCAAAACCTAAACATCTCATTAAAAAAAACTTGTCCAAAACGTGTTGGTCATCTGTTTCCGCTAAGGCGGAGACAATCCCTTCTCACCTATTGCCTTGTACCTTCACGGTATATAAGTTGGTACCCAGGTGCTTAGATCGTATAGTTGCTCTGCCAGGTAGAATGAACAAGTACATTTTATACAATATTTACCTGCTGGGGATCCTCCCTTTGGTTTACTCGTCCCCTATGAAATCTCACCCCTCATCGACTAAATCAGTAAGTATATACATCGATACATCTTTTTCTGCATTATACATGTATAACAGTGGTATTTTTGTTATTAATGAATTAAAACCAAAAGTTAATAAAATGAGATTTTCTTGATATATTATATTTATAAAGAAGCAGGTTTCTTTACATTTGGTTGAATCTGTTTAAGATTATCAAAGGGATATAAAATTATTGCAATGATCTGATATCGCTAAGGATAAAAAAAAAAATCTGATTAGAAGTGCACATAAACACAACTTATCAATTGCAGTTTTGGATGGGGTTAAACATAAATTATTGATAAATAAATTTTAAAAACTTCAATAGTTATTTTATTTATTCAAATAAACAAAGAAAATGAATGCTCTAAAATGAAGTCAAATGTAAACGTGCTTCTGTTTAACATTTGATGTATTTTTTTGTTTAAAAAAATACTTAAATAGTTATTTTATTTATTCAAATAAATTTAAAAAAATGAATGCTATAAAATGATGTCAAATGTAAACGTGTTTCTGTTTAAATTTGATGTATTTTCTACGTAGATAAGTAAGTCTTTAAATTTTTTTGTAAAAATAATGAATTTATGCAATAATTTATTTAATGTAATTATGGCGAGTTTCGATGACGAAAAGTGAATTGTTAAGGTTGAATACATGTACTTCGTATTTCACATTAATTTGTAAGATTATAGTATAATATCATGCCAAATAAAATTCTATTATATTCACAAGTAATTTCATAAATTCAAAAATGATACTTTTAAAAAAGACAAAGCTTTAAGTTAAAAATAACCGGATCTATCAGCAGAAATTACGATTGGCCAGCGTGACCGTTAGGAGTAATATGAGACTGCATGAGATTACACAGCAATTTTCTCGCTTACTAGCTGTTATTAATATGATCTATGATCTATTAGTAATTGGATTACTTATTACTGTAATCTGTACTTTTTCACAAATTTTTTACATACGATATTTACCACATTTACTTTCACATTGTCATAAAAAAGTTCATAGTTCATATACATTGTCATCTGATCAATTTTAGATTTTTCTTTTTTTTATCACCAAATGTTACAAAATAACAGTGTAGACTTGAATTCGTTTTACAATAAAATTCCTCAACGCTGCACCTGTAATATACTTGACTGTAGATTTCAATATCATTTTAACTTTTACCAAAAATTTCCAACGATTTATATTATATTATCATAATATTTTAAAGTAACACTGAACATTTGTATTTCATAAAACACTTACATTTTTTCCTGCTTGTATGGTTTTCTTTTTCCGTCTTTAAAAATTATTTTCAAAAATCAACAGAAGAGGACAATATACAATTAAATACTAAATATGTATTAATTATTAACAATATGTAAATATACAGCTATTTTTTTTTACCACATTCATGTAATGTAAACCATTTCCACAGAAAATAAACAAATAAGTAAAAAGAATTGAAAAGGCACGATTTACCCTCCTCTGATAAAAAAAAAAAATAGATACAGAGGAGAAAGTTACAAATTTTCTTGTGCTTTATGTTGTTATACCTATGTAGAAAAGCAACAGAACATCATTTAATGATAAGTAGTAATCATACTACATGTACATGTAGTCTCATTTTTTTTTCCAGAACAAAATTAACAGAAAAGAACCATTATTTAACATGCTATCTAGATACCATTTTACTGCGGGCAATAAAGAAAGAGGTGCGATTTCCCTATATCCTGAATTGTCTGGATTAAAGCACGTGTTGTATAAACGTCGTACATTCGATACGATATCAGGAAGTAGAGATCTTTCACAGATTAGTGGCCCAAATAATATTCGCCAAAGGATTGAAAGACTTCGCCAACTTCAGAGAATAGAAAATCAACAACGGCGCATGCGCAATGGACCACCTGTATCAATCGGACTAGCATTGCCAATTCTTAGCAGGAGTATCAACATTCCATCACCGAAAAGAGCGTAGAAGTAAGGGAGGGGGAAAATGAATACAAAGTTTATGTTCGCAAGACTATGAAATTATATGCATTTTTGCTTTTTTCCTACCGAATTTAAATCATTTAGAAAATGATTGCGCAAATGAATACTTTTAAATTTTACCTTTGCTGTCTCATATCATGCATGTATCTATTCTTTCGCAATGGGTTTTATATCTAGATCTGACTATGTATAAATGTACCGTGCTTAAATTATGCTCTGTTGTTATTATATATTTGTTAATAAAGTCAATTTATGCACTGGGTATATTCTTTTCAAAGAGCATATCTAAATTACCAGTTTTACAGGAATTACAAGCAATGTCGGTACTGTTTGTACCTTTACTGGCAGGAATCAGAAAGTAATTATTCTGGTACTGGAATTAAGATCAATGTTGTAGATCCTCTATAAACGCTAAAATATAAGTAATAGTATATAAGCATAATATACATACACAAGTGGTGGCTTCTCAATATGAATAAAAAATTCTCGAAGGGACGTTAAACAAAAAAAGTATACTCACTGGTAGTGCTGCTGCAATAAATCTTGTTTCATTGTCTTGCAATTGTGATAAAAGTGTAAAGAGTGCCCTGTTGTTTAGATGTACTGAGTTACATGTATCTGATCCTACGTCTTGTGTTCCATGGGGTCCGTGGTTTTGCACTGTTTACTTCCGTATAAATTTATACTTGATTAATGGCTTTCTTCGTTTTATTCACCTTTAAACTTTTTATAGAATTGCTATGTGACGAAACTACATACTAGTACTACAGACGAATGCTAAGTGGCAAAAGAAAGTGGAAAGAGGCTTAAAAGTATAAACAATAGTTGAATACTGTATTTATTTAATTTTTGAGAAAAAATAAAAAAACATTTTTTTTTAAATCAAAGGCTATCGCACCATAAACAATATTTTGGAATTCATTGAGAGAAGTGAAATTTTTACGAGTAATTAATATAAATTCAAAAAATGAAAAGATACAAAATCTGTACAAACCATTCTAAATATCAATTTTCCTAATGAAAAAGCCGAAGATAAACGAATAGTAATCCATCTCATAGTAATCCTTTAAGCAATACAAATTGTGAACAGGGCAAAGACATGGAACACTGGAATTACCAGAAGTAGGATCACGTGTCATAGAAGAGTAAGCATCTACTGTAGACTGGTCCATGAGCCCCTTGTATTCATCAGGTAAATGGAGATATAGTAATCCATAGTCAAAATTATTTTAAAAAACAATGACATGGCAACTGCATTGAAATATGTCAGTCAAAATATAACCCATTAATAGTGGTGTTTGCAAATGAGGTCATCAGCGAATTTGCGAAATTCAGACTTTAAATCAGATTGCTGAAAGCCTGTTACATTAACTTTTTTGGCAGCAGTCTGCTTTGGTTTTAAAAATGATCGTACTCAGAGCATGCTCTTGCTAGGAGATATTATATCATTATTATTATTATACAATATTTTTAAAGCGTCATTAGTTATATAATTAGTAGAAATCACTATGAAGAGCTGTGCTTAAGAGATAATAAAAATCGAGTATTTATAACATAATTATGAAAATTTGAAATATTAAAGAAGTGTTAAATATAAGACCATAAAATGAAAAAAAAAATATAATTCGTGCAGTAGATATAGCAGGGTGTATTAAATATGTTCCATCCTGAGCTTTTGAATAGATATTTGCCTGGACCCCTATTTCTATAATTAGCGTCATATTTTAGTTCTTACAATAAATTTGGATTCTACAACGCCAATTAAACTATATTCAATTAAAACCCCACGATTAAATTGCACACAGAAACAATAACTGAGGAACTATATTGAGTGGCGGAAGGTTTTTTAAAGAAGAAAATGACCATTTTTTCTCTTTTGAAGTATTTACTGTAACAGTACTGTTAAGTTTGGATTCCTTTTTTTCCACCATGCTGGCTGTATATAGAGTTATTCTGTGCAGTGAACTGTTTTATGTTGGTCCCAAATAATATATTAAATTTACTTTTATGTATTCTATCATCATATTGTGACAAATATAACAAAATATTGTGAAAGTTCACAGAAAACTACCGGTCCTTCGCATCAGTCTTTCTATGCCCCCTCTTGGCAGCTCGTAGTTATGTACATGTGCCACAGACAGTCTGGGCGCATGATAATCACCGGTGCAACAGCATCTAAAATGTTCTGGAGTGTTGTGTTTTATAATTGTACGGAATCTTCTGCAATTCCATAGCAGAACGGATGGTATCATAGGGTCCTTGATGACAATTTCTTGTCGTTTTCTTGTAGTTCCCTTGGATAGTGTAAGTCTTGAGCAGATGGCTTGATGGTCACCAGCAGGGTGGCCATTCTTTTCATTTAGGACTGGGTCCTTTACACACAGTGCACTGTTCAAGATAGAACTACAATCCATCACTATAACAACATTCAGGGTATTGTCCCCTCCCTCGAGTACGTTGATCCCTTTACGTGCTGCACTAATCCATGAACGTCCAAAAATCCATAGAAATTTGACACCCTAACTATCCTACGCATCGTCAAAATAGAAGTTGAATTCCCCAGTGATAATCATTTCCCTATGATCGATCACCACACTGACCAGGAAGTGGGACTATTTATTGAAGAAGAGTGAATTCCTGAGTCGGTTTTCTTAGATTGAGGAACTCTAGGTCCGTATATGATTCACAAATATAAACATTATATCATGGTGATAGTGGAACTACATAAATGAGGGGAAATTGACGATGGAAAAGCTGAGGTCGTCCTGTTTGTTTAATTGTTAGCAGGCCATTAACGTTTTTATTAAGGAGGTTGGATCCTGTTATCAAAAGTATTGAGAATTTTTACTAAGTATATTTTTGAAATTTATACATGTAGATTAATTAAAAATCAAAACCAAAAATGGGGGTCAATGCGCTTCTTTTGGCGCTATGGAGCATTTAATATGACCTTTTTGCACTGTAATTACATCTAACACATAAATCAGTTTTTCCTCTAATATTTTTATCCAAATAAATTTATGGGAACAAACACAGTCTTTTTCATCTTGAATAGTCTCTTTAAAATTTGTGACACCAAAAAAAAAAAAAGTTTCAAATTACCTCGCATAGTCAATTATTTGACCTTTTTGCACTCAAGAAATGTCATTTTTCTGGCAATAAAAATTTAACAAGCAATAAAATCATTTAAAAGTAATGACATTTTTTCTGAATGTAAGAAAAATGGTTAAAATTGTCTTGTATATTCAGAAAAGAAAATTAAAAGTGGGGGTTTGTGATGTTAATTTTTAGATATAACTTGAATAGTGTTAATTTCTAGCCTAAAGTGGGCTATTTTCCCTTAAAGACTTTCACAATATATTTGCTATACATGTATTTATCCAATATGATGATAGAATATTATTTAGGACCAACACAAAACATTTCAGTACACAAAATAACTAATAGGATTCCAAACTTAACATAACTAAGTATTTTGAAAGAGAAAAACTGAGCATTTTCTTCTCAAAAACCTTCCGCCACAGAATATAGTTCCTCACTTAATGATTTCGGTATGGAATTTAATCATTGGGTTTTAATTGAATCTAGTTAAATTAGCATTGTAGAATCCAAATTTGCTGTAAGAACTAAAACATTACGCAGAATGTTTTAAATAGAGGTGAAGACAAAAATCTGCTCAAAAGCTCAGGAACAAACCTCGTTAAGTACAACATCCAAATATGAAACAGCTGTAGACTCTGTGATGTTTTTTATACGAGTTCACTGGTATATACGAATGAAAATAACTATTGTTAATTGATAATACGTCATCGATATATCTAAATGTCAAACTGAAGACCATAGCAAGGATTTTTTTTCTTCTCATGCAGAAGTTTTTCAATAAATCCATGTCTCTTTAGGCTTAAATACGTTGAAATTGTCAGTAAAAAACTTCAGCACCCTCTTGATATAAACTTCAGAGTACTCGCTCGTAGAATCATGTTTTCAAACAAAGTAATTTTGTAGATTGCCAGTCAGAAGATATGAAAAATTCCGAGGTCAATTCTTATTGAAATAATTGTCTATGACGTTTCAACCTTTTTTATTTCAAAATCACAATTACAAATAAATTACTAGATGTATTACTATTATTCCATTTGAGTAAATCGTACATATAAAGCTTTATACATGTGTACATCCTCATATAAGTAGCCTGACAGATGACATTCTTTAATAAAATAAAATTATTTCGTCTTTATTTAAAACATAAAATGTTCAAACTTTGCTTATCACAAATGTTGTTGTTTGGAAAGTGTACATGTACAAAAAAGTGAACGTGATATTTGTTCATGACATGTTTTTCGCTGCCACTTGTAATATGATCGATGTACTTTTTACGAAAACCAATATACATATATCAAATTTCGGTCGGAATAAGAGTAAATGAACTAATTGGTTCAAGAGATAGGACGAAGGACAATTGGTTTGAGTAGTGAGCATGCAAAATGCTTGGATTTACATGTAAAATACATGAATATTCAAAACAATAATCCATGGATTCGACAGGCTCATTTTTGGTGTATGCCAATAAAAGATTGTCAGTATAGTTTACTGATGATAGAGACGATTCAGAATAATTTGACATCTTTTTGATAACAATATCTTAAAACATTTCATAGTGCTTAATTAATTGAGAATTTGTTATGTTTAATTATAAACAAAAGAACACGAACATTCAAAAATAGAAGTTTGAAAATAATTATGTTTTAAGAAACAATCTGCAATATAATTGGTTAAAACTGAAATATTAAATTTGTCCGTTCTAGTTGTGAAACACTTTTTTTGATTTGTTTCCAAAGTTTAGCGATTAAGCTGCTGCATATACCTAATCCGATTTTAATTAGCAAACAGAAAACCAAATTCATAAAGGCATCTTACCTTTCGGCTTTACACATCTTAATTCCATTAGGATATTTCCTATATAATTCCATTAGGACATGTATAGGAAAACAAATTGTCGTCACTTTAAATGCATAACATTTCTGTTTTATTTCCATCAGACTAGAATGACGCTCTGGCACTGGGTAAGGGACATCACATGCCTGTGTAACGACGAAAAGTGACCCCCGTAGAATATTGACCGAGGGGTCAAATTTCTCCGTAGAAAAATGACCCCCAGTCAACCGACCGTAGAAAACCCTTCCAGGCCGGTAATTCTACGACTCCAGACACGTTGAAAAATGTCCCCCATAGAAATCTGACCCCCTACTTTTTTACTATATTTTATAATTAAACCTTTAGAAATGAGATGTGAAATGCGTTAATCCGATGTTGGGGAGGGTCGGTGAAGGCCTAGAGTCTCCTGATTTTTTTCCTTTCAAATGTATATTGGGGGATGAGCAAAGTACCTTCCCCTCCTTACGCCACTTCTCAATACTAGCATGATATACAATATACGTGTTATGGTTTTTGTTTGCTTGCATCCCATTGAGTATACATTATTGAGGAGCATAAATTCATAATTCATATATATATATATATATATATATATATATATATATATATATATATATATATATATATATATATATATATATATATATATATTGTTTATTTTCCCTTGGTTTTTGTTGTTTTTTTCTCAAAGGTTTTGTTCTGAAAATGACATGATATGTTTCTGACGACGATATACCTGTATGGAATGGATGTTATCGGAAACTATTTAAAGGACACTACTTCTAGCTTAAAATTTAGCCCGCTTTCAACCTGCCTTCACCCCAGCTTTTAGATGTATCAGTTTCTGGATACACCATTGCATTGAAACAAAAAACGTATTGTATTATTATTTTTAGACAAGGAAAAAAACTGGTGAAAGCACGGCATATGAAGCGTCCAATATGGATATGGTATCATTAACTGTATATAATTACTCCTTCATTTTTAATATCATGTAATATCTTTTTCCCTCTTTCAGGTTCATTCATCCTTATTTATTACATGAATATTAATACCCCAGATTCGAAGGAAATGGGGGTATATACCTTGTACCCTGCGAATCTCTCTGTTGTATGTGCGGGGTGAGTGTTTGTGTCTGTCTGTCCGAAACATTTTTTTTCGTTGCAGTTTTCTCTGCAACAAATCATCGCAAATGCTTGAAATTTTAATACACTCTTGGGTTCGGCGTGCTATACAGTGATATTCATTTTAGTATAAATCTTGTCCGTCTGTCTGTGCGGGTGGGGTATCACTAGAGAGCACTGGCTCATAGATTTCTTGTTTCCCCTGTAATTTGTGTACTTACAATTATTGCCAATGTCTGTAGAATTATATTTTTATATATTTATAGGGAAAAAACGAATGTATCTAAATAACGTTAACTATGAAACACTATATATATTGTTTGTATCAGGATCGCTATATGAAAAACACTGATAGTCTCAAAGAAAAAAAAAAATAAAAAAATAAAAATAAAAAAACAAACAAACTATAGTCTACAAAAGTTAACTGTAGTTTATTGCAGTATCAAAGTTTTTACTATTGTAAATGAAAGTTTTTTTTTTTATATATATGATTGTGATATTTTATGTTCTTAAATTTATATGTGCACATTTTTAAAATCTTAGGGAACTACGAGGGGTGATCAAAAAGTTCGTGAACTATCTTGCTATTTACAAAACCACAGTTCAGATCAAAATGAAATTTGGCACACATTTTAGTCATAAACATGTTCTATAAATAGCAGATATTTGCTTCACGTTTGGACGTCACAATATAAAAATGATTCAATATGTAGATGACGTGACAAAAAATGGTTGACTCAGTCGTACTTGAGCAACGAACGGCTTAAAAGTTTAACGTTTATCTTAGAAATTTTTTTTCAGTAGCATATAATAATTTGTACACGATTTATGAAGACAAAAAAAAACATGACAGAAGTTCAATCATTAATTGGATTGATTGTTTTAGTGAAGGAAGGGAGGTGGTTAAAATGATGTTTGTTCTGGTGCCCAGTGAAAGCAAGCTCGGGAAGAGATGTGTCCTTAGTAGGGCAATTTGTAAGGAAAGATCGCCAAATTACAGTTAGAAAAATAGTTGAATATCTTAACAATAATATAATTATTAAATCCCTAAAATATCGTTTACATTAGATTTTAAACATATCATATATGATAAAAAGAAGGCGCCCATACTTTATCCACAATGGATAAACGACGCACCCCAATACAAAAGAGTCGGGTTGTGATGGTCATTCTGGGAATAGATATCCTAATCCACCAATCCTATTTGTGACAAATGGGCTATTCTTGTTATAAAAAAAAATAACTTGCATGGTAAGAAATATAAGACTCGGAAAAATCTTTTAATTTCTGTGAACAGAAAGCTACGGAGCATGTCACGTGACCACCTGGATCACGTGATTCGTGCATTCAAATCGGATAGGACCATTTTAAAAAAAATAATAAACATCGAAATCTGATTTAATTTCTTTTATGGAAGTAATTCAATTAGTTCGCGAACTTTTTGATTACCCCTCGTATTTCTTGTTCATTAACATATCATCCCAAAATTTTACATTACTGATATCAATTTAAGAAAGTTTCAGCTTTGAAATCTCAAAAAAGTTCCAACGTTTCATAGTTAATCAAAGTATCAAAGTATTTACTATAATTAATAATAGTAAACTAGAGATAACTATAGTTTACTATAGTAAATTTTTGTTAGGAGTGCCCTTCGATTGTGATAGAAATACTGGCAATATACTCCCCTTCCTTGATCATTATATAGATACATGTATAATCTACATCATCATGCAATATGCATTATGTAACTCCTTATAAGTAGGAGTTTTGATGTAAGAAAAAAAGACTTTTGTTTACTTTTATCCTAAAAACTCTTATGTTTTTAAAACCTCGTATCACACAGCAAGATCGCTTAATTTGTGTAAAGGAAAGACATGGCCAGATTTTTTTTCTATAGGCTAGCAAATTTAAAGAGTGGGTTAAATTACATCCTCGTTACCCACTCCCTCAAAACTTACCACTATAGATACGCTGACATGAATCACGTACTTGGTTCGAACACAATATGTGCTACAATATTTTTTTGGCACACTTCTATGTAGTCTTGCAAACGCAACTTCAATTGTGCTAATATTGCCACTCATACTTAGGGAAAAAATAATATGTAAATTAGGCAGGGAAGCTTTTTCATAATGCAACATTCTGTTTTTTTTCTATTGGTAAAAATTATTATGTGTAACTAAAAAGGGGAAATACGTACTATTGTGTATAAACTTGTGTCAATTCTTAGTATACGAAACACCTCTTTTATTAATTAATCAATTTTTTTTAATGTAAAAAAGCCTCACTTTGTTTATGCTTTGTTAACACTAGCAAACGACAAAAGACATTGGTGAAAATTTTGAGCTAAAATTTTTTTTGTCTCCGAGATAGAATACCGGAGGAATTTAGATTTAGTCCTGTCTGTTTTTTTTTTTTTTTTTTTTTTTTTTTTTTAACACACATTTAATCTTTCTTATATTTTTATGTGAAGTTTTTTTTACTAGAAAATCAAAGATATATATGAGATCTAATTTTCTTAACCATTGTCCATTTTTTTTTCATGCAGATTTATTTGGGTAGGGTTCGAAAACATTAATCTTTCTTGTAACTTCTGAAGGAAAAAAAAACGCTTGAGACTTTATTTTCATTCTTTTTTAAATTATTTACCCAGAGTAAAATTTAAAGAGGATCATTACAATTATACACAGAAACCATGCATTTTTATTCATAAATAAGTTTCTCTCTCTGACACCAGCTAAGTAAATAATCTTGTTTTTTTTAAATGACGACTCTGGAAACTTTTTTTTTTTTATATAAAAAATTCGATAAAACAAACACGTGTATTTTTGCTCTTATAGTCATCGAACAGCATAATAGCCTATAGTTATTTGTTTTCCTTTAATGGGATAAAACATCTTGTATTATTGATGAACATGTAAGGTATAGTGTACCTTTTGTCACTTAAACTTTAAAGCTTTTAGGCTGCGTGATTTTACCTCTACGTATTTGCCTAACAAGAATATTCCTACCAAAACCAGTTTTTTGTATTAAAAAAAGACAAGGGGTCATTATTCTACGGAGTCATTTTCTACAACCCACACGGAGAAAAATGACCCCCAGGCCATAATTTCAACGAAAAAGGGGGTCATTTTTCTACGTAAAATATTGACCAGGGAGTCAAATTTCTACGTAGAAAAATGACCCCCGGTCAATCTTCTACGGGGGTCACTTTTCGTCGTTACACCTGCCTTCAATATTTCTTTGTAGGGTGAATTGCAAAATTTGGACGTCAACATGACGGATAAAAGAACGTTATGTCATACAAATTAAAAAAAAATCATACCAGTAATATTTTCGCTTTTAAATTCACTACGCCCTTACCGATCGGTAATGTTGCTTTTATTTTTTCAGTATGAATCAGTAAAGAACGAAATGATTTACACAGACGATAAAACCGTTAAATTGTAATTGATGTATGTTTGTCACAGACAGAAATATGGATTCGATTCGCCAATCTTTGATTTGAATACCCTTCATATTTCTGTGGACAGACAGTAACAAACCTGATAAGTAATAGTGTAAGTCAGCAACAATGTCTTTACCTTACAGTTTGTCCTTGTCATTGCTTTACTTAATTTTATATCAAAAGCAGTAAAATCACATTTAAGTGTCTAAATGAATTTAATTTAACATAAAAAATGTCAAAATAATATATTGAATTAAGTTTATAATAATTTATAATAAATTTCTATTAATTTCTTTAAATGTAATCAGAAGAATTACATCAAGCGATTAGACTGCGTTCGTGTATGAAAGTTTCTTTGTGAATTTCTGGTTGACTATAAAATTAGCAACGACACTTTCATTGTGAACATATACGAGATGTGAGCAGAGGACCTATGAATCGTTTATATGTAATTGAAACTTTGAAAATATTACAACAAACTTCTTTTGTGAATTAGATATTAAATACAGGTTGTTCAATGTTTTGTAGTTGGATATGGAATTTATTTTAGGAATGGGATTTTTTTTTATTGTCACGAGTGGAAAATATCTAACAATCGTGTCTCACTAAAATAAATTCCATATTCAACTTCAAAACATTGAATTTTCTGCTTATTACATAAATTTCTTTTACTTTCCCTTTCGCAAAGTACGGTTAGGCTGCGCCGTCACAGCTGAGCGGCTCTGAGACACCACTGTTAGCAATTTTGAGCAATTGTGTGATAAAAAATTGTAAACATGGATTTTAACCAATTTGGAGAAAATTTTGTAGTTTTAGTCTGTCATGATTGTTTATTACTCTTGCTATCTTATAACAGGCTATGGAATGTATTTGTGTAACACTTGTCGTGAAGGGTAGAAAAAGCGAAAGTTTAATTGCCGCATTTTCGATATTTTTCACAGTGTGAAAAAAATATCAGATATATTTTTTCACACTGAAAAAATATCACTTTTATTCCATTCATTGAAAATTTAATAATTCAACTTATAAAGCAAATTGAATTCTTATTGACGAAAGCATCAGATAGACAGTAACTTCGTATTTATATATAAATTCTAAGCTGATAAAATGCTCTGAATAAATAATTAATATTCTAGTGGGGGAAATTTGCCACAGGAAAATCACACTCTATAACTATTAAACTGAGTAGGACAACCACCCCACCCCACCCCTTTGTGGAAAAATTGAATATGGTATGGGATTTCTTAGTGGAAGTCCTACTGGAGAGTCATATTTCCGTGGGGATGAATTCTACTTTAGAGCTTTTTCCTCTGGAGGATCCTACTCGTGGGGTGAATCCTACTCTTTGTGCCTTTTTCCTGGGGATCCTACTCTAGAGCAAGTTTTCCGGGGAAAGGGGAGAATTTTATAGGTGAAAGCCTTCTTTACACTGGTTCTTTACCACTGCTGGCATTTCCAGGCCAATCCTGACATAATACAGAGTGAGTACACCTTCTTAGGTTGTTTGAAGTATTGAGAGTTAGAGCAAAATATGTTCCAGAATTATATACTAGAAGTTAATCATTAAACATATTGATGTGTCAGTATTTTTATCATGATATATTTAGCTCTTCATATAAGAAATAAACATATACCTGAGTATTAAAAATACAAGATGAAAGTATCATGAGACGTGATTTTTTTTTTTTTAAAAGGTATGGTTTTATTTTTCTTTTATAAAACAAGCATGAAAGACAACACTTTTTTTTGCAAAATCCTATCTAATTACATAATCAAAGATCAGTATAACGAAGGGATGTAGAATTGCGATTTCCCTCAAAGAACACAACAAACTTTTAAAGCTGAACACGATTCTTAAAAGGAATTTGTCCGCCGTAGTGTTCTATTCAGTCATTATATCTGAGGGCCCCTATATAAACCGTTCACTTAGTCAATAATTAATGTTATCAGTTGTCATCTGTGTAGATCGAAGTATGCTACATACTAGATATTAAAAACACTCGGTAGCGACAAAAAATTGTTTACTTCTTCCACGGCAGGAGAGGAAGAAAACTTACAACTGTTGCAAAGGTCAGTGCAGTATACAAACAAGCACAAATACACGTCACCTGCTATAAAATGTAAACAAAGGTAAGTCGACAGAAAAAAAGCAACTTTCCCTTCGCCAAGCGCTCGGCAATTTGAAGTGAAAGTTGCGGGTCTTTCTTATGAGAATTTAAAAACCAAGGCCTCGTGTCACGGTAGGCGTTGGCACGATAAAGATCCCTCACTGCTCAATGGCCCTGAGTGCCGAGTAAAGATCTAAATTTGAAGCCCTTCATCAGTATATGGTGACATCTCTATATCAGTGAAGAATTCTCGAACATGACGTAAAACAACATATAATCAATCAATCCATTAGCATCTTATATTGTGGTCTCAAGTCACACAGACAGGGAGCCGACTGCAGTTTTATTGTGTGAAAACTACAATAAACTCTTTAATTTTATGTCATATGTAACCTACATTGTTTTCAGTGTAACTGCCAAGTTTAGGGAAAATCTACCGTCTGGGTATTTTTTAGGGACCGTCTGAAAATACAGGTACAGTGCAGGAAACTAATTTTGTTACAGCATCGATGCTGATTTGAATGCTTCCTTTGCTTGCTGATTTGCATGCTTCCTTTGTTTGCTGATTTAATGCTAGTAATCCTTATCCTGATGCTGTTTTATAATTAGGTCAATGCTACCGGAAGTAGCAACATGCTACCGGAAGTAGATAATGAATTTCAGCATTGCCGTTTAAAGCAATAAAAGTGCCTTTTACAATTATTTGATCATAATATCTCACTATGTATCAATATTGTGAATACTTTAACCAATATTCTTTCTTTCTTTTTTAATTTTTTACTGAATTAAAACTCATTGATTTTCTGATGCTAGTAGGATAATGCTGATTTTATGTAGGTCAATGCTGGTTTTATCCTTTGCTTGCTGATGCTGATCCTGGTAATGCTGTTTTTTAAATGCTGATGCTTGCTCGATCCTGATGCTACTAATGCTTATGCTGATGCTGGTTTATGTAACAAAATTAGTTCCCTGCACTGTACATTTACTAATAGGATTATATGGGAAAATGCAATTTTTGCGCACTTTGAAGCAATTCATAAAAATACTTCGATTGACTTTATGGTCAAATTATAATATTTGATGAGTAATAATATATTGTTCATTATATGCAAGAAACACAAAATTCTATTGTCTGGCTTTTCAGATGGGACATCTCAAAATGTCAGAATTAACGGATTTTCTGTTTTCGTTGAGTACTACAAAATATTATAGATAATAAGGATCTATACAAAAAATTATAAAAATAATTGCGAGATTCTCAAATTCCTATATTTTAAGTTTCAAAGCACATACTTTATAATTTTTCTTTTATAATATTCTTTAAGACCCCCTCTTAAAAAACTTCATTTTATCGTAACGTCACAAGCTCACTATTACGACGTCCATTTTTACTATAAGTTGAAAAATCGACAAAAAGATCAGTTATATAGAAATGTAATTAGATTTTTAATCTGTGATTTCTTAATTTTGTTAAATCTTATTAATCATGTGTAAATAATGTTTCATCTGATTTTACTATGCTGCGCGAAGTATTGCGCAATGAAAACCCCTGTTAACTGATATTAGAGAGGTTGAGATTTTAAACTTGTACGCGTACGTATACGTGTGCACAAACTTTGACGTACACGTACACGTTTTTTGTAATTTGTCTGTTGAGATTTTAATGACGTGTAACGTGAACATGTAGACTGTAATCGGTGTCTTTGTCTCAAGTATTTAGTAGTTTTGTGACATTAGTCTGACTTTAGTAAGTGAACAAAACATGGTTAAAACAAGTTTTCATGAAACTTAACATCCTAAATAATTAACAACAATAACAGTTTCACACATAAATTGACTAGTTTTTATTGAAAAAGCTACAAGTTTACGCTTACGTGTAGATGCCTTTTCACAAGTTGTAGGAACGTGTAGAAAACTTATCAACACCAAAACTGATGACGTAATACGCAAGAAATTTAGGGAATTCCCCTACTAGACGTACCCGTACACGTACACGTCTGAAATCTATTATTTAACTTTTTTGAAACAATTATTTTATGTGCTGCTCAAAGATCTGTATTTTTCGTATATTTTTTTTAAAGATCAACCAGTATTCAATATCTTCACCTTTATCATTATCTAAAGTAAAATTTACAGCCATTCCTTCGAATGATTTACATTGAAAAGTACAGGTACATTTGAGAAAGCTGACATTGGTGTATGCACTAGAATATTTTTTTTATCAAATTAAAAACTGAAAAATAAAAGAATTCATTGCAAAATGTCTCTGGACACTATAATAACTTGACAATAAACCTACCTGTAAAAATTGTTAAGCCGTAATATTTGTTTTTTTCCTGTTTTTGAATGTTTTGATCAATTTCAAACATGAAAACTTAACTTGAGTGGGATAGTTCCTAGAGTGTTTTAAAACAAGGGGTGGGGGTATTCTATGTTACGAACAATTTGGTTCAAATGATCATTATTTTTAATTTCTTAATCATAAATTTATAATGAAACTGGAGAAATTACAGCTATATTTTGATTACTGTGTTAAAAAGTAAATAATAAAAATATAATTATTTTTTCAAGGTTTTTAATAGCCGTCAACATCAAGGGATACTTCCGATGCATAAACATATCCATGCATGAGTGGTTTCTTTTCCAAAATGTAATACTACATGACATTTATTTATTTATTTTAGAAAAATGTAATTAGATATTGAATGCAGGTTATTCAACGTTTTGTAGTTGGATATGGAATTTATTTAAAAAATAAAACGGATTTTTTTTAATAGATATTGTCACGAGTGGAAGGCACAAGTGAAATATATCTAACAATCCTGTCTCACTGAAATAAATTATATATTCAAATTCAAAACATTGAATTTTCGGTTTATTTTATTAATTTCTTTCCTTTAGCATTTGTCTTTTTGTAACGTACGGTTTGGCTGTGCCGTTATAGTTGAGCGGCTTTGAGACGCCAAAGCAAAGCAATAGTGAGATAAAAAAATTTGTAAACATGGATTTTAACTACAACTTGGAGAAAATTTTGTAGTTTTAGTCTCTGTCAAGATTGTTTATTTCTCTTGCTATCTTAGAACAGGCTATGGAATGTATTTTTGTAACACTTGTCGTGATTGTAGTGAAGGGAAGTAAAAGCGAGAGTTTAATTTTCCACATTTGCGATATTTTTCGCAGTGTGAAAAATATCAGATATATTTTCACACTGTGAAAAAATATCACTTTTATTCCATTGAAAATTTAATAATTCAAACTATAAAGCGAATTTATTTCTTATTAACAAAAGCATCAGGTAGACAGTAATTTCGTATTTATATATAAATTCTAAGCTAATAAAATGCTCTGAATAAATAAATAATATTCTAGTGGGGGAAATTTGCCACGGGAAATTCACACTCTATAACTATTAAACTGTGTAGGACAACCACCCACCCCTTTCCGGAAAAATTGAATATGGTATTGGATTTCTTGGTGGAAATCTTACTCTAGAATCATATTTCCGTGGGGGTGAATTCTTTTTTTAGAGTCTTTTTCTCTGGGGGATCTACTCGTGGGTTGAATCCGACCCTTCGAGCCATTTTCCTGGGGTTCCTACATATTATGTACTCTAGAGCAATTTTTCCGGGGAGAAGGGAGAATTTTATAGGTGAAAGCCTTCTTTACACTGGTTCTTTGCCAGTGGCAATTACCACTGCTGGCATTTCCAGGCCAACCCTGACATAATGCAGAGTGAGTACACCTTCTTCGGTTATTTGAAAATGCTAAGACAGAGTAAAATATGTTCCGGAATTAAATACTAGTAGTTTTTCGTTAAACATATTAATGTGCAAGTGTTTGTTATCATGATATATTTAGCTCTTCATCTAACAGGTCGGGTACACTGCCTTTTATGGAAAGCACTTTTCAACACGTGACTATGTTTTCGTCAAACCCATTCCCCAGTCAATTAAATGAATCGCAAAGCATGATGGGCTACTACATTTGTATGTGTTTACTATTCAACAGCGACATGTGGTGTTTGTCGGTCTTCTGCATAATATTTACTTGGTCACCGGAAAAAAAAACATTACAGCTTCTTTTTTTACTTTATAAGGCTGAAATTGAAAGATTATATTTCAAAGACACTGTTCCGTGCTCACATTTAATATTGGAGTTGTTTTAGATGATAAACAGTTGCTTCAAATGCCGTACAAACGCTTTGGCGTTTGAATGCAAATAAAAACATTTTGATGATGTTGAGGAGTTAAATAATAATTGCACACATTGTACTGCTGTCTAAAACTATGTTCATGTATATTATGTGAAAAAAAACCCACTTACTGCTTTATCGACACAATAGCACCTACGTTTCTTTAAACTGTAGTTTATTGTATAACAAGTTGAAATAAGGCTTCATAAAGAAAATTTTGTAAATGTGAGCATAGAAATGAAAGTTTATGCATCATTTTCAATATTTCTTTCTTTGATATCAAAAAAGAATTGAAAATGAGTTTTCAAGAGACATTTCCTCTTTATTTTCAATACACCGGAGTTCTTATTGATACTTGTAGTAGTCCACAATGCATTGCCACTCATTCAACAGTCGGTAACGTAAACAGATAGCTAATTTAACATGCATTTATGAAAATCCAGTGGTCTCGACCTTTCTAAGGAATAAACATATACCTGAGTATTAAACAGGTCGGATACACTACCTTTTCTGGAAGGCACTTTTCAACACGTGACGATGTGTTCGTCAAACCCATTCTCCAATCGATGGAATGAATCGCAAAGCATGACGGGCTACTATGTGTTTACAATTCAACAGCGACATGTGGTTTTTGTCCGTCTACCGCATAATATTTACTTGGTCACCGGAAAAAACAATACGTCTTCTATTTTACTTTATAAAGATTACCTTCCAAAGACACTGTTCCAAGCTCACATTTAATATTGGAGTTGTTTTAGATGAATAATAATTCCTTCAAATACCGTTCAAACGCTTTGACATTATCATGTACTTAAACATTTTGATGATATTGAGAATTCAATAATACAGATAATTGCGCACCTTGCACTGTTGTCTAAAACTATGTACATGTATATCAAGTGAAAAAAAACACACAGTTGTTTATCGACACAATAGCATCTACGTCTCTTCGAACAATAGTTTATGCCGATGTATCAGAAGTTCACATAAAGATTCATAAAGCAAATTTTGTAAATTTGAGCATAGTAATGAAAGATTGTACATCATTTTCGATATTTCTTACATATAAATATCAAAAATGAATTGAACATAACTTTCCAAGGGACTATTAAAGTTGCTCTTTATTTTCAACACAACTGAGTTCGTATTAATACGTGTAGTAGCCAATAATGCATTGCGACTCATTCAACAATCTGTAAAGTAAACAGATAGCCAATTTTAATTAACATGCAAATATATGCTGACGTCAGACATCTAGTGGTATCAACCTGTTAAACAACCCTACTAATGTTATTGTGATTTAAATTCAAGACACGTGGTTGAGGTTGAATCAATTCAAAGGTTATAAGGTTGAACCTGTTTTAAAATAAAATTGGCAATAAAAAGGAAATTGTTATAGTCTTTTTTAAGTACATGTACCATGAAAAACGTATTTCCAGACTTTCCTGAAAAATTGTCATGATATCAAGAAGGAAAGGGGAGGGGTGTTAAAATCACAATCTACTTAAACTTCGCTTCTGTGATAATTTTCGCAAAGATTGGGGCTAAGTAGCAACCATTTTTCCAAAATCGTCAAAAACGCTAAACAGTAGAAAAAAGTGTAATATCTACTACGATGACAAATCTTCAATTCGTTTACCTTATATGGTTTTTGTTATTATTGCGCACAGTGGATCTGTCCAATCGTTGAATGAATAGCAAAGTTTACTGGTCAACTACATGTTTACATATTACTTCGAACACGTGGTTCAGTTCAATCTACGATGCAATATTAAATGGGCTGTGAAAAAAAAATTGAAAAAAAAAATGTTTTTTATGAAAAAAATACAAAGATTAGAAACTAAAAAAGATGTCATGGGCGTTTGTAATTTGTTGTTACGTTGTTTACTAGAAAAATATACATAATATAAGGTAGTCTGTGCCAGTTCAGAATGTTTTGCATGAATCTTAGGCATTTAAAGAGCCAACAAAGATTTTTTTTAATATTACAATACCCATGAACACATGTGTCTTTGGTCGAGAATCCACCTGACATTTGTATTCACCGATAGTACAGCAAAGGATGCAAATCAACTCGCAGTATGGCTTTGAGAAACTAGAATTCCACGTTTATTTAACTAATTAACAGTTTGTAAATGAGAGCATGGAAATTATAGATTACAATGTTATATCTATGAAATGCATGAAAAAATAATATTTATTCAGCTTTTCCGATCGATCGCCTGTAGATTGTTTTAAGCATAAAATCTGTAATAATCCATAATGCAATTCAACTCATTCAGCTGATTTGTCGGTTTTAAGTCACTATGGTATTTCGCTTGCATGTAAATTTAATTTAATCTGACGCCCAAAAATTATAGTTCCTATCCAAGTATGTTCGTCAAAAAAGAAATTTTAATACATAACTGCAAAAATAATGTTCTGAAGAATACTTAGTGAAGTTTGAATGAATTCTAGATAGATTAAAGTACTGGTATATTTCTACTGATATTATACAGTGGGGAAAACTGAAACGTGGCATAACTTTTCTGTTAACCATGTCCCCACGTGCTAGTCTCTTCTTAGCAACATTTACGTGAATAATGTACCTTATCTGTTAGCAGTCTCACTGTAGTCTCACTAAATCTCGCAAGAGCTATTGCGAACTCCTTGGGTATTATAATTTGCAGAAACTGAAAAATATATGGTTCCGAAAACACACATGTAAGTAGGGGTTTAAACATACAAGATGAAAGTATCATGAAACGTGATTTTAAAAAAGGGTATTAAAAGCATACTTTGAATGTTGTTACTTTTCTTTAACAAAACAAACATGAAAGATCACACTTTTTTGCTAAATCCTATTTAATCACGTAATCAAAGATCAGCAATACAAAGGCGATGTAGAATTGCAATTTCGCTCAAAGAACACAACCGCCTTAAAGGAAATGCTACATCAACCAAAATAGCTCTATTAACATCTTACCGTCACAGTAGCTCAGTCGGTAGAGCGCTTGATCCGTGATCGGAAGGTCGTGTATTCGAATCATGGCCGCGACTGAAACAAAAATTCCTTTTTATGGGTTTTATGAATTGTTTTTTCACAAATTCATACCAATTTGAAAGCCTTTGTTGTTTCATGGGGGGGGGGGGGATATGTTTACAGACAAAAAAAAACCTGGAAAAATGGTAATTTTATTAAAAATTTTAAAATGAGACTACATATAAAATAAGGTTGTTTTTTTTTTTTTGTTTTTTTTTTTTGTTTTTTTTGAAAATGTAACAATTTTTAAAGCCTGATTTCAATGGATAAAATTTTCACCCCCCCCCCTTTGAAAAGAGTCGTAAATAAGAGATATTAAGTTTATGACACTGGATTTAAAATTATTAATCAATTAAGAATGAACTCTTCTTTGCATTCAATCAAGTTTTAATGGCCAAACTACCATTCATATTGAATTACATGGGTGTTAAATATAGGCGGGAATCGAGAGTTAGCGTGCGTGGTTCTTAATAATTGTCCGTGACAAAAACACTTATGAAACCGAAACATACAGGGCAAAAAAAATTACAACTTTGAAAGTTTTCAATAACTTTTTTTTTCAAATTTCTTGTTTACTCCCTTTAGACCACTTGAATCTATTTTTTTTTTAATTTCATTTAAATCCTTAATTGGCTTGCGGAAAAATAATTTCCATGCCATTCATGATGACTGTGCAGGATGGTTTCTGTATCCATGACCTTTCTGCATTACCTTTAGGCATTACTTTTACTATCTCATATTATAAGCCTTTATGAAACCTTTCAAGAATTCCCCGAGTTTTTCCAAGTAGATTTTTTAAATGATTGAAAAGAAAATAACTTTAAAAATATAACAATTAAAATCTAATGAAGTTATATTAGTAATGCTAAAATCCAACTGTATAAAGAAAACGAGAATTTCACAGACATTTTTTTTTTCTAACTGTCAAAATGTCATGAAAAATCTGGAAGAAAGGAAAGTATTTAGTATGATGAAAAATGTTCCAACTTTCAAGTGCACTCTGTGTGTGACTCTGTGGTGACGTAAATATAGTTAATAATGAGGACCTTAAATCATTGATTTTAAAAGGGCCACAATTTAATTGAACTTTATTGTCTTTTTAAGTGGAGTTGAAGAGTTCCAATACTTAAAGGAACTGTGTGCTACATTTTATAATGTCTATATCTGCTATTGCACACTTCTAAAACAAGTCTGCATAAACAAACACCTAGAATATATGTTTAGTAATTTTTGTATATATTCTTTTTAATTATACAAAAAATTTCATCAATTGATATCTTTTCGAAACCCCTGGTAATGCATGCTGATTTTTCGTCTACGAACATCTAATGGCATTATAATCTTAAATTAAGGATATCTTGAAAAATTATCAGTAGGTAAGGTACGTTGCGTATGTCCTTAAATTGTTTTTTTTTTTTTAGAGAAACTGAGATTTGGTTCGACAAGTGGTGATGTGCTTTCTGGGGGGAAATTCTTCAAAATCATAGGTTAGTTTTTAATATTTTTAATATTACCAGCGGCCGGCATGGGTTTGAGTTGCCGTGTCTGTGTTGGATTCCGAGACATCATAAAAGACCTTACAACAAAGATACATAGCAGGTTCCAGTAAATGTTCTACCAAGCCTCTTTCTTTACTCCTCACTAAAATATTAACAGTATTGAAGAAAGCACTTCAGGATTCCTTTGCAGCAATATATTCGAGAAGTAGTGTGGGTCAAATGTGGATACTTAAAAATTCCAAGGTACTGTTGGAAAATTTGAGATCACAAAATTTTACCCAAATCGGCAATATGAAAACTTACACCTTTTCAACTTTATGCACAAACATTTCCGACGGTGGATTGGAGTCCAGGCTTTTTGATGTCATTGATAGCTGCTTTTTTGGTGCAGGTGGAGCTGGTAGGTTTGCTTATCTTGTCATTGGTCGTTTGCTGAATTATTTTGTTAAAAACATTCTGGTTGTACACAAAGGTACTCTGGTGTTGATATTGGAAAGATGCTTGAGTTTCTGATTGACAATATCTTTTTGGTTTTTGGAGACCAGGTCTTCCAACAATCTATTGGAATCCCCATGGGTACCAGTTGCACCCCGTTATTAGCAGACCTATTTTTGTATTCATATGAAGCAGAATTTGTTCAAAATCTTGTACGTAAAAGAAGAGAGCACTTGCTTTGGCCTTCAACTCGACATTTAGATATATCGATGAGGTACTGTCAATTAAAAATTGATATTTCCATTCGTATGTCGATACGATATATGCCAGTGAACCTGGAATAAAAGATACCACAGATTCTGACACATCTGTTTTATATTTAGATATTTTACTAGAAAAAGACGTCAATGGTAATCTAACAACCAAACTTTTTGATAAAAGTGATGACTTTAACTTTTCAATCGTCAATTTCCCTTACCTATGCAGCAATATACCTTCATCACCTGCATGTGGGGTTTATATCTCTCAGTTGATTCGATACGCAAGACCATGCTCTACGTAAGAACAATTTTTAAAACGAGATAAGTTATTGACAAACAAGTTGATGAAACAAGAATATCAGCAGTCTCGTTTAAAGACGTCATTTCGTAAGCTCTATGGTTGATACAATGACCTTGTCAGCAAATACAATTTATCATTAAGTCAAATGCTGACTGACCTATTCCATACTACATGTAATTGTTAGGCCATTATTTACACACTGAATTGTCGACGGATTTTCCCTCATTACCCGATCATGAGAAGGAGCACACGGTGGGTGTGACCGGTCGGCAGGGGATCCTCAACCCTCCATGGCACCTGATCCCACCTCTGATGTTTTAGAGGTCCGTGTTTGCTCTGCTCCAGAATTTGTAATGTTTAATGGACTTTTGAGCTTGAATACTGCTCGTTATCTCCATACATTTCATTGAGATAAGTGCAGTATTGGACTTGTGTTAAAAAAATTGACACTATCAACATAATCTACAATTTTATTTGGATCACAATGTGTATATCTGCGCTTATTTCAATATCCCTTGAAATAATGATAATAATAAAAAATCAGAACTAATCATTCACAATAAAAAAGTTGCATTAATTACAATAAAAAAAACTTAATATAAAACCTTCAACACTCTGAAAATATTCGTAAAATTATTGGGTACTACATTTATTATTCAAAAAACTGAATATCAGATACACACAAATGAATAGAAATTGAAATAAAGCGACAAATATAAGTTTTAAGTATCAAATTTGTTTCATGAATTTATCATCAGTTCCAATTTGTTTAGGGCCTAAAACAATCCCCTTCTCAGTTTTTCTATTAAAAAAAACTTGAAGTATGTGAACAATTATGTAGTATTTGCATTTAAAACTATCAGCAGAAGATATAAATTATGCAGATTCGTGTTCCATATTTTCTGGTTGATCAAAACCGTATTCTCTTTTAACAAATCCGGAAAAGCCATGACTTCCTGATATACGATCAAATGACCTTTTATTGAAACTAGAAAGTCCAGTAGGGCCATTTATGGTGTCGGATCGCCTTTTGTTGAAACCCTGAAGTCCTCTTGCTCCACCGATTGAATCGAAACTTTTCTTGTTGAATCCCATTAAACCTCTGGATCCGCCGATTGAATCGAAATTTTTCTTGTTAAAACCTTGCAAACCCCTTGATCCACCGATTGAATCAAAACTTTTCTTGTTGAAACCCTGCAAACCCCTTGATCCACCGATTGAATCGAAACTTTTCTTGTTGAATCCCATTAAACCTCTTGATCCACCGATCGAATCAAAACTTTTCTTGTTGAATCCCATTAAACCTCTTGATCCACTGATTGAATCAAATCTTTTCTTGTTGAAACCCTGCAAACCCCTTGATCCACCTATTGAATCAAAACTTTTCTTGTTGAATCCCATTAAACCTCTTGATCCACTGATTGAATCAAAGCTTTTCTTGTTGAAACCATGTAAACCTCTGGATCCACCGATTGAATCAAAACTTTTCTTATTAAATCCCTTTAGACCTCTTGATCCACCGATAGAGTCAAAGTTCTTTTTGTTGAATCCCATAAGTCCTCTTGACCCGCCAATAGAGTCAAAGTTCTTCTTATTGAATCCCTTCATTCCTCTTGATCCACCAATGGAATCATAATTTTTCTTGTTAAATCCCATAAAACCACGTGACCCACCTATTGAATCATAATTTTTCTTTGTGTTTTCTTTCAGTTGTCGTATTCCACTTTGTTCGTTCTTTTTATTAAATCCTGACATGCCTCTAATGCCACCAATAGAATCAAACCTTTTTTCTTCGAACACCCCCGGACTGTTACTCTGTTCTGCTTGCCTAACTTCATCTGTCTCTTCACTGTCTTTGTCCGACTGCTCACTTTCTGAAGATGGTGGAGGATGCTGCAAAATCAATCCCCTTTTGTTCATTAGTTGAGATCATCTATTTCCAATCAAATAATTTTTAGTTTTTTTTACTTACGGACTACGGCCATTAAGTTTACAAGAGGCCGGTGGGTGACTATCCTTCCAACAACTCAGATTAAATTGATGAACACAAATCCTTTTGACTAGGTTTTCAAATAGAATTTGTACTTTTGAGAAAAAGTATATTCCTGTGTACAATTATGACACACCGGATGTAATCTTTGATTAAAATTGAATCAACACTACTTCCTTATTAATTTGGCTACTTATTTACTATCGTTTGTGAGAAGAAGATTGTTCAATACCTGTCCTATAAATTCTTTTATAAAATTTGCTACATAGCTAGATTTTTTAAATATAATTTTATTAATTTTCATATGTCCATCATTATTTGCTTTCACTTTGATTTTCTTCCATTATTACAATGATGTTGCTACTCAATATTCTTATCAAAAATATAAAGATGAACATTGAACTACCGTACTGAATTACTAAATAACTGAATTTCCCAATAAAGATGCTAAGAGGGAATTTGATTTACTCTTACAAGTAATTTTTACAATAAAATAATTAAAGAAGTAGTCTTAGACATGTTGTAAATAATATGGATACTGTAGTAACAGACATTTTACAGAGTCTGGATTTTGTCACATACCTGCGTAGACGCGTAATTTAACAGAAGAACGACCACTAGAAAGATTACTTCGTGAGTAGACATTTTGATGTTCATCTTCAGCTATATCCTGTAAGTAGAGTAATAAAGTCAGGTAATTTAATTCTATATATACAACTTTCATTTATACAACAGAGTCTTAATTAAAAATTAATCCCTTCTATGAGCACCATGAGAGAATGTGTTAATTATCTCTTCTGTCCCTCCGGGAACACGTTAAAATAGATAAGGTGTTTAGGAGGAAGAAGAATCTTTAATTTATGAAGTCTGTAATGTTGCAGGGATGAAGAAACAGTTTCATTTATTTTATTATCAGGATATCAATTTAAAAAAGAGGTTGTTAAACTAACAATTTTTGTCTCTATCCTTTTCAATTCTAAACTTTCTCCTTAAAAACAATAAATATATTTTGTCTATATATAGATCGATATATTTCACACCAAATTTTTTTCTCTAGCTTATTTTCTTTCTAAAAATGATTTTATGATTTTTCAAAAAGCCATCCTTTTTTCTAGAGATATCACCTTTCCTGCCATATCACATTCAGTTATTATTTTAGATATCAAATATTTGTATTGGGTATTTTTTGTATCATGCAAAACAAGCTAATATGATTATTTGTACCTCTTCTTTTTAGATATTTCCCGTATAGGTACTTATAACATCAATTAAGATATATTCTTTGATCTGTATTTTAGTCTTTCTTTGCAATTGTATAATAAAAGGGGACATGGTGGTTTTGAATAAAAACTAATGATGAAGATTTATTTGAGCTGAAATTTATGTAAAACCTAAAATCTATAAATTTTTGATATTAAGTTTTAATAATTACATTATAATCCTTTGAGAATAAATCACTTTATGTAATATAGTAGGCCAGGAAATGCCCAAGAACTGAAACAGATTTATATGAAATTCGCAAGCTTCAAGTCATTTATCTTACTTTTATTCCTCAAACAATAAAGCTATGCTAGAAAATGAAAAGATCAAATAATGAGACAATAAACAAACTATTTCTAATTTTCAATCTCCCATTTTGGGTTTCAAATTACTTAAATGCTCTTAAATTTAAAGCATTACTATTAAAATTATTTAATTACCAATATGCATACATACATACATATATACATACATACATACATATATACATACATACATATATACATGTATATATATATATATATATATATATAGAGAGAGAGAGAGAGAGAGAGAGAGAGAGAGAGAGAGAGATTGTGATAGCCATTTTAATAATGAAAGCATCATGTCGTCGTAGTGGTAACTTTCAGGGCTCTAAAACATCACAGACAGACCTATAACCAATTAGAATTGTTTTTCCAATTGTACAAAACAACGCTTGATTCCCACATGGCCAAATGTAGGACGCGATACCCCTGACTAAAGGAAAAATGGTAGCCTCCGTGAGTGTCAAGTGATACGTTTTGGTAGGAAAATTGAATACTGCCCATTTTTAGTTTCAGAAATAAATTGTTAATTTAATCATTACCCTGCTTATAATTTTAATATTACTCTAGTTACACATTTTAAAATACATATTTTTTCTATGCATAATGAATTATTTATTAAAACAATTCTCTATTCACGAAAACTTTCATGACGTTAAAACAGTTGAAATGTCAAATTTTCTGTACAAACAATTTTATGGATTGCACGCTCAACTTAAAAATGAATTTTGTACATAATCAAACTGCATATTTCCTATTGCTTTCTAAAATCTGTTCCTAACAAAAGTCTTGGCTCTCTAAATGTCAACTGACTTAACCAATAGAGTAATATACGTTACTAAGTATCCTTCGATAATAATTTGCAAAAACGAAGTCTTTAGGTTCTTACAGAGCAGAACTCTATTATGAGAGAACCGAATTAAATGATATGTCTGGTAATCTCGAAAATTGCCGTAAACTTTTTCTGTGAATATTCCCACGCCTGAATTTGATTCCAGAATACCAATTATTTTTGTCTTGTGATAAAAATGTCGGTTATGGGGCGTTCTTAGTTCTATTACATTTTTTTAATTATTGAAGATAGACAATTTGCTTCATAATTGTACCCAAGGTAATGAGTTAAAGACTGAATATTTATGTGAACAAAAATGGTTTAAAAGTGCAATACCCTTTTTTGAATTCCGAAAGCATTAAAATACCGTTAGAACTATACTTCCAAACTAATGGACATGTAAATGCAACAATGATGTATTAGTTTCTGTACATAAATCATCTGTATTCAATAACCTCTCGGTGTCTTTTTCTGGTTGATCAAAGATGACTCTAATGGAGCGCCTAATAAATCTTCAATTCGATGAAAAGATTTTGTTTAAATTTACAAAGATAACCTCAGCCATTAAGGACGTTGGAATGAATTTTTCCGGGGATTTCGTTCGCTGTTTTGCACAAAGTTAATTGTCATATATACAAGTATCAACTTACCGCCAGTCAATACACAGGTGTATACGCATTCTGGTAACTATAATATTAATAAGCAGGATAATTCATACGTTTTCCAGCTATATTAAGCACATTTATTGATATTATTTCATAATCTTATTAATTGTCTTGTCATGAAAATTCACGTAGGATACTCCATTGGCTTTCCAGCTATATTCAAAAGTACAACATATCATAAACTCATTGTCATGTCATGAAAGTTCACTCTACTTAATCACCTGCATGTTAAATGTAGGTGTATGAAAATTGAAAAAACAAATTAAGAAAATAGGATACTGAAAAACAAATATAGTATTTCTAATTGTAAATTTTACATTGTTAACATAATTATCAAGTTTCAAATATAAATCCATCCTTCTTTCCCTCTTATTAAAATCTAAACTTTCAGATCTATATTGAAATTCAATGGAAAAACATGAAAAAAAAATTGATGTGCAAATAATGTCCTTTTATTACATTTTCAATAGTGAAAAACTGTGATTTATTTATTGAATAAAAGTAATATTCTCTCACAGTGTGAAAGGATACCAAAATGATATTCTATCACAATGTGAAAGGATGTCAAAGTAAGTAAAAAATAATTTCTGGCCTGTCATAAGATACATGTAGAGATAGTAACTAAACCGTCTTGATATAAACTAAAACTGCCAATTTCTGCCCAAATACATGTATTTTGGTAAAATAAACGTTACAATGTTTTCAAACTCACAATTGCTAAGCTTTGACGTCTCAATCGCTTGAAACTATAACGTCACAGCCTGTGACACTGTTTTAAGAAAAGACTGAGGAAAAGGTAAAAATCAAAGAAAACAGAAAATTCAATATTAGTATCTTGCACTTGGATATGGAATTTATTTTACTCGTGAGACAGGATTTTTTAAAAAAAATATTTTCAGTCGTGCTTTGCACTCGTGAAAATATCAAAAAATCAAAAAAATCCTATCCCACTAGTGAAATGAATTCTATATCTAACTACAACACATTGAATATCCTCTGTATAGATTCTTAGGAAAATGAGGTATTTTACGTAATCATGATTAATTTACTTTGTTGAGTGATCACTCAATTGTGAAATCTAGTGTATTCACAGAAAAAAGTCTCTCTTTATATGATGCGCCAAGTATTTAGCTTATATATTTTTATTTATGGATTATAGATTGATGGAAAACTACGTTGTATACTATACACGTGTTGCTGTTTCTGAGGTCAATATGATTATTAAGCCACCTGAGGAGAATAATTTTCAGCTACAGTGCGAGATTAATATTATACTTCAAAGGTAACTAAATCTCAAAAACAATTGTTTTATTATGAATTGTATGGAGATAACAAACAGTATTCAAGCTATAAAGTCGATTAAACAATACACATTTTGGAGCAGAGGAAAACACGGACCTCTAAAACATCAGAGATGGGATCAGGTGCCATGAAGGAGTGAGCATACCCTGCCGAAATTCACACACGCCGTGTGCTCCTTGTCATGATCGATAAATAACGGAAAAACCGTTGACAATTCAGTGTGTAAATAATGGCCTAGCAATAAGTATGAAAAACGTCAGTCAGTATTTGACTTAATCATAAATTGTATTTGCTGACAAGGTCATTATATAGACCATAGAACTTACGAAATGACGACTTTAAACAAGACTGCTGATATTCTTGTTCCATCAACTTGTATGTCAATAGCTTACCTCGTTTTAGAAATTGTTCCTACGTAGAGTATGCTCTTGCGTATCGAATCAGCTGAGAGATATAAACCCCGTATGCAGGTGATAAAGGTATATTGCTCAATAAGTAAGGGAAGTTGATGATTGTAAAGGTAAAGTCATCACGTTTATCATCAAGCTTGGTTGTTAGATTACCATTAATGTCTTTTTCTAGTAAAATATCCAAATATGAAACAGATGTGTCAGACTCTGTGGTATCTTTTGTTTCAAGCTCAGTGGTATATATTACATCCACGTAAGAATGGAAATAACCATTGTTAATTGACAATACGTCATCGATATATCTAAATGTCTAGTTGAAGGCCATAGCAAGTTTTTTTTTCCTTTTCACGTATGGGATTTTGCATGAACGAATTCTGCTTCATATGAATACAAAAATAGGTCTGCTAATAACGAAACACAATTGGTACCCATGGGAATTGCAATAGATTGAAGATACCTGGTCTCCAAATATGATTCAGTGATTATTTATTACAAATCCATCCCATCTTGTGTTATATTTGCTGAAGTCCTAGCCACACGCAATGAGAGAGGATGGATTATTATTCGGGGTGGAGGTATTAGGAAAAAAAGACAACGTACCTGAAAAAAAACTTTGACAAGCCTCCAAAAGAGGAGAATTCTCCAAACTCCAAAATATTATTTCGGGGAGGGGGTTTGGTTTATTAACAGGAGGGACAACCACATTTCAAAGAACATTTTAATATTAAATTGATAAAAAATTACGGGACAGACCCCCTGCACATATACCCCCAACCCCCACCTGAATGTATGAGGCTGTATGTTTGTTCACCTGAGTGGAATTTGGGTGTAAGTGAAATAACTTTCCAGAATTATTTGTATCAAAGTGGAAGTTCTCAATCTATGTTTTAGTCCGATTTAGAAAAAATAAGTCCTCATGTTCACCTAGAACACGTACAGGTATACATAACGTAGTATTTTTTCTACACTGTTGGATCTCAGCTAATCAGAGAGTTGGAATTATTTAATCATATTAATCATATATAGCACGTGTTTTCACAATATTTAATCCTGTACTTTGTTACAATTTTTTAAAAAGTTAATTTTTAGGAGCCTCAACAATCTTGTTTTAAGGCAACATTTCTAAGATTCTATGTTTGATACAATGACCTTTTTTGGAATTAAGTTGAATGTTGACTAACGTATTTAATGCGGAATGGCCCTCTGAGAAGAGAGATAACCAAGGAAATAATTCCAAGCTGTCTGATGAATTGTCTTTCCACAGTTTCATAGTCCAATCCACACTTTACAAAACGTGTGTCCCTTTGCAGGGTCAACCATAGGGTCAAAAGGAAAAAAAAATCTTTATGCTACCAAACATTTGGGCGTGTTCCGATAAATCGACTGTGTTTAATTTCTTTCAATGTATGGGTAGCCCCATCCTGAGGCAATCAATATAGAAGATGCAAATATTATTCCCAATAAAAAAAAACACAAACCAGAAAACTACAAAGGCTACTGTGAGGATTCTATGGGTTTTCCCCCCAAAGATGGCGGCCTATGGACATAACTTTTGAAAAGTGTAGATTCAACTTTAATGACGACCATTATATAGTCAGATCATTCGTTATCTCCATATATTTCATCATTCAAGTCCCATTTAAGTTACAAATATTGACTTCTTTTTTCATTTGCCAATATTTTGGATATTTACTTATGATGTTTGACCTAAAACATTTGCTCTCAGTTCTTTTAAACTGTTAACGGGTGAATGCAACGATTATGATTTCCTATTGTATTAATAGTGGTTTCAGTGGTCGTAAGTGGCGATTTCACAGATGGCAGGATGAATAGTCCAATCTTGACGTGGTGTTGTTTCGCGCCAACATCATCGTCACAGGTGATTGGAAGTGTTTCCAGACCCTCTCTCTGACGACGGATAAAACGTTCTACGGTGAAAAAAATTCACAACAATCTGCACAGTAATCTGTCCCTTTTCTTTTACTTAGTCAATGCAATATCCAGACCCCTTGGAACTTCAAATTGTTTTAAATATCGAAAAACAAAGTGTATATCTTCAGTCGCATCAAGTGGCATTTCAAGATGTGTTGACAAACCTGTCATCATCAATATGCACGTGTTTTTGTCTTTTTACCATTTTTCCTACGTGACGTCATGCATTTTATGGTTGAGTAATTCTGAACACCGATTTGAGTGCACAACTATCAAGATATCCCTTTGACCAGATTTCGTAAATTTCGGCCAGTCAGTCAAAAACTTTTCGCATTTTATGTTACCCTGCGTTTCTTCTTCCTCTCAGTATACTTTCTAAAAATTTAGAGCAGAGGGTTATTACACCTTAATACAAGTTGTTAGACCATTATTTTCATACTGAATTGTTTACGGATGACTCCGTTTATCCAATCTAGAAAGGGTTCACGGCAGCTTTGCCTTGTGACAGGGGATGCTTACTCCTTCATGGCACCTGATCGAATCACTGGTTTGAATTTACTATGCTCTCAATTTGCATTGTTTAATTGACTTTTAAGCATAATACTGTTCTTTTCTTCACATTTCGTCATTTTCTTCTCATTAAAACATTCTTCACAGTAAAAGCCAGTGAGAGTACGAAATGATTTAACTTAAAAGAATTTAACTTCTCTATAGGTTTGGATTTTTTTTTCACATCCTCTAATTTTTGACTAATTTAGTCGCAATTATGCCTGGAATTTCCAATTGGCGCTTAAAATATAACCAAAGTCGCAACCTTTGCGATCTTTTTATTGACTTGAAAGCCGACATCTTGGAACTATACATGTAAGCATTTTCTTTGCACGAATACTAATTTCATTTACGAACTCTGCATTTATTATGTATTTTGTGTTGTCAAGATATAATACATGCAAGGGTGTTAATTTCGGGGATAAAATGTACACATCAGTATACTTCAACCAAAGGTAGGGGAGAACACGAATTATGACGAAAAGTAAAAATTTTACCTGAACTAAAGGTTCAATACCGCACACTGCATTAAACTTAAAAGCTTAGAAAAAACAAAGAGACAAGTCAAATACATAGAAAACTCTCAGAACTTTTGATACAATTAATCAATTCATCTTTTTAAGCCTGATTAATACAGAACGGAATTTACGTCATTTAAAACTATTTAATTTTGATGTGCATTAAAGTTATCATGCTACATGTATGATGATTACTATTATCATCACTTGTTTTTTGTGTGTGTATGCGTCACCCGCGTGGCGAAGTGGTTAAAACGCCTGCTCGAGAATCCCAGAGTAAGGAGTTGATCCTTACGTCGCGGGTTCGAATCCACTGTACGGCACGAAAAATATACCTAACTCCTCAAAGTGCCGAGTACAGATCTAAATTTGCAGCTCTCCACCGAAAAGTGGTGGTGTCACAATTATTTTTGGTCATTAGTAAATATTTCGTTTAAAAAAGTTTTAAGAGTGTCTACATGAAAACTTAATTGTCCGCAATCAATTAACCATCTGAGTCCAGGATTACTATATACACATGTAAATATAAATGATATGTTAAATTTATTGGGGACCTTAACCCACAGTCCGAATTTATCAGGATCAGAGTAAACCTGACACCGCCGAAGGTGTTTAGCCTGGCTTCTTGGTCCTGTTTTTCTTCCTCAGAACCAGGCAACGACAACACTGATCAGTCGCCCGCGTGGCGCAGTGGTGGAATGTCTGCTGAAGAGTCGCGGAGTAAAGAGTTGATCCTTACGTCGCGGGTTCGAATCCCACTCTCGGACGTGGAGACCGGTCCTTTGGATGAGACCATATAAACCGAGGTCCCGTGTCGTAGTAGATGCTGGCACGAAAAGATCCCTCACTGCTCAATGGCCTTGAGTGCCAAGTATAGGTCAAAATTTGCAGCTCCCCACCGGCAAGTGGTGGCGTCTCCATATGAGTGAAAAATTCTCAAAAAGGACGTTAAACAACAAACAAACAAACAACACTGATCACCACAACCTTACGCATTTGAATTAAGCTGTTTTAAAGACTAAAACTTTCATTAAAATTGATGTTTGTTTATGAAGAAAAATCTTCTATTTTGTGTTGTCTCAAAAAGCGTTTGGGAGTAAATACTATATTTTTATACGAAAGTTTAATTTTGCGGTAACGTTGTTCAGTCAGCTTCCGAATCGAACAACCTGACAATAGTGGGCTTTGCTTAAAACCCAGAGTTGGTGCCTAAAAATAAATTAACATGTAAATACGAGCTCGAGGCTTTTAGCTGTGTTCGGTGTGGTTCATGTACTTCCACCCAATATGACTGAAGACAGCACCACAGGAAGAAGAATTGGCCTGGTTCCTAAAACTTTACATTGGCTCCATTTTGACCAGTAGCCAGCTGGCGCCTCAATTTTATACGTCACGCTAAGGCCTGTACATCTTTGAAGATTAGTAACTGTAGAACCATGTGTAGCCATTTATGTTTCGAGGATTACCCTCAGTACTCATCCCGACACGCTCCTTACGCCGCCTTCAAAATCACAGTAATAAGACTGAATTGATCAAGTTGTGAGATTAAATACGTCTTTTTTCTCCTTCTTTCATTTTTTAAAATTGAATCGTACATGTATACTCACCTATAAAACGTGTTTTATAGTTCCTTAGATTAATATTAATTGTACAGTTTTATTGAAGTTGAATAATTCTAGTATTCCGTTGTAGTATACATTTAGATAGAATCAGGAATCAGTGGTAATTAGTTGCTTGAAGAACATTCTCAAAGCATTCTTATTACAAGCTTCACAATAATAGTTCAAAACAAAGTGAAAGAGAAATTAGACCCCCCTTAACAACCCCCCCCCCCCCGACGTCAATTTTTCAGAATCCATTTTTCAAAAGTGTGTTAAAATTCCGTTTTTTCCGAACAAATTTCATCGGCATATTATTATTGCTATATTTTTCCTGTAGAGCTAACCAATTGTACAAAACGGTTTTCTTCTTCGCAACATTACCCTAAGGCGTAAATCTACCTCATTTTCGGAAACTTTCTATACCTGATTGCATGTAACTTATCTTCTTCTTGTGAAATAAACGTTTTATTAATGTATTTTGGAAATTGTGAACTGAACTTGATCAAAGGGCTAGTTTGCATGAATCAAGATTGTGAGACCTGTTAAGCCCCTTAAAATAAGGTTGTATTCTTGAGTTTTAATGTTGCATAGTGTCGTATGCTCTTCTAATTCTCCACTGTCAGGCAACATTCTACATATCAATTTTAAGCATTATAAGACACGGATGCATGTTCTTTTTCTGGTGTACTTAAGAACGCAACACCGGATGACAGTAACATTATTTAATGACTGAAACAACTATCTGCGTTGGATAGTTTTAATTTGTTAACATTTTTTAAATCTATGAGCTTATCTAAAGAATACTTGTGTTTTCTTTCATTAAGAACATCCATGAAGCGGCCACTTTTTATATAAAAATGATTCATTAAATACAAAAGGCTTCTGGATAAATGTGCATAAAAAATTGCGTTTTCGATGAACACAGAAAAAATAAGTCACACTGTTTTAAATAGAATTGCTGCAAAAACATTGAAAAGGTTTTTTTTCGCATGCTGTAATTACTAAAGCATGGATATTTAAATTTTCTAACTTAGTTTAAGTCGTTAACTTCTCTGTATATATTTGAAAACAACGTTTAAAAATCAATATCTGCAAAATATCTCGATAGAATTTAAATTTCACAAAAAACTTTCAAATTTTCAAGAACAAAATTAACATAATACAAGGATGATATACCAGTGTGCGATACATTTTGCCGTTCAACATTTAAAAAAGTCAGTACAACAATACATTTCTAATTGTACGTAAAAAGAATTCTGCTATATAAAAATCATTTTAGAAAAATAATACAGAAAGCTCACATGATCACAGGATGCATATTTATATTTGTAAGGTCCTCAGAAAGTAAATTAAAAAATTCGAAAGGGAAAGGGGTCAAGGATCGATGACCTTACCCGCCTTCCTCTGCTGGATCTGTCCACTATTAAATGCTATGAATATATTAATTGCGAGAATCTCTCTCTCTCTCTCTTTGAGTAAAATGCATGCAAAAAATAAAGAACTACTTTCTTTATGGAGATTTAAATTTTTGGTTTACTTGCCACTATATTCAAGAATTCATTTACTTCAATCCTTTCTATTTATCATGTTTGAAATTTAATTTCTTCCAAAGGAAAAAAAATTGTTAACCTAAAGAGTTTACTCAATTACAAATTCATTTACATTTATTTTTAAATTGTCTTCATAATATATGGGTTTTTTTTTTTTAAATCTCATAAGTATACTGTCAATGATAAAATAAATTAAACACGATACTTAAGATATGGAGTTCAAAACAATTATTTTGACCAGTAAATCTTTTCAAGATTTAAGTTGACTTGTTGATAAGATAGAAATATACATGTACAATTAATTGAAGGACTCACCATAAAAGAGCCTTGATCTGATCTATAAGGATTCAGATTAATGCAATAAATGAGTGAAATCTTTTTTGTCAGGATATTCAAGCATAAAATAAGATTTCTTGTGGGAAGATATCGGCGTGTGATGTCCAATGAAGACAATGTCTATTATGTCACTTAGTAAATGATGATTCATTCACGTTGATGTTAGACGAAAATTAAAAGCTCATACATCCAGGTCAATTTATTCTTTCTTAAAAAAAAAAGCGAGACCCCCCTCCCCCCCCCCCCCCCCTTCACTCCGCTTTCTCTTCAATGTAAAATTTATGCCATCATTTTTAAGACATGATGTACAAGTCTATACTAAAAAAAGAAGCTATCATTTTGCAGAATCGTGGAGAGATGATTGAAACAAATTAAATAATAAACTCCTCAGAGTAAAAAGGTAAAAGTATCGCATCATACATGTATCTATCTTAATATAAAATAGGCCATGGGGAGAGAGTTTTATGCTCATTAAATAACAGTAATATGTGCTTACCTATTACCAGTACTTCGATCTGTCTCCAGTGGAGTTTGTTTTGAGTTGTAAACAGATGCCAACATGGCTGTACTTATATCGTTAACTCATATAATATTGAAGACGTTAATTGAATTATAAGCAATGTGATTGGAAGGACCAAAATCACACATCGCGGAATAATATAGTTTTCCATTAGTCGATTGTTCCTGTGTTGTACATCCAACTTTTTTTCAATTCCAAATATGCCAGAAGATGATTTATTTCCATGCTAAAAATGACTATCTAAGACAATGTCCGTTTGAATAAGTTTTCTTACTCATAAATCTGGTGGAACTACTTTTTCGAAGTACTTAGACGATGAAGGGATTTGATTTTTATTGAATTTAGATTACTCTAAAAATAAAGTTAATAGATCTCCATTCGCTTTTCAGATATTATTAAGAATCCTGGGACACCAATTAAAACATTAAATATTCTTGTAAAAAGTTCAAATGAAGAAGTCATGAAAACGTTAGCTACAAGTCGGAAAACAAAGTTGATGTTCGCGTAGAAGGATTTTGTTATCTAAATTCTTTTAAAAAATTAAAGATGGATTAAGGATTTTTTTCCCCTCAGATTTACTTGTAAAATAAATTACAAACAATACGGAATCAGATTAGGTACATGTCTTACCTATTGTCCTGCCTATCCTTGTGAAAGCGCAGAAGAGTCTGGAACTTTTTTCAATGGTGTTCTCGGGATATTTTATTGGCATCATGACGTCATCTGCAGCAGGTCATTATGCTAATGATAAGTTATAAATCAACAAGAATCCATTTAGAATACTATGCCTTTCATTATGGAAAAAGCTAGTCTTTTAGATTTCAGATTTCGTCTGATTTTAACTTGAAACAAAGTAGCATTAATTGTTCCACAAATGTTGATCACCGAGGGATCGATTGGGAAAAATTTCGTCTATCTCAGTTATCTTCATATAATCTAACAAATAATGTCACCTTCGAGCGACGAAAGGGAACACAATGCGGACACCACCGCTCGGGGACTGCGAATGACATGAAATATATTGAGTAAACGAGAAAGGAAGAACAGAATAGTTCTGATTAATAAGACGGGGGCCTGATTTGCAGTTTCTCTTGGACCGCGGGGAACATTCATATTCCTGAGGACCTGAACCTTGTAATTATGACTTCGTTAATTCTACGTATTGTTTCGTCATTTGTTATTATCTTGGTATATCTTGGACTTCTATGCGTATAAGTAACTTCAATCAAAGTGGAGATCGAAGATCTTCTTCAAGCGATCATTATCCTTTCCTGGCTGCAAATACATTTTATTCAAAATTTTAATTCACATGGTCAATTTTTGTCTCTTTACTTTTTTAAGTACTCATTTTGCTTTAGTTAGGGATAGCAATATTCCTCTTATTTATTTCAGTCGAATTGTTTTGAAAGTTTGATTTTAATTTAACAATATATGCATTGAAACTTTTAACAGAAATGTTCCATAAATATGCAGTACCTTCCTAATATTGTTTCTGATACTTCTCTGCAGAACAATATAATCTTATATCCACTCTGGCATATGATTTCATAAGAGTTAGTAATTTGAAGTACATATATGTATGAAAATGTTCAGAAAAGAAGAAGGTATAGTTTTAGCTTTATTGTGCCCTAAAAATTTCATGTTTTCAAAAAGTTTCGAAACTGGCTTAAATATTAGTTGAGTATATGACTGTAATAAATCAGGAAAGAATATAGCATGATGGAGTACCATTTTTGATATATGACGTCATTAATTTGATGCATTTCTCTATTTTAAACAGAAAAAGCCTAAAAATGACCCATTTCAAGGGTTATTTTCCTTAAGAAAATAGTGTCCACAGCCGTCGCCCACGTTAATTTTTAGATATGTTGTGTAAAATTCTTTGAAAAATCACATATCTCAAAATCTTTGTGGGCGATGCCTGTGGACAATATTATCTGAAAGAAAATTCTCATTGAAAATTGATGTCTTCTGCAACTTTTTAAGAAAATACGGGAAAATGCACAAGTTTATGACGTCACAATTAGCATTTGGAAGGTCATGTTAGAAAAAAGATTTGTATGATCTTTCTGCATGGAATTTCAATAATTTAAAAAGCATGAGTTTTGATTTTTTTCATCACTTTTATTTTTAAGAAAAACACAGGGCAAGATTTGTATTGAAACCGTACCTTGTTCTTTAACAGAGAAAGGTATAAATCAAAGATTATCATGGAGTTCATACATGTATTTGATGAAATCCCCCTCTTTCATTCAATACATATTCTATTCTTTGTTTTAAATTAGCAGATCTGAGAACTTTTTAAAAAAAAAGATTTTCCCCACTACGTTTTGTTTTACAAATGTAAGTCTTATGCACATGGATTTAATCGATCTTTTTATATTTTCTTTCTCGCATTGATTTTTGATAACTTTTTCAAGGACGTGAAGAGAAATTTACAAAATGTTTAAAATGTGAAAAGAAAACCATTAGCTTCGAGTAGAATGTTATTTCAGCTATACATTTTATATCAAAATATTTTTCCAGCATATGAAATACTAATGAAAAATCGTTCATACTCAATGATTTATAAAGAGTAAAGTTTTCTATGGAGTGAACATGTCGAACTTCTTTGTAATTTTGTCCTTTAAAGGAAACATTTCAATTTTTCCGATTTTTATTTTTGCCATTTTTACTTACTATTTGAAAAGTAACGTGATCTTATATTTTTTTCAATTTACGTATAGGTATGTGTACGATGTGAAATATTGTACATGTACAATTTTTTAAATTTTTGTAAAGCAATATATACAAAATCATCTAGGTATATTAAACAATTCTTAACCACATAGTCAAAAAATTTTAGCGCAGTAATTTGCAGAAAAATAGCATAACACATATATTTTTCTTAATGGACACATTGGACCTTTATAAGAAGTGCTTTAAACCAAACCCGACTAAGTTGTTACATGTATGATATTAACAAAAGTCTTTTGAAATAAAGGAAAATGAGCAAGTATTTGTATATAAATTAGAAATAAGAAATTTCGTGTTCTCACGAAAAAAGACTTTAGATGAAATATGTAGAGATAACGAACAGTATTCGAGCTCAAAAGTCCATTAACATTACAGAATAGGAGCAGAGCAAACACGAACCTCTAAGACATCAGAGGTGGGATCAGGTGCCATGGAGGAGTGAGCATCCCCTTCCGACCGGTCACACCCGCTGTATGCTCTTTGTCATGATCGGGAAATAACGGAAAATCCGTCGACAATTCAGTGTGACAAATAATGGTCTAACAATTAGTATGAGAAAAGTTAGTAAGCATTTAAATTAATGATAAATTGTATTTGCTGACTATAGCTTGGCCATTGTATCGACAATAGAACTTACAAAATGATGACTTTAAACGAGATTGCTGATATTCTTGATTCAACAACTTGTTTGTCAATTACTTACCTTGTTGAAGAAATTGTTCATACGTAGAGCATGCTCTGGCGTATCGAATCAGCTGAGAGATATAAGCTCCGTATGCAGGTGATAAGGGTATATTGCTGGATAGGTAAGAGAATTTGACGATTGAAAAGTTAAACTCATCACGTTTATCATAAAGCTTGGTTGTTAGATTACCATTAACATCTTTTTCTAATAAAATATCCAAATATGAAACAGATGTGTCAGACTCTGTAGTATTTTTATCTCAAGCTCAGCGGGATATATCGTGTCGACATAAGAATGGAAATAACCATTGTTAATTGACAATGCGTCGTCGATATATCTAAATGTCGAGTTGAGGGCAACAGCAAGTGTTTTCTTCTTTTCTCGTAAAAGATTTTGAACAAATTCTGCTTCATATAAATACAGAAATAGGTCTGCTAATAACGGGGCGCAATTGGTACCCATGGGAATTTCAATAGATTGTTGGAAGACCTGGTCTCCAAAAACCACATAGATATTGTCAATCAGAAACTCGAGTCTCTTTTTAATGTCAGCTTCAGAGTACTTGTGTGTACAATCAGATTGTTTTTTGACAAAGTAATTTTGCAAATGACCTATGACAAGGTAAGTAAATTTACGAGTTCCATTTTTATTGAAAAAGCAGCTGTTAACGATTTCAGAAAGTCTGGAATTTAATTTATCGTGGGGAATAGTTCTATATAAAGTTGAAAATTCGTAAGTTTTTATGTTGTTAATTTGGGTAAAATAAAAATACTTATTTATTTTTTCATCTTAGTCAAATATGTCAGGATCTAAAGAAACTTCAAATCTATACAAGAGGGTACACTTTTAATTTAACCTAGCCTTCGGTGTCTTTGAAAAGATAACTTTTAACGATTGCTTTTTTAATTATATCGTGTATAGAAGTAAACCTGATTACTGAAAACTAGTACAACAATGAGGAATACATACAGATACCAAGTACAGTAGATTCCCAAATATACACGAGGAATTAATTATCGCTTAATTCCGCGAGAAACACCACTTGCGAAATAAAATTACTGGCTTTTATTTTTATAGTTCTGAAATGCATGTAAAATCTCTAGATCAAACGTCTACTTGCGAATTATTGTTCTCGCGATTTGACGTCTAAGAGACATTTCGCGCTTTAAAGTACTCGCGTAAAATAAGGAATCTATAGTAGTCGAATGTCGTACATTTTCAGTTTCGGTTTTAGAAATAACAGATATGTAAATTATGTAAGCAATATAAACACCAAAATAAAAAGACAAATCTGTGATAAGAAATGTTTTACATAACATCATGTAATTGTGGTTCAAGACAGTTTGAAAAGTCGATTACTTAAGATCTTAAATCAACAGCAAATTTTGGATAAAGCAACAGTTTACTTCGTCAGTAGTTTTTCCTTGTGTTTCCTTTAAGACACGGGGGAAACCGTTTGGTAGATAATCACCGTGGTAAGAGTCTATATTGACATTTAAGAGTACTTTAATTATCTTAAATCGGATTACTCAGTCTGAAGCAGACCCTGATTGAACTTGAATCGATCACCAGCCTCTGAAACATAAGTACTAAAAATCTTCAGTTGTGCCACCGATCACACTTATTGGTCCGTGGCGTGTAATAATAACTTCTTTAGAAAACATATTCAGCACTTTTTACTTAAAATGACTCAAAAGTTTCTTTATCTTCTTTTAATCTCAGATGGGTGTATATAAATTAAATTTTATGTTTTATGACGTTGATGTCCTAAGAAAAGTATGCTCCGAAAGCATTTTTTTTTGTTATCTTATTAGTAGCTTTTTTATTTCTTTTCCTTAGAAAGTACTTTAATATCAACTTTTGCCGTTCATTTTATATATCTGTAAACTTATATAAACAGACAGGACTGATTTTTTTTTTCAAATCCAATTTAGATTAAAAAAAAAATGTTTTTATAAGCGACATTATTTATAAGATAAAACCTAGTAAAATATATTTCAGATTTGGATTATGAAACACATAATAGACCATTTGTACCAGACAACATTAGTATATAAATTGGGGGTTTACCACTGGTAGTTTCAAAGTGACCATGTTCGCGACAATTAATTAATAAATTTCATAGGTTCTTTTCTTCGTTTTCCCTTGCTTCGATCGGCCATCCCTTTATGGCAATTAGGCGCTAAGTTAAATATGGTGTGGTGAACTGCCACGAGAAAGTGGAAATTGAAAAGAATAAAATGTCCACAAAATTCCACAATTCAATTGATTTCCTGCTACTACTTGGTTGATGTTAGTGTTTTATGATCATCATAAAAGAACCATACTTCTACAGACTTTCACTTGAATGAATATATGTATTTAAGTGTGTTTGTTTTCAAGGAATCTCATCAATTTCAATTTAAAATCGTTACATATGCTTGATTGTGCATTAGAACTCAGAAGAAAATTACCCCAAAGAGGAAGAAATTGGTCCTAATATAATCAAGTGTCTAATTTTCTGAGCTTCGATGACACCTTGTAATATATATATCTAACAGAAAAGAGAGACACAGGGTATCTTTATTGGATTTTTAAACAAACGCAAAAAAAAAAAAAAAAAAAAAAAAAAAAAAACATTAGCTGTAATTGTATGGTGAACTTTGTCTAATAATCATTTATTTCAACGCACTCAACTTGTGGGGGTGGGATTGAGATTCTAGTGTAGACTAAATTGTTAGGATAAGCATTGTTTAACTTTACATTATCTCAAAATGGAAAAAAAAGATAAGATCATTGATATATGGATCGATCTATCGAAAATAAAAAAAGAGAAAATTTTTACCTTTGTCTTGCCTGACATTCTGGATGCTTTAAGTGGTGCAAAAATGGGCTGAGAAATTAAATGTTGCAGAAACAATTTTCTTCCAATTTTGAGTAATGTTTCCAAATTCAGTGTAAGTTACCTTTAGTATAACGCTTTTTTTTTAGACTAGATGTAACCACTATTTCAAAAGTTTTGAAGCACATTCTGCGAGTGTTTTGTAGTTTTAAAAATGCGTTAGATACTGAAAGAAAACTGGCTCTTGACATAAAAAAGAAAGGAGAAGGATGAGGAGAATAAAAGAATAGTTTAAAATTGTTGTTTTAATCATTTCACCATTTTATACTCAAAAAGTGTTAAACTGCTTAATATTACTATTCACATTTATCAAACATTTGTAGTTTATTTCATTTATTATCTATTTCAGAAAACCAACAATAGAAACTATTAGTATCCTACAGAGATCTAATTTAGCACTTTTCACCCTTCGACACCTAATCATAAATAAATTCACTCAATATATAAAATGTATCTTCAATGTTTATGTAATAACCTTTTAACGAAAAAAAGGATTCACTAGGCTGAAATGTAGCATGTATCCAATGTGTGTTTGGAGTCTTTTACAAATATATTATTCACTAACTCTTATATTTTAGTTTTAATAAAAAAAGCCAATATAGCAAAAATTAGCACCAAATGTTATGTTTTCCCCTATAGTATCCCTATATCTATTTCGTTCACATCCTCACAACGTCAGGGGTCCTGAGTCAATGCGTTGCCGTTAGACCACTGTTAAAGATCATTCGACATTCTACGGGCTTGCTTCGCACCAAACAGATCGGGTTTTTCATCAGTTGAAAGCAAAAAGAAATTTAGTTGACCCCTCAATGCACATTTTACAGGTTGTTTGTCACCGAAAGGGTTAAAGTGATTGCTCGGGAGATGAGAAAAACAATAAAGATTTGTATTTTCACCAAAAGATGTCGCTGCAGTCAGCCCGTAGAATAACGAATTAAATTTTCAAGGGTCCAAAGGCAACGTGTTGACTCAGGACCCATGACGTTGTGAGAATGTTTCTTTTAAAACTATCTGCTTTTAATGACAACATTTTCATTTTTTCCAGTGTGCAAATCTAAAAATTAAAAAAAAAAATTAAAAAGTGCCCATAATCGGTTGTCTGTCTCTTTGTCAGTGTTAGCCTTTGTGTTTTTTTTAAACAATATATATATATATATATATATATATATATATATATATATATATATATATATATATATATATATATATATATATATATATATATATATATATATATATATAAAGCACTAAAAACCAACAAAACTGTATATCCTAAGTGTCGGATCTACTAAGTAGATACAAGGTCACGGATGGAAATTTATATAAAGCACTAAAAATGACCAACGACACGAACAATTATTATTGTTCGTGTCGTTGGTCATTTTTAGTGCTTTATATATATATATATATATATATATATATATATATATATATATATATATATATATATATATATATATATATATATATATATATATATATATATATATATATATATATATGTATGTATGTATGTATGTATGTATAGTCTCACTAGAGACTTTTTTTCGTTTTTCCAAGCCTTTGCTAAATGGGTGTAGGAAAATCAAATGACCTGTGAAATTTCTCATAAGGACCTGTCTTCATTACAAAGTTAAAAAGGTTTAGCGAATGTAAATGTGGATTTAACTACTTAACATTAAGGGATGTAAATAGGGGTCATAATTTCTTCAATGGTCTATTAGAATATATCTTTTACCACCCTAACAATAAAATACAATAGTACACTATAGTTTACCATAATCAACTATAGTTTACTAAAGTATTAAAGTTTTAACTAATAAAAGTAAATCAAAAATTGTAATATAGTAAACCAGAGTTGTACAACTATAAATTTCAAATCGTTAAACTTAATTTTTTTCAATTCTTAATTTTACTTGATTTTTGGATATAAGTGGATATATTAATTGTATAATTATATAAAATTTACATCAATGGCATACAGTTGTATAGAATTTAAGAGATATATAGGCCCTAAATATTGAAAATCAAAGAAATTAAGTAATCACTATACTTGAAAAAACTGTAGTTTACCATAGAAAATTACAAATAACTAAGTCGCTCTCGTCGCGCAGTGGTTAAAGCGTTTGCTCTAAAGTGGCGGAGTAAGGCGATGATCCCTACGCCACGGGTTTGAATCCCACTGCGGGACATGGACACCCGTCTTTCGGATGAGACCGTATAAACCGAGGTCCTGCGTGGAACTAGGTACTGGCACAAAAAAGATTCCTCATTGCTAAAAGGCCCTCAGTGCCGAGTGCAGGTCTAAATTTACAGTCCTATACCGGCAAGTAGTGGCGTCTCCATGTGAGTGAAAAATTCTTGAAGGGACTTGAACAAACAAACAAATAACTACTAATAAAATATTTTTTGATAGGGCACAAACACAGTGCTTTTATGAATTGTAACTCTCTCCATGCAAAAAGCGCATACATTGTGTAAGGCTGTTACGCTCTTCTTTCACTTCTCCTGTCCTTCGCCTCTACTTCGGTGGCCCATCTCGACCATCCAATTGCATTCTTTCCTTTCCAATTGTTCTCTCAAATAGTCTAGGTCTTCCTCGTGCATGCTTTTCATCTGGCTGCCATATTAATTGAAAAGGATGAAGATAACGAACAGCGATTCATCTAAAAAAAAAAAAAAACCTGCAAATACTACAAATTTTTGAACAGGGTATAAACACCCTGGAAATTCCAGAGTTGAGATCAGGTGCATAAGAGGAGTAAGTATACCATATCGACCGGTCACACCCGCCTTAAGCCCCACGTTTTGATCAAATAGACGGAATAATCTGTAGTCAAATATAATATAAAAACAATGGTTTAACAATATCAGTGTAAATTCGACCATTGATATGTTGTATTTTGCAAACAAAGTTTTTATAACGACCATGAAATTTTCTAAATGTTGAAATGCTAACTTAAAATAAGGTTGTTGAAATTCCTGTGACATCAACTTATTTGTAAGTAGCCTGCCTCGGTTTAAAAATTCATTGTACTCAAAGCATGCTCTTGCGTATCGAATAAGTTGGGAGACATAACACTATAAGCAGGTTAAAGAACAATATTACTACTTAAATAAAGAAAATTGAAGACAGAAAAGCTGAAGTCATTTCGTTTATCATACAATTTAATTGTTATTTAGTCATTTTTGTCTATAGTCAGTAAAAAAATCCAAATAAGGAACATATGTGGCAGACTCCTTGGTGTCTCTTATTTCGAGTTCCCAGAGATTTATTGAGTAGACTTATGAAAGGAAGTATCTATTGTTAATTGATAAAAAGTCGTCGATAAATCTAAATGTCGAGTTGAAGGTCACATCAAGAGTTTTCTTTTCATGCAGAAGTTGGAACAACTGAATGTTGGAAGACCTGCTCTTCAATGACTTTAAAGATGATGTGAATGAGAATCGCCAGCATCCTTATAATATCATATTCAGACCTAAAAATACTTGTGTATAGAATCAGAATGAATTTTAACGAAGAAATTTTGTAGAGGACCAATCACAAGAAATGATAATTTTCGACTTGCTTTATTTAGTTTCTTCAAAAAATCCATTCAAAAATTTCAAGAGAACCGAGTAAAATTTAGTTGCAATTGTGATGAAGACCAAATTGTTTATTGACGTTAGGTAAAAGCGAATCACATGACACGTCAAGTATATTCGGTCTATTGTATGATCGATGTTAATGACTACGCCTACGTCTTGGTGTTTTGTTAAAAAGTATCATCACTTTCACGATGGCACATTATAGGTTGAATGATTCCATACATTATTTATGTGGTCGTTTGCAATCATAAGGAAACGCAGTGCCTAGTTTCCTGATCCAGAATTCTTATTTTCTGCGGAGTTAAGAACTTAAAGAGGGATTTTAAGTTGTATAGTATATTTTTTCTAACAGTTTAACCCTCTTTTAAAGGATATAGCCGCCAAATGAATTGAATTGTTTCTAAAGATGTCTCCCATTATTAATCATTTACTTATACGGCGATATTCTCTTATTAAGTAAACCCTTTGTTTCCCATCTTTCCCAAATATAAATCAGTCCGCATAGAGTACATTCACTTCCACTGACAACAGTGAACGTTAACAATTTGATTTTCCCAAGTTTAAGTATGAAAATTTTATCCACTAAGGTTGCTAGTAAACAAATTCCTTGTTATCAAAATATCACAAGCTTTACAATGTTATGTAGAACATTTGGAAATGGAACACATGGGGTCCAAAAGAGAATTATATGTTGGTTTGGTCTGTTCTACTAAACCTCTTTCTTAACTCCTCACCAAAATATCAACAGCAGCGAAACAGAAACTTCAGGAGAACTGTACAACAACATATTCGAGAAGTGTTGTTATTCAGATGTAGATACTTAAAAACTCCAATGAACTTTAAGAAAATATGAAATCACAAACTCTACCAAATTCAATAATATCAAATCGTACGACTTTTCAACACTTTATGCAACCATTACCCACGATTAATATAAGTCCAGGCCTTCTGATATCATAGACAGCTGATATTTTAATAAAAATGGGACAAATTAATTTGCATTGGGCATCTGCAAAATTATTTTGTTAAAAAATATTCTGATTTTACACACAAGTACCCCGATGTTGATATTAAAAAGATGCAATTGTTTCTGATTGACAATATCTAAGTAGTTTTTGGAGATCAAGTTTTCCAATAATGTTTTAATTCCCATGGGTACTAATTGCGTCCCGTTATTAGCTGACATTATTTTGTATTCATATGAATCGAAGCAAAATTTATTCCAAGCCTTCTGCATAAAAAGTAGAAGTCTCTTGCTTTACTTTTGAATCGATATTTACATATATCGACAACGTTTTATCAATTAAGAATAACCGTTTTTATTTCCACGTTGGTTCGATATTTCCCTTTGAACTCGAAAGAAAAGACACTACAAAGTATGACACATCTGTTTCATATTTGGATATTTAACTAGAAAAACGCAACTTCCCATATTTATGTAGCAATATACCATTATCAGCTGCATATGGAGTTTATGTCGCCCAGTTGATTCGATACGCAAGAGCCTGCTCTTAAGTACGAATAATTTCTAAAACAAGGCAAATTATTGACAAATAAGTTGATAATACATGGAAATAAACAATCCAGTTTAAGGTCAACATTTCGCAAATTCTATGGTCAATACAATGACATTGTTAGCAAATACAATCTATCGTAAATTAGAATATTGACTGATGTTTTTCATACAAGTTTTCACACCGAATTCTCTCCGGATTTCTCAGTTTGCCTGATCATCAAAGGAGCACAGGAGGGGGTGGCCATTCAACAGGGGATGCTTACTCCTCCATGGCACCTCTGATGTTTGAGAGGTCCGTGTTTGTTCTGCTCCCAGTTTTATTATTTTTCAATGGACTTTTGAGCTTGATTACTCTTCGTTATCCTATAATACAGCAAAACTGACTGTTTTCCTTATCAACTAGTCTATTGTGAAAAGAAAAAAGGAACCCGGATATAACACAAACCTGCTTCACATCGTTCTATATCTCAACCTTTTGATATTTCATTTTCCTCTATACCGCATATTCGAATCCTTCATAAATCCCTACCATCGCTTCAGCGATCTTGCTTGGTACACCATGTAATTGCATTATTATAATAACTTTTAATGTGCAACAAGTCGAAGGTCTTCTCAATATTCACTAAAATGTATGTTATTTAATTGGTGCCCTTCGGTCAGCCATTTGCTTATTCTAAAATGTTTCTTTAAATAAAAAAATGTTCTGATGATCCACTTGCTTGTCTAAATCCCGCCTGCTCTGTTTCCTTTTTACTTTATTTTTGATTCCGGTTGTCAATAAATATTCTGAGAACACTTTATTGATGACTAGTGATAGGAATACTCCCCACGTATGTTAATTTACAGTCCCTTCTTGAATATTTTACATTAGGATTCCGTTTCCATGTCTGTTTTCTCGTGTAGGTTGTTTCCCGAAAAATATCATAGTGTATACCAATCAGTCCCTTCTCTGAATTACCGAGATATGATTTGATAATGGAATGAACCACCGAAATATGGCCAAAATAATGCCGACTCGGCGTAAAACAATAATAATCAATTAATCACTCCAAACTTGAGCTGTTTTATAAAGTTTATACCTCTCTCAATTGCAATTGCATATAAAAGCTAGAACAATATCACAAAATTTACACATTTTGGATGTGGTTCTGAACTTGAGGGTGTTATACTCTTATTGAATATTAAAACGCTACTTTGTTATTTCCCTGGATTGAAATTAAGCGTACTCAATACAATTTACTCCAATACAAAAACCTGAATCTGAAATGCTCCCGTTTATACCGTGGTTGCTGGTAAAATTTAGAATGCGTGTATAAAATAGATTGAGTTTTGAAGAATGTCGGAATTCTTGTGAAAATTCATAAGTAGAGTCTTTTTCTCTAAATAAGTCCTGCTTAGGATGGAAGTGAAATCGTTTCACTTTGAATTTCAATGAAGAGTGAAATTACCCTCAAATGTGTTGGCAAGTTGAAGTTCTTATGGAATATTTTTACACTAACAATACTTTGGCTTTTACGAAGGATACAAAAGCTTTTTTATGTACTAAACTGTACATAATAATTGTGTTAATCACAAGTTAGTGATTTATTTGAAACACTTGAAAAAAATTATCATTGATCCTCACGTTTCAATCAGGCCATCTGATGTTGCAACAGCATCTGCATTTGGCCTTCTTTTAATTTCATCACTGCCTTAGTTCTCAACAGATCTCTCCATTTCATTTTCTCCTATCTATTCCTTATAAGCTTAAATTTAAATAATGGTCACTGTACGTATCCGCTCCACTCAACACTCTGATGTGTATGATGCTCTTATACCAATTCTCGCCTTTCTGACTAAGTGTTCTATCATCTGACTATTCCACGTTTTTATGGATCTCGTATGGAAGTGTTGCTCTAGTCCAATCATGCCATTTGTACGACAGAAGTCACGTAGCTGTTTTTCATTGGCATTCATATTTCCTTCTCCATGGCTTCTCATTCCTTCTTTCCCTGCTGACATTTTCTTTTCCAAATTAACATTAAACTCTCCCATTAAATTATTATACCATGCTTATTGTACCCTCTAATTACTTCTTGCATTCGGTTGAAGAAGTCCTCTTTCACCTCAAAATTTGCCTCATTTGTTAGTGCAAGTTCCAAGACAATTCAAAATTTCTTGTGCTTAGAGTAGAATCGTGTCTTTTATAATTCTCCTACTGTAGCAGGGTCATCTTTGCTCTTTCTTTCATCATAATTTCATAATTTCTGTCTTCTACATATAATACATACTATCCAGTCTGGACTTATGGTCGATCCCACTCTTTTTCATTTCCTCTCATTAATACCAGAATCTCAGACTTATATGTCCTCAGCTCTCTCGCTGCCACTGACCATTGAAGATCTAGATTTTTCAGCCATCTTGCGAGCTTTCTAACAGTCAATGAAAGACTGCTGTTTTCTGCCAAGAAGCAATCCTGTCGGCTTCTGGTATTCTCGTTGGGTTTCATGTTGCTACCCGCAACAGCCCTCCCATTTTTTGTACATCTTTTTAGCATTTACAGTTCTTGTAACAATATCTTTTTTACAGAGTACATAATACATAATGCTTATTGTTGATAGGCTATATATTGGAGAGGAGAGGCTTCCACACACTGGCTCTCCTTTTGATACTGCTACTAACCAGCAGTGGAGACTGACAATGATAAAGCTCACAGACACACAGACACACTAAACGCATCGCACAATTTTATCCTAAATTATCAAATTTAAATCAAAATTGCTCATATTTATTTGATTCCAATGTATTAAAAAAAATTAGCTTTGTAAAACTCAAATGATCACATAAGAAAGTTCTCTTCAATACAAAATAATCATGCTTTAAATTTGATCTTAAACAAGCATCCTGCTTATTTAACAGAAGAGGAGATTCAAGTGTGACAGCATAAGATTTCAAAGCCTTACATGAGATCTTGTATCTAAAAATATGCCTTATAAAAGAACAAACTTATAACAGGTTAAATTAACGTGTAATCATATTTGTTAATTTTAAATCAAATTATATTTTCAAATTTATTTTCCCTTAAGGAAAGGATGGGGTTTCCAGAAAGAGAATTCGTTTGATATTCAGATACTAATAGTTTAAACATACTTTGCAATCATTTGCTGATATCGATTTTGTTGAGAAATTAATTCACTTATGTAGGTAATGAGAAAAAAAATGTGCTTTTCAAAAAACCATGTATTTATAGCATAAAATCTTTAAATTTCACTTTTCGCTGTTTGTCACGGTTATAACGATGCTAGAGTCTGCAAATATATCAAATTGCTCAGAAACATCTCCCCCTAGATTTCCTTCATGTTTAATAAAGAAAGCTGACCGAATGGACTGTGAGCAATCCCTTTAGATGTGTATTAACACTTAATGTGCACCGGTTGCCTGACGATGGCTTTTCCGGGAAAAACATTATTTTTATTAGGGTGGACCGGATAATATATTATATTAATGTTCATTAACTCTGTTTGCATGACATGTATATTCCTCGTGGACCATAAAACGTGTGTATAATTGCAGAAGATACATTTTGATGCTTGTTATTTTACCATGCAATTTGAGAAGTTTAAAATGCTGTCCATAGAATAATTGCATGAAATTTCATTTCGACGATTTTTTAAAAAGAAATCTTAAACGAAACACATAACTACGTATAAACTAAGATTCCGAGCTTAATTGCTTTCTCTGATACACTTAAGACACAGAAGACAGATTAATATTTTTTATGCTCGAGTTTTATTATGAACAAATATAACTTCCCATCTCTCGATTTATCGGCGTATTTTTGAGCGGAGTACATAAATAACCCTAGTTAATACTGTAAAAATATTTTATGCAGAAAGAATAATAATAAATTGTGATGAGCTATTATAAATCTTTCTGAACATTCAGATTTTGAATTATCTTACCCTAAAATATTCTGAAAGCACCTTCCATTAAAAAAAACACATCAACGTAAAGTGAAGATATTTAATTGGAACCACTACCTTGAAAAAAAAACCCCATACGGATAGTTTTTTTTTTTTATATTGTGCAATGGCACTTTTCCAATATTAAATATATTGTGCTTTGCAGTCAAATAATGAAATAACATAATAATGTACACTCCTACATTTGTATTCGAAAACAAGTGCACAATTTGTTAATTTTATGATTCCCACATTACATCGATCCTGCTTGCATGTTGTTACGCTGCCTACATTTAAGTATCAAAAGCTTTCGATATCATTTTACTAATCAGTTGTAGAAATACTCATTTAGCATAAAAACTAAGTCTCTGTGGTCAGAAATAGTTACGTAAGCACTCCGTTGTATATCAGTATCTTTGTATCCAAAAATATTCAGTTGTAAATATTGAAATACAGGAGAATCATTCAAATGTGCAGGGTAATTATAAGTTATATGGATTTCCCCAAAGAGAAATAATCTAATATTCCTGACTGGTTTTCATTTATGAAGACAATGAACCTAGTTTAGATGGAAACATGACGATTTTGAAATAAGTATGCAATGTTGTATTGACAATATTTAAAGAATCACAAATAACCATGCACCCTTACTTAAAACACTCTACATGTATATATGCTGCACGAAAAATACATGCAATGAATGTAAAGGCAAAATGACAAAGGCTAGTGCCAAAGGAGGTGATAAGTTCTAAGAGTGCCTTAACAACAGTTTAGAGAGCATCATTTGAGTTTCGTTTCCAATCTCGTAAACAAGGATGGAGACTGGAAGTCCACTGATCAAGATTTTTTTTTTTTCAAAAGTAGTGATAGAAGTCAGTTACACTGTGGGTAAAATTTTAGAAAGAGTTTACACTGTATGTACCAATGAACTGTTTCATCTCATACTGATTAAAGAGATGCTAGGTAAAAAAGATAAAATAAGGCTTAGCATGCGGATTTATTCCAAGACTTATACGATATACCATTTTGTAAATTAAAGTGTCCGTCTTTAATTTGGGCAAAATTTTCATTCTCTCACTTAACTCAGCTTATCTATAATTACATTTTGTTTCTATCTAATATTCAGTTCTATGTAATTTGTAAACTTGATATATTTTAGTCTTTTCTGAAAATAATGATGCAATTGTAATCAATGTGTGTGTGTGTGTGTGTGAGTGTATGTGAATTGAGAGACACAATATATATATATATATATATATATATATATATATATATATATATATATATATATATATATATATATATATATATATATATATATATATATATATATATATATATATATGTATGTATGTATGTATGTATGTATGTATATATATATATATATAGTTCAATTTACTAAAAGAATCTTTGAAGTTATGGACCTCAAGAAAAAATATAGTATGCAAATTAAAATATAATGCCCAAAATAATCTTGCCAAATACTGACACAGCATGTCATATACCCTACCTAGGGACAACTTGAAGTATGTGTTGATTAAAGGGATAATGTCCTTTCTATCAAAATTATGAATTCTATAATCTATAACAACTGGATTTGATTGTAAGGGGTCCGGATCCACGCACAGTCAACAAGGTGGGGCTTGTATTGAGAAAATAAAGCAGATCGATGTCACTGGGAGATACTCACATGAGCAAATTCTAGTCACAGAAAAAAAATAAGCTTGAATGCAAGAGGGGGGGGGGGGGATTTCAATATTGACTGGCCGAGGATATAGCATTAATCATTGATTGTTATACTAGTATGGTTTTGGTTGCAAACACTTGTTTCATAATCAGATCCAGTAAAAATTGTGTAACACAAGTGTCTTATGTGTAATTAGTTTTCAGTTAATTGCATTAGTTCTTCGAAAAGTGATTAGTGTGCTTGATGTGAATACCATGCTGGAGTTTGTTGTGTTGAATCAAAGGAATTGTAACAAGATTACTACACGTGCTGGATGATATTAACACTGAAACAACAATTTTGCATTGAACGGATTAGATAATCAGCAGAAACACATTAATTTGTTCAAGGAAAATGTATACGTCTCACAAAAGACTTCGAAACATTGTTTTATTCCAATGCGCACGAATATATTATATGTAGAAATCGAGTTTTCTTGAAGAACAAAAGCCCGTCCACTTTGAAATTGTTGTATTTAGGTAATGCAAAAGTTGTGTATTTGCTTTTAGAAATGCTTTTACCTATCCATCCTTTGATCTATGGTATTGTTATTTTGTATGAAAAGTGCAGTTTTTCTGCACAACTTACAGTAAGTAGAAGAACAGATACCATGTGAAAGAAACACATTTATTGATGCTTGTGTAATTAGATATATAACGTGAATCGCGGGATTATCTTTTTTGTTCTTTTACACTTAGAAGCATTAGAATTAGAGTTTTTGACCAAATCCGATATTTTTCATCCTAAATGACTTTTATATACTGAAGAAATCTTTATAAAAACAAATAAAATGATTACAAAAAGTTAACAACTCACTACATGAACTAACCTGTCCACCTGAGTTGATAAAGGATGGTCAGTTACTTTTAAATGAGCTTATTCAAGAGAGAATACATGTATATTTTTTTCTCATAATATCATTACACTGTCTACCTTTAAACATTTGTTAAAGCTGATCTCGATAATTCGTGAGAATCGTGTTGTATGAAGAAAAATCCTGATTTCTAATCACAAAAGCGGGTACCAATGTATTATATGTACATTTTCATTTTCTAATGTCAAAAAGCTGATCTGTAGGAAATCATTTTAGTTAGTTATTCGCTTATTGTATTAGATGTATTATAGAACCTATAAGTAGTATACATCAAATTTATAACATTATTGATTTGTATTTAATTAGACTTTAACTTAACGTTTACTTCTTAAAGCTAAGTTAGTAAGTCCTCTTACAATTTTGTAAAACCGTTTTCTCTAGCTACAAGTCCTAGGATGAGGCTGTTGAAATTGAGACAGAAAGATTGAAAATTCATTATGTTTTTGAAAATTTATCCATATTCCTGGACATTTAGTCAGCAAAATATATACAATGAGACAGTAAGTTATTAGCCCTTTCCAAAAAAATTAATTTGTGTCTCCTAGGCTCAGTTTCGAAGGCGGGGCAAAATTGATCAGGACATAAAACGCATTATTCTGTTTAAATCCTCCTCTCATTATTTAGAAGGCGAATTTCATAAACAAAATATGGTAGTGAACAAATACTTTATCCAGTCGTAAAAATAACGTCATCTGGATTTAGAAATCTTCCATCGGGGGGGGGGGGGGGGGGGGGGTTGAACGTCGAATCCTATAGGCCTCATTTTTACTCGTTTAGCACTCAGTCTTCTATACATGCAGTTTTCATACTGGGATTCATTAAAACGTTTCGTTCAGTTAACTTATCCTGCCCTTTAACTTTAACCGATATCTAAAGTCTTATTCTCTCAACATTTATCAATTCTTACTATGAATTAAAATAAGTATTCATACTTATGTTTCTAAAATATCAACATAATAACTGTTCCTTCACCATACACTTGGCACTTTGAAGTGAAAGTTGCGTGTTCTTCGGATGAGACCTTAAAAACTGAGGCCCCGTATCACGGCAGGCGTTGGCACGATATAAAGGTCCTTCACTGCTCAGTGGCTCTGAGTACGAGTAAAGGTCAAAATTTGAATGTAGCCCTTCACCGGTACATGGTGACGTCTCTACATGAATGAAACATTCTCAAATGGGACGTAAAACAACATACAATGAATCAATCAATCATATTGGGATACTTTACCCAATGTAGACATTAATGGTAACTTATTAATTAAACTTTAATTTATGAGGAACGGGATGACCAACTTTTCTGTCATCAACTTTCATCATTTATGTTTCAATATACCATGATCACCTGCATGCGGTGTTTGACTCATAATTCATTAGAGTGTTCTGTGCATGATCAATTTCTAAATCGAGGGAGGCTTTAGACTGATAAGTTAAATGAAATATGAGGATAACGAACAGTAATCAAGCTCCAATGTCCATTAAAACAGTACAAAATGAGAGCAGAGCATATACGGACCTCTAAAAACATCAGAGAAGGGATCAGGTGCCAAGGAGGAGTAAGCATCTCGTGTTGACCGGTCACACTCCTGTTTCCCTTGTCATGTTCGGGCAAACGTGAAAATCCGTAGACAATTCATTGTGATATTATGACTGGTCTGCAATAAAAAGGCTCAACAAAGGACGTCTGGAACGATTTATTTGAAAAGAAAAAAAGTTGATCGAAGCGAACTTTGTCACGTAAAAGCAGTTTGGTGATTCATTAATTAATATTAATTAGTCGGGGTGCCTGAAAGTTTAAGTACCATGTAGTTAAAAAAAATAGGGGTGACCCCATATTCGAAACAAGTTCCAGTGATTTTAGTACATAGTTTTACACTATGCCAATTCTGCATTAATGCAACTTTGCTAATGGCTTTTGGCAATCTTGTAATCATTATCAAAGAAAAAGTCATGATATCTGAGCAGCTGCATGCACACAATCTATCCCTTCTACCTCCATGGGAATTATTTTGTGTTGCCCAAACTTCTTTTGATGGAAGGTATAGTTTAGGACTCATCGTGCATGGTCTATATTACCTTTTTATGTTTATAAGAGAGCCAACTTAACTTGCATGTATTCTGTACCTGGTCAAAATTTTCAGGTATTGTATTTTTGTTCTAGTGTGGTGACACATTTTTTTTATGAAAATATGTTGCAATGGAATTATGGTGCAAGGTGTCATATTATACATCATTGTGTAAGCTTTGTAATACATTATATTTGAGTTTCCCTTTCTGGTCCCATTTTTTTGTTAACCCTGTATACATTTTCGTCATTTTCTTAAATAAGTAACGTTTTTTAACTTCTACGTGGGGTCACCTTTTTTTTTTTTTTTTTTTTTGCCTACCTTTAACAATAACTCCCAGTCGATTGACAGGAGAACTAAGGAACATAAATAAGTCGATGTTTCAGGGATATCTACAATCTTATTTAAAGTCAAGGTGATAAATTCCTGCCATGGGGGATGCTAGGCTTTACCTAGATTTACAATGATTTTTCGTGGGGTGACAATTTCACACGTTGCTCTCAAAACTATGTAATATTTTTTTTATAATATGAAGTTACCAGGACCATACATAAGTACATAAGTTTATTTTCAAAATGATTTGAAGAAGGTTATTTATTACCCCATTTTAGGAAAATAAGAATTTAAGAGAATGCATGACATCAAGATATAATAACATTTACAGCATAAGCCCCCCCCCCCCCCCCTTTAAACCGATCGATCATGCCAAACAACACTGGTAAAGTCCAATATCACATTAAGCAGCTCCAATTTACCGATTTTCAAATTATATTGACACTTTAGAACTTAGATTTGAAGTTATTTATTTTAACTAATACTGAGAATGGGTTAGTATTAAGACAATCACTGTTTTCAACACGTCGGCGACATTTTAAGTCTGTAAATAGTAACCAGGAATGGAAGAAACTAAAGAATCTCAGTATAAAATTTACATGAAAGACCAATAGCGAGATAGGGCTTAAATGGTTACCAGATTAACTCAACCTTATCTGGCACACATAAAACAATTTTACAACTTTCTGGAGAATTTATGTTTATTACGATGTTATACTAAATTTGTCTTTTAGATGCTCGGCAATAGAAAAGGTTTTAATTAATTATTTTGCCCCTACCCTCAAGCGCAAAATCTGGGAACACTAATTTTACAATTTGATAAAATGACTCGTAGCTTATTGTCATAATGCGTGTTTACTTGCAAAATATCTAGGTATACGGATAATTTATTTCAGAAGAAAATGATTTTTCCCGTTATACCCCCACTATTAATTTCCATCTTGGCAGCATTCTGGATACTGAATCTAGGAACAGTGTATGATTTTTGCAACAGTGTATGCTAGAACATTATATAAGTATAAAAATTGTTTGCCTTCTAGACTCTATGATAAAAGAAAAAAATATAAAAAATCCTTTAATTTTCAAGATATGATCAATTTAGCTACGCCTTTGTGCCTTAATCCAAAGCACAGAGGACATGAATTGAACAATTGGTAGATGACAGGGTTAACTCACACTGTACAAACGCTTTCTGCTAGATGTTCATTGGTAAAGAATTTCATAAGTTTAATGTAGTATTTCAAAATATTATCTTTTAAGTCAAAGCCTCGGGCCTGTACATTGCACCCATGAATGACCATTTTATAATTTTTGTAGAGAGCTGAGTTGCCAAAATACAAATAGTTTTTCGTAAGTACGTCTTTAGGGATTTCAAAGATGTATTTTAAAGAAGGTTTGGTTATATTCCAGGCCCCATAGTGGCTGAGACCATGAAATTAATTATTTTTCCTCCTCTATATCCTTAATGCTACGTACCAAACTGAGTTAAAATATGTGCTGCTATTTCAGGGAAGTTGAAAATGTTCACAAGATTACAAACAAAGCACGAGAAGAACCCACTAGCAATAGGTCAACCGAGTGAACTTAAAATGATATTACACAATAATACACAGGGACAATACAAAGTGTAATTGTCGAAAATATGATTTTATTGACATAATTATATCTCTGATCATGCGATAATTTCAAAAGAGATGAACTTACTATTTCAAATATATATTACATGTATATACCAGTGATATGCCACTTTTACGGAAATGGATTCATACACTGCTTGTCCGAAGGGTATACAGTCTTTCTGTGATTTCTAAAACCAAACCAGGACGGAAAAACGAAGTATCTCTATTCCTTGGAAAAAGAGAACAAACTTTGTATTATATTGGTGATAGCATTTATCCCACATATGCGCCGTTTCATCACTTGATATGTATAAAAACCAATCTATATAACAAAAATTTGCAAAATTTTATACATTTTTATGTCCGGTATTTGATTCATTGTCAACTGATCGTTTGTGTTTAGATTCAACATTTTCTGGCATCGTCTCCATCGAGTCTCGTTTCGTATTAGAAAGTCCTGGAAGAGTGTTACCATCTAAATCACTCATATCTCTTTTATAATTGTAAAGATTCATTCCACCTAGGCTACTAAGACCTCTCTTGTACCCATGTAAACTAAACCCACCCAAAGAATTTAAGCCTCGCTTTGAAAATCCACCGTGGAGTGACATACCACCAAGAGAACTTAAACCTCTTTTGGAAAATCCTCCATGAAGTGACATACCACCAAGAGAACTCAGTCCTCGTTTTGAAAACCCTCCATGTAGTGACATACCACCGAGGGAACTTAGACCTCGTTTTGAAAATCCACCATGTAGAGACATGCCACCCAGAGAACTTAGACCTCGTTTCTTGAATTCACCATGAAGAGACATTCCACCCAAATTGCTGAGAGCTTGCTTATTAAAACCTCCGTGTAATGGCATTCCTCCAAGAGAACTTAACCCTCGCTTGTAACCATGGAGGGAAAAACCACCAAGAGAACTAAGAGCTCTTTTATAATTATGCAGTCCGAATCCACCCAAGGAATCTAACCCTCTTTTATAATAGCTGTGCAGAGACATTCCTCCTAGGTTACTTAGCCCACGTTTTAAATTGTGGAGAGACATTCCGCCTAATGAGCTAAGTCCCCGCTTTGCAAAGTTGTGAAGATTTAAGCCTCCGAGAGAATTAAGTCCTCTTTTATATCCATGAAGGGAAAATCCACCTAAACTGCTAAGTGCTCTTTTCTCATTGTCACTAGAGAAATCCTTGCCACGAATGATTTCATCAATTCTACTCTCTGATGGGGACGTTTGATGAAAAAGATCTAGGACATCACTATTTTGACTCTCTGATGGGGTATTGTTGTCAATTTCACTGTCGATGGGTTCTGGTTCCTGTTGAAAGATGTCTTCTAGATTGTCTCCTGCTTCCCTGTAACCTTTATGTACGATGGTGCCGCCTAGATTGTCAAGGGGAGGCAATGTAGTCATGGAGAGTGGTGCTGGCGTGGTGAGAGTCCATCCCAAAAGTAATTCTAGTAGTTGACTGTCTTCTGAAGGATCGTAACTTCGAGTCTAAAAAGAAGTAAAAAGTAATGTTTATGTTGCTTAAATTTGCCTACATTATTTCTTGTGTAACGGTTGATTGTTTTATGAATATAAAATAAAATACATGTTTATTTTCACCAACAAAGGAGATTGGGGAACAAGGCGTGCAAAATGCAGCATGGCTTTAAAGTTATAAAAGTCATATTCATTTTGTGAAATTACTATTTAAAGTAAAATTTTTGTCATTGAAAAGTATGAAATTTTGACAAACAAAACTTTTCTGCGTATTTTTGTATGAAGAATTGATCACTCTTTGGTGTATGCAGGCTGTTTCATAAAAGAATGATTAAAATCTTTGTGAGATTGATGCGATTTGTGGAGATTTTACATCAAATTATACGTTAAATGAAATATTAAAGAAAATTTTCATCATTGAAATTCAATTTTTCAATTTCATGTTTGTCGCACAATAAGCATTTAATCGCCTTGTTCGCCCATCTACTTTTTCTCTACCTTAAAGAAAGAAATATGATTGCATGAATTTACTTTGAATATAAAATAAAACAAGTGATAAAGATTTTTTACATGAGATGTCCAGTTTTATTCAGTAAAGAACTTGTATTTCATGGCTGGATGGCGGGGGATAGAATTATAGGTTTTGTAACTATACTAGAGTGGTGAATCTTTCCACGGCTATCGTAAACTTGTCCCCCGGCTTATTGGATTACTTTAATCAAGACATAAATGAATTATTGACACTGGGTGTTCTCCCAGAAAGACAATTCCTCGGTAACCGACGACTAATTAGAGACCTAGGCTTTAAGTCAATACCCATGTATTTGACCCTTTAGGAGCTTAGCGGGCACGTGATTAAGAAAAACGATTGCTGTGTTGTGAATTTTGATAGTGTGTTAGAAGTATAACTATGTTAGCGAATGCTTACAACTGATAAGAAAATTTTTTCCAGTCGTTTTATTTCATACAAATCAAACAGAGATTCTTAAAGTGTAATTCATTTTTGATAGCAACAAAAGTTAAGGGATTCGTCGATATTTGAGAAAGCTTTAAAAACACTTCCTAAATTTTCAATATTCAAAATCCTATTAGCTGCGTTGATGTATTTTTGAGGCGTCAATGGTATAAGTTAGAAATTGAATTCTACAAGAAATCCGATTTTTAAGGCTAAAAGATCTGTGTGTAGGCATTGTTTTGCAGGCTTTGCAGTTCTTTACAACTGATTCTATCCAACAGTTCCTTGATCAGAGTATGGTAACAATTGAATTATAAGGCTATTACAGGAAACAATTGTACTTAGTGGAGACCACTGGCCTGATGGTAGGGGCTGTTAATTGACCTTGTTACATAATTTATCTGTGTGAAATATTGGTTTATTTACCATTATCTTCTGTATATAGACGACAGAAGTTCTCGTCCTGTTTATGTGTGCCATGTAATCAACTGAAATAAATAAATTATTGATCTCTGATCTTTAAGTCTCACTGATTTCGATTTCTATCGAATAAGATGTTAATTCCGAGTACGTGTCACATCAACCGTATGTTGAAACAAAGGACTAAAATGCTTATAAAAGTGCAGGGAAAAATTCGTGTAGGTGATGACAAACTAATTAGCAGAGCCTTGTGTGTTTTTTACAGTAGGGTTCGGGTGATACTTTATAATTTCATTATGCTGTTTCAACTCTTAATAATTCAATTTTCCTTACTTTCATCACTTTGAACTAATGTACTTCTACGGTGAATTTTTTCTGTTCATTTTCCAATGAATGTAATGTCTTAGTAACCGAACTACTTTTCATTATTTATTTTGATACAGCTGTTGTTTGTGTTTGTCATTCCAATAATAGTATGAACCCGACTGTGTTATAAACTAATAGTCTCTAAAACGTACGACAATGTTCTTTTCATGTTTGTAGATCTTTTGTGCTTTAAAGGAAATATTTTAATCATATATTTCTATTTTTAAATCATACAATAAAAATTCTTGTTGAGAAGAAAAAAGAAAAATATTCAAATAAATTATTAAGCGAAGTAATTGTTGTCAATGGGTAATGCCGGGGATGGCAAGGGATATAACTCTGTAAAGAAGCACGTGTTTTACGTTTTTTATTTGTAAAGAAAGAATTTACATTGAATTTAGTACAAATTGAAAACCAAACTAGAAAAAAAATTGTTATGTAGGTTATGAAAATTAAATGATAAGAAGGACCTTAGACTAAGTTTTCCTGATGTGAGTGTTATTATCACATTCGCAAGTATTTCGTCTGCACATCAAACTTATACAGGGTATTAACCATGTTAATTGTCACAAGTTGTACGTGTATTTTAAGGTGTATCGACAAGCAAGTTTATTTCTAGATTTTTTTAAACCTGAAGATATCTCTTTCTAATATTCCACTGCACTCCACTCGACGTGTTACCGTTGACCGTTTGCTTACCGACAACAAAGCAAGTTTCTGCATGCTTTATGTGTAATCGCTTTTAAAAATTGCGCGTGAAGATTTTCATAACTCACGTAATCGATAACTTAGTAAATCATTATAAAGACAATAAAACATAACGGGGAATTCTTTATTTTTATGACATTTAAAAGAAAATAATACCCGCCTTGTGTACTACAGGCTTTTAGATCCGCTCCCAAGAATCGTGTAATTTTCCAATCGATATATTTCTACGCACCTGTCGGCATGTAAATTCCGTGCACAATTTTTTGAGTTAGCTAAATAATGAGTATGTACATGAAAAGAAACATGTTTTTCGCTGAAATTGAATTATAAGCATTGACTATATAAATTATTTTGTTCATTGAGAAATGAATCTAAAAAACAAATCGCACACTTTTTTATGAAAGCCTTCGGCTTTCATAAAGTGTGCGATTCGTTTTTTAGATTCATTTCTCAATGAACAAAATAATTTATATAGTCAATCCTATAATATTATTTTTTGATAGCAAATCGAACAAGAAAGAAAAATATAATGTATTCGTTCATCAAGAATTTTGAACACGAAAAAAAACATTTTTTTGTCATTTTACCCTTATTTTAAATAAGATTCAATAAATCTCACTATTTATTTTAATAAAATAATGTTAACAATATTTAAACAGTTTTAAATGTACTAAAAAAATTAAGTGTTCTTAACTCAAAAACATACTGCACATAGCTGAATATACAAATAGTAAAAAATCAACTTCAACATTAACATGTACATGTATATAATATGTCGATTTACAACAAAAAACATAAAATTTAATAAAAATTTACCTATCTGATTTGATATGTTATGATTCGGTATATGTTCACTATATTTGCAGAAAGTAGCTAACATTTTCAATTTTGTATGCACATGTGCATAATCTAAAAGAATTGCAATTTTCGATGCAATTCAAAAGTTATACCCTAACCCTAACCCTGAGTTTTTATAAGGCCCGATGTCAAAATAAAAATACAACAAAAACTGGCCAGACCTTGTTACATGTAAGTACCTAGTAAATTTTATGATTGGTTAGTACATAGCTAAATGCTGACTGTAATTTGGTGTGAAACATACATGTGTATCTATGCACTAGTAAAACCTACCTTTTCCCCATTAATCCCAGTTTCCTTTTTATATTTCTATTTTCAGTATTATCAGAATTTTTACTTGGTTTATTGATATACATACATGTATACATACAAATTTTAGCAGATCCTAATTGCTAAGGTCTCTTAAATTATAGATAATACAGTGTACAAGAGGGTACATATACGTCATTCATTCAATCAGATTTCAATTATATACAAATGTGTGCCTTTATTCTCTGAATACAGCTTCATGAGCTTACAAACTATGAAGAAAGGGACGAAACTCAGAAACAAGGAAAAAATATCGATTTTTTAAAAGATCGCATGCAATGTCCAAAGCGGAATAACTGAGTCGGGTTCTCTCGGAGATACTGAAGCAGGATTCGTTGTGCATTTTCCCTGTATCAATGTATGCAGTATATATGTACTCTGCAAGGCCGTAACAACCATTGAGGAAAGTGAAAGATTTGCATTTTTGTAACTAAAAACGAAAGCAATCCTTTGCATAAATTATTTATGATATGTCATTTTACTTAATAAATATTTTCAAAAAAAATAACTCATTTTTTTTCTGCTTTAAGATGAGATAATGCTTCTGCGATATTGTTTCGACCTTCTACAAATTACTTCTTTTCCTTGATTGTAAAGGGGCCGGGTGGGGGTTACAGTGCTTTCAAGACATGATTTACTAAAAATTAGATATGAATTTGTCTTGCTTAAGAAGATGGGCGAACAAGGCGAGTGAAATTTGTATAGTGTAACAAATATGAAGTTGAAACATTAAACCTGAATCATAACAAAATTCTATTTGATATCTCACCTAACATATAATGTATACTTTATTAAATTTTTCAAAATTTGCAAAGATCTTACAAAGATTGAAATCATATCATATACACACTAAAGAGGGCAAAAAGGGATCATTTCTCATACTATAACACAATTTTTCTTTATATGAATATGAGTGATTTATGAAAATCAAACAAAGCCAAAATACATGAGAGGAAATCTGATTTGACAAAAATTAGCATTTATAAACATAAATGTGTTTTTGGCAACCATTTTAAACAAAGAGTTATAGTGTATCTCCTACTTAAGAAATAATTAGGAAGAGTTATCCAATCTTGGTCACCGCTAGGGGGCATCCCAAACAGAAGTAACGCTGTTATTTTAGCTGGAAGTTTGATTGTTTTTTGTTTAACGTCCCTCTCAAGAATTTTTCACTCACACACAGCTCCTTACTCTGCCACTCTAAAGCAGACACTCTAACCACTGCGCAACGCGGGCGAGTTTTTTCACAGCCCACCTCCCTCCCTAACCATGTAAAGCAATATGTATGTCTATTAAATTACAGCTAATGTTCATGGCATTGTTTAAGCATCAGTTGTAATAATTGTTTTGATCTAGTCAATCAGTTTATACATGTACCTCCAGGTGCAGTTTTCTAAGCTAATTTTTTTCTGTGCTGTTTTTAACTTTATGCTTCTTTCTAAAAAATGTGGTGTGATGTATTTTAATTAGCTAATTGGATGTCTGGCAATTTTTGGTCCCCACCTATGATTTTCAAAAACATAACAAAGAATATATGCTTCTTTTTTTAAAACATGCGTTGTGATACATGTATCTTAATTTAGCTAATTGGATATGGGGCGATTTTTGGTCCTCCACCACTGATTTTCAAGAACATAACCTTGAATATATTATATTATACTCTGTGTTCATGATGGCAGAATGGTTTTTACAAGGCAATATGTTTATGACTCGGATGTGACAATATATGTTTTTAATAAACATCCGTGTTATGTTCTTGTTAGATAATTTTCAATTAATAAATTACCATTTTCATTTCTAATTTGTGTTAATAAATGACCATTTTTATTTCTAATTTGTGTTATAGTGATTTACGAAAATCAAACAGAACCAAAATAAATGAGAGGAAATGGAATTTAATAAAATGAAATATGGAGATAATGAACAGTATTCAAGCTCAAAGTCCATTTAAGCAATACAAATCTGGAGCAGAGCAAACACGGACCTCCAAAAACAGAGGTGGAATCAGGTGCCATGGAGGAGTGAGCATCCTGCCGACCACCGTGTGCTCCTTGTCATGATCAGGAAAAACGGAAAAAATCCGTAGACAATTCAGTGTGTAAATAATGGCCTAACAATTTATATGAAAAACGTCAGTCAACATTTGACTTAATGATAGGTTTTATTTGCTGACAAGGTCACTGTATCGACCATAAAACTTGCCATATAAAATTTATTTCACAAATGAGAATTTTTAAAAAAAATTACTTTCCCTTTCACTTCGTAGTCATGAAAGTACAAATGCTGCCTTACGAGTAAAATGTAAATCCATATGCAGTACATCACATTGAATATTCTCAATTTATCTCTTTAGGTCACAGAGTAATTGAAATATTCCCCCGAAAAAGACTAACTCGATACCCTGGGCTTATGAATAACAAACATTTATAAAGGAGATGTGAAATCAGTAGTTTTCAAAACCATATTTAATTTCAGATATGGATCAAATATTATATTACTGAATTTTGAAATTGATAGACCTCGGTTAAAATTTCATTATCTCTTTAGAACAGACTGGATATTTAAACCCACCCATTCTTTAAGTATACAAGATTTTATTAGTCCAATTTTGGGCCCGGGAGAGCAAAAAAGATTTTTTAAAAAACACACGAAAAATGTTTTACTCTCTCTCTCTCTCTCTCTCTGATGATAAAATATAAACCGGCAAATTTGGAAAAAATTTAAATCCTTCATACAAATGAAATTGCTATTCTGATGTTCCATTTTTACCGAAGTACAGAACCTGCCAACAAACAGAGTTAGTAGACGGAAATGAAATTCTAAATTTGAAAACTCCGTGACGGTAACCAGATGCAAACAGTCTGACGAGAAATGTTTGTGCAAGCACCTTCGGTAAAATGCCATTGTGCACAGATACCAGCATTGATTAATTAAGTTGGGACCTAACTAATTAGAAAACTGTTGAATTTGTGGTTAGTGTAGGACCTTAAATCGTACCAATCCGTAGAATTGGTCGTGTTTGCTTAATCTTCTTGTTCAAATGAACAACAGATGCTGGATTAGCTACCAGGAACTCTTCCAGCGTGTCTAATATGGCCACTCATGTAGATGAAATTTTAATTACGCTTTTTGTTTTATGACTGCGCGTTAATTTTTGCTGTCTTTTATTCGTCCACCAATAAACCACTCTTTGTTGCAATCGTGAAAGTGAATTATTAATATATTGCAACTGATTGCGTCACTGTTTTTCCAGTGTTTAATGAAATAAAAAAAGGCTACTTCATCTTGCCCTAGAAATTACATTTTTCGTTAAATGTTTCATTGAATTGATTCACTTTTATACTTGAAATCAAGTTATAAATTGCTTTGTTTGAGAAATATGTTAAAACTATGGGGGAAATAATACATATTTCAAACATCACCTGGCTATTAATTTTATACTTTTTAATATTAAAACCATCCCAATATGAAAATTGATCTAAATTCTTTGTTTTGTAGCACTGAGCACCTCGAATGAATTGTTGATAGGAAGACATTTAAGACAAAGTAAATCACTGTGTATGCCTTAAAGCTCACGTCATCCTGTTTTCTTGTACTTTGTACTCACATGAGCAGTTTGAAAAAAAATACTTTATCAGAATATAACACATATTCACGGTACGGGCATATTTAGATTGCCCAAAGAAAGTATGTTCATTCCGAAAATTTTGGAATGCAGTCCAGGTAATATAAAATGTAAGACATCATATATAGTTACTCTATAAGTGGACTTCATCAGTCATGCCTGTATATGTAGCTCTATAAAAACATTGTCTACGTACAAATGTACGTTAAAAACGAAGTAGATAATCATTGTCAATACAAGACAACGAACAACTTTGGCTCAAATTAATTCTAAATTTTCACGAAATTGTCATTGCACTGAACAGCAAAGTTTCAAAACTATCTCCATAAATAAATAATTTTGCATTTGTAAAGAATGCGTGAGCCTGTGCACTTGGATACATGTATTTAGAATGTTTCATTCTAAATTAATTTTGCCTTCATTAATTAAAATTCATAAGCTAATTCAATAAATTAGTTTTTACTCTTGAACAAGCGTAATGTATTATGTGAAACGTCAGAAAATCTATCTGACAGAGTGTTTCTAACACTAAGTTTTTTCGATAGCCACCAAGAACCGCTCTGTGAGAAGTAACAGACAACTGAACACAGATAAGATCGACAATCACCAATAAGTAGTGTGATCTTACATTTCATTTTAATAATTTGTCTGAGAGTTTGGACAGGAAATGACACATCAAAAATCATCTCTGGAAGAATTTCGGCAAAATTTAATTACGATATATGAAGGCTTGTCAAATAATGGATAGATACAATCCAGTACACTTTCATGAAAATCAAAACATTCGATTTTTTGGTCTTTGTTAAGTTAATAACCATGGCCTTGGATAAATGATGAACTAACCTTATCAGTTAGCTCTCTTTCTCCCTCTCATTTAAGAAAGGTAAATTCAGGATACATGTAATACATACAGACTTTCCTATATGACGTTTAAAACAAAAATGACGCTAATCAACCAGTTTGTTATCTCGCTCCGCTACGTAATTGTAGTCTTCGATGAGTTAATTATAATCGTGATCATCAACTTTAATGAAAAATAACACTGAAAATTAAACAGATTTATCAAACAGCCAGAAGATCACGCTTGGTGAGTTAAATTAGTAGAGCTCAGGAAATAGATGTCTCGCGAATTTCTTGCCGTTTCAAACGACCATTTACAAGAAATAATAAAGATTCATTACTTATAATTACTCGAGACGAAATCAAACCTCTGATAGCTATTAATTATGATTCGTATTTTCTATTAAAAAATATTTAGTTTTCAGGAGGTTTATACTAACATACAATCAGAATTACTTTTCATTTTTACATGTTTATATCTAAATTTGTTATTTGAATATGTACAAAAACAAAGTAAACATTCATTCTAGTTAATACATGTAATAATAAATGTACATGAAATACCTATTCTCCAATATTTGCATTTAATAAGTGTTTTAGAATTTTTTTATTTTTTATTTATTTATTTTTTTTTGTAAAATGGTGTCCTGAATAGTGTTCATTTGACAATTTTTAAAAGTTCTTGACGTTCACGGATGTTCTGATGAATGTACAAAACAAGATGAAATAAGGCTGAACTCAACTGCATAAAGAATATGGTGCGTAATTACTTTCTACTTTGATGTTTGGAATTTGAAAACAGGGAGAGGCAGACGCAATGCAATTTTTATTATCTTAAGTTGATTTCTTACAGATATGATATAAAAATTTTACTTCTCTCAGTGAAGAGATATATATTAATTATGTGTTGATTATCAACAGAATTAGGACTTAAAGAGAAGCGAAAAAGCTTTTATTGCTATAACGCAAGAGAACAGCTTCATTGAAGAGATCCCCAAGATAGCACGCGATGGTAAATCCTTGCACTGAATAGCCATCGTTTAATATACAAAATTAAATTATCTCTCATGCAATATTCTGTTTATTACTTTCCTAATATGCTTCAAAGAAAAGTAATTCTAACAATATAACCATCATTGTTCACGCAAGAAATATTACATTTCATTTAGAAATCAAGTGGGATAAATAATATAACTATAACTTTCAATTTAGAATGAAACAGGATTTATTGTCGACGAAAATATACAGATGTTCCATAATTCTTTAAAGTAATCCTGTACTTATTTATAAAAACTTTAAGGTGCTCCGATCTTTCAAATTGTGACATTTAATTTCTGTTTTGAATTTATGACGGACGATGGGCTAAATAAGAAAGATAACACTTTGACACTTTGTCAAAATGAAAAAAAGAGTGTTAATTTTTTCCTGAATTCTAGAATTAGGAAAGAGGTAAAATGCTAATTCTTTTGTCTTCAGTTGATTAGAAGTATTAAAATAGAAAGATTACATGGATTTGCAAAAAGCACAAAGAACTTTTAAAATGTTTTGGAAGTCTCATTAGCTCAAATTGTGCTCCTTTTAATAGCTGAACTGTTTTGTGTATTCTTATGAAGCAGAATTTATTCAAAAACTTTTTACATGTATGTAGAAGGAAAAACTTGCTTTGGTCTTCAACTTGATATTTGGATATATCGACAACGTAATATTTATTAACAATATTCATTTTCGTTCACATGACGACTCCATATATCCCTGTGAACCCTAAATAAAAGACACTATAATGAAGTTTGTTACATCTGTGTCATATTTAGATGTTTTACTAAATTAGGAAATGTTAATGGCAAACTAAGACCTAAACTATTTAATAAAGAGATGACTAGCTTTTCCATCGTCAACTTCCTATATTTGGTTAGCAATTCCCTCATTACTAGCATACCCAACTGATTCTGGATGTGAACAATTTACATGTAACATGTTTTATGTACAACCAATTTTTAATCTGAGGCATGGTACTGACAAATTAAGATTTTAGAGTGGCTTCTCATAAAAAGTCAACATTTTGCGAATTTTATGGTCATTATAATGACCTTGTTTTGGGTCGATTGTTGACTGAGAAGTTTCATACCAATTGTTAGGGATTATTTTTATACTAATATTGTCTAGGTATGAATGCGTCTACTTGTTCAATACAGAGGGATCACGGCGGGAGTGACCAAACGACATACTCCTAGCCACCTGATTTCACCACTGATGTTCCCATATGTACCTGTTTTAATTTGTCCATCGTGTATGAGAAGTATGAGTATAATGTGATTGACCACTGTCCGTTATATTCACCTTTTTATTACTTAAAACATAAAAGATATTTAAAAAAGGAAAGAATGGACTACTTTGTGTTTTGCAGACAAGGAATAACCAATTAAGTTGTTTTTGGGATGAGATATAATATCACGAAATGGTATATAAAAGCATAAGCATGTTGTTTCTCTGTGATCAATCACTGAAATCAATGATGACAGTCCTCTTCAGTTCATATAGTATATCAACGAATTAAGTGAAAAATGGAGAGCTAAAATTATAAAAGATCACGATCACGAAAAGGAATAAGAACTGTTTATTAAGAATAACATGTATAATCAAAGATATATCATTATGGTTCCTTGTGTGAGGGAGTTTGAACAAAGAAGGTTAAATTCACGTATGATGAGTTACGAAGAAACATACCTAAAACATTTAAATACACAGTAAAACCGACTTTATCTGTTAGAATATATTTTTTTTTCTAAATCTTAAGATCTTAGTAGCTTTAATGAAATATATGGAGATAACAAAGAGTATTCAAGCTCAAAAGTCTATTCAAACAATACTAATCAGGAGCAGAGCAAACACGGATCTCTAAAATATCAGAAGTGGGATCAGGTGCAATTGAGGAGTGTACATCCCCTGTTGATCGGTCACACCCGCCGTGTGCTCCTTGTCATGATCAGGAAATAACGGGAAATCCGTAGGCAATTCAGTGTGTAAATAATGACCTAAAATATAGTATGAAAATTGCCAGTCGGCATTTGACTTAATGATAGATTATATTTGCTGACAAGGTCATTTTATCGACCATAGATATACCGAAATGATGACTATAAAAGAAACTGTTGATATTCTTGTTTCATCAATGTGTTTGTCTATTACTTACCTCGTTTTAGAAATTGTTCGTACCCTTGCGTATAGAATCAGCTGAGAGATATAAACCCCGTATGCAGGTGATACAAGGGTATATTGCTACATAAGTAAGGGAAGTTGACGATTGAAAAGTTGAAGTAATCACATTTATCATACAGCTTTGTTGTTAGATTACCAATTTACCATTATCGTCTTTTTCTAGTAAAATATGAAACAGATGTGTCACACTGTGGAATTTTTAAATTGACAGAAAACTCTATATCAGAGACTTTTCGGTTTTATTATTTTTTTATTTTTTATTTATTTATTTATTTTTTTTTTTTTTGAAAATCAAATATTAATCTCTTTCTTAGAAAAAAACTCCATTTTCTTTGATGTTTTATGATCAAGAGGTTTAGCTTATGTTATCATTGCCAACATCATCCGGAAGTCCGTACTATGAGAAGAAATGCCCGAATTTACTCTTACTTCCAATTGATTGATTGATTGTATATTTTTACGTCCCATTTGAGAATGTTTCACTCATATTAACATCATCATATACCGTTGAAGGGCTTGAAATTTCGACCTTCACTCGTGAAATAGTGTCATTGAGCAGTAAAGGATCTTTATCGTGGCAACGTCTGCTTTGGTTTTTAAGGAACGGAGCGACGGAGCTACTGTGACGATCTCTAATTTATTTCGATCTCATAATGTTAACGACAGACTGAGTGAATTAACACTAGATCTATGCTAAATATTAATATATGTTTATCAGAATTTTAACTAAGATTTCACGTCTATATGTTGTACATTTAGAAACGGCAATGATCTTTTTTAAGGATTTGCCCGACTTCTACACACTTATATATAAGATCGATTAATTGACCCTGATTAAGTTATAAAGCCATTTTAAATCTTGTCTAAAAGCTCTGGACAGATAGTAATAAATGCCGCAGTTGATGTTGGCGAAAACTTCCGGTTCTAATTCTTTGAGATGACCGTTACTACTTTCACTTTCTCTTAATTGCTTTTCTTCCTTTTCCACTTTCCTCGATTCTCTCTCCCGAAAAACCAATGCGACACAATAAACACAATATATATGTGGTCACATTACAGTAATCAAATTAATGTAGAGTATGTCATAAATAAGGCTGGTCTTTTGTTGTGAATCTTATGGTTGAACCAGGGAGGCGGGCTTCTTTGTCTGGTGGTAATCTTGAATGTGGTTCGTAGAATAGATTCGTGTTATATCCTAGTTAGACGTATGCTAATTCCTCTGCTAATTAAGAAGGGTTTCAAAGAGTAATTTTATCATCTATTTCAAACCAGTCATGATAGACAATCAGTCTCACATTCAAATTAATTTTAATTAATACACTGCAGATGAAAAGGTGTTTTTTTTTTTGGTTTTTTGTTTTGCAATAGGTTAATATTCGATGCAAGTAAAATTAATCAAATATCTTATATGACAAATGGAGAGTGTTGAAAAAGACCTCGCAATACCTCTGTCGGAGGCCATAATACGTGTCTTTTAATTCATTAACTTTTTTGATAAGTCGTTGCAAAATGCGTACAAAGAAAAAAACATATTGATTTGTCACTCACATAAACTAAATCAAACAGGAAACAGGTTTTATAAAGAGTTAATGTTATCTAAGACACAAAGGCATTTTTCAATAACTATGGTTTGTTTCTATGAGCGTTTCATTCACATTTAATAAATAAAAAGCTTTTCCTAATGCGATCAGTAACCGAGGCCCGGTATAGCAATTCTTTGAGGAAAACAGCTGAGAACCCAAAGACTGAGACAAATGTTTACTGGGAATAGGCAATTAGAGAGCCATGAGTTCATTTTAGCGTAAGAAATTAGGGCGCCATGATACTGATGTCAATAAAATACAGCAATAATTTACACTATTATGATATACATGTACATGTACATGTATTTATACAAAAAGCTATTTTTATTTGTTGTGTGTGTAATTTGTGATTTTAATACATAGCTATCACCCTGAAAGCCGTATTATTCATATATAAAAACGGTTTATAGAACTATTAAGAATGACCCTTTTTCCTTTAAATTGATTATAGATATTTTTGTGCAAAAGGAATCATTTAAATCAATTCTATTCTGACTTAATGAGCACGAAAAACAAAGTGTACACGTATCCATCTACATCTTAATCACCGATTGGTGATTGCAAACTCTGGTCATCAGTAATTATTTCATCTCTTAAATATAACGGATACGATATGAGTTGAGAATGAATCCTCTTGCGATCAGACAAACATTTAAAAACTTGTTCTTTTTTTAATATTGAATTTCCAAATCTTATATTTTAAAAAGAAAGAAATTTAAACGATTTAAAGTTGCGAATCATTACAAAATGTAGCTTGTGAAGAAACATAACTAACCCGGTAGCTCAAGCTATTCTGTTAAATTGAATGTATTTTTTAAGAAGTCAACACGTTTCAGTAATTGATCATACGATTTTTCCGGAATAATTTGACCTAATATCGGATTCCACTTAATGAAAATGGCTGAACTAATTGCCTTGTTGGCATTGTTTGGGCAAAAACAAATCTGAATATTTGACTAAAAACCAATGTTAATGACAAATAACGTTTAATCTCAACAAATTGGCAATTTTGTTTACTAATTTCAACAGAGCAGGGTATTCGTTGAAATGATCACATAAAGTACCTTCAAAATCTTTTAATCAATAATTTTAATGAAGTTCACTAAGCGCAGAAAACCGTTCTTACTTAACTATGTATAAAAAAATCTTATCAAGGGATTTAAAAAAAAATGCTTATCTTTCTATTTGTCTGTTAAGAAACATATATTATGCTCCGTGATCGGAAGGTCGTGTGTTCGAATCACGGCCGTGACTGACCTTAGTCGATAAAAATAGGTAGCAACTGTTCCTTCACCAAGCGCTCGGCACTTTGGAGTGAAAGGTGTGGGTCTTTCGGATGAGACCTTAAAAATCGAGGCGGTAGGCGTTGGCACGATAAAGAACCCTCATTGCTCAGTGGTCCTGAGTGCCGAGTAAAGGTGTAAATTTGAAGCCCTTCACCGGTATATGGTGACGTCTCTGTATGAGTGAAAAAATATCGAACCGGACGTAAAACAACACACAATCAATCTATTAATTACAATTTTTGAACAGGTATACATTGTTAATGTGTGCTATGGTTTAGGTACACCTGGTGGATTTTGAGGCCTAGTCAAGGTGCAGATTTAAAATTTTGATTGAATTGAAATAATCTTACCAATATTATATTTGTTTTGTATCAAACTACGTCTTTCTACTTAAGAATTAAGTTTGTTCTTAATTTCCAATTGATACTTAAATCGAACTCTAAAAACATTGGAATGATATTAAATGATTTTTCCTGCGGAACTGCTTTCTTTGTCTCTCTGTCTCTCAATTTTTTTTTCATTACAGTAACATTTTAAGCTTTATGGGACGCTGTCGTCTACAGGAAGATTTTTATTTGTAGAGTGATAATTCTTGTCTTAATCCGTCATTTCCTTAATTATAAGAGTCTAACAAAATCCCTGTAATGTTCGAGGGAATCCCTCGGTGGTAGTACTGGACTTTGATGTTAATGGAAGTGCATGTATAGACAGCTTTACGTGGCTAATCGTGCTCATCAACTTAAACCTTGGTCACTTCTAGACTCATTTGTAGAAGTCATGAGATTAATGCGGAATGCTATATATTTGTACATTGCTACACATAAAAACAAGCACATGTTCCTTTAATGATATTATCAAAAGTTGCATATGTAATTTATCTTATTTCTCTTTAAAAAAAATGTTGAGTTTTTGGACACATGTATTAAACTAAATGTATTAAACTGAATGTATTAAACTAAAATTAAAGATATTTAGAAATTTTAAATGAAAGACGGAGGAGAGATAAATTTTTTTCGACAGATCAGCTTCTGCTCAGCGTCTAGTTAAAGGTCAGAACATTCACCCCTCAGTGACCGATAGCAACCCTTTTTGTTTGAAAATTGAGAAAACATGTGTACGTCTTGATGATCTTTTGAATTAAGAAGAGATTGTGTGTGTTTTTAAATACACCTAAGCACAAAAAAGAAACTCATTTATATCTTACCTTATCTCTTTCTTCTAGTATTGTAGCATCACAGGTCCTGATAAATAGCAGCCCAAGACAAAGAATTGAGACCCAAGAAATTGTCATCATAGTCACTGCAGAGATATAGTTAGGCTTCTCACAGAATAAAACGCTGTTAGTACGCTACTACTGTAGGTTGTGGCTCTGCGTTTAAATCACCGCCGCCAGATATAAGACGGACTCACTCTCCCTGGTTCTTGTCCGTTCGATATGGCCGCAAAGCAGATCTTTTATTAGAGGTAGTTGGCGGACAGGGTTAACGTTTTGAAGTTGATGCTCTACCTTTTCAGCATATGGTGGTTGTTGTTCATAACTTATAGTACCCATCAGTCCCCCATTGGTCTGACGTAAGCACGGAAAAAGAGGCGGGCCTCTTCGTGTGAACATCTATCTTTGATTAAAATCCATATGTTTCTGATGTTTAGGCTGCAAAATAAGTCTTGTCAAGTTGAGACAGCGTGGATATTATTGGTCAAACTTTTGTTTCTTTTTATACTTTTCTTTTTTTAGATAAAAATTTTATTAAGGTAGTAAAAAGGGGATTTACAATTTTGATTTAAGAGAACTAAATCGAAAGTTTAACTATTACTTATATTATTATATTATTCAATGTATTTACACTACCTTGACATTTTTAAATGCATCACCATTTAGTTTTTTCTTGTTACTTTTCGGAGTGAAATTTGTTTAAGTCCTTTAATGATCTACAAGTATAAATGTTCATCTATGCCTATATTTTGACATTGACGATACAATAAAAATATCAAATATGAAAAATTTTCTATGACTTAATGACTATTTCACACTCTAACAGTTTGTTCATAATTCATTGATTGAATAATAGATAATGGGTTTATGCAGAGGTATTTTTATGAAAAAGCTTTTTTATAACATTAATATAATGGAGATTGATGTTATCCTTTGCCCACACTATCACCCCATTGATCCTATTCAACATGGACGAGAAATGACTCTAATGATTGGTCACTGGCAGGTGATAACAAACACAGAGAAATACAAGGTAAAAGTCTAGAGAGAAAAAAAAAATGAGAACTCTATAGGCAACACAAGATGAAAACCTAGAGAGAAAAACAAATTGGAAAATCTATAGAGAATAAATAATGGAAAGCCCAAAGAAAGAAGTCTAGAGAGAACATTTCGGTTAAGTTTAGGAATAGAGAGTGAAAAAAATCTAACATGCTAATTCAGAGAATTTGTGTCCCCCGCTTAGGGAAAAAAGAAGAGCATGCGCAGTTCGAGGGGGGGGGGGGTCGGACTCCCCCCCCCCCCCCGGATTTCTAGAATTATTAAGTGTATACATGTATATTGAAGCAAAAAAAATTTCCAATATGGATATAAAGATTTGATTGCTTTTTCTTTAATATGTGTATACATGTAGAAGATTCTTTTTATATAGAATATTTATCACACTGTAATAATGAATTTGTGAAATATTTGTAATAATGAACCTGTGGGAAGCAACAAACCAAGACCCAATCACTAAACAAATAGCCCGTAGAAAGTGGCGGTGGATTGGACATACCCTCCGAAAACCATCGGGAGACGTTACACGCCACGAACTCGAGTGGAACCCCCAAAGCAAACGGCGAGTTGGGCGTCCCAGGACAACTTGGCGAAGGTCATGTGAAGAGGAAATCAGACAGTGTGGACATAGCTGGGAACAATTGAAAAAGGCTGCTCAAAACAGAGTGCGATGGAGGACTGTTGCCGAGGCCCTATGTTCCACCAGGAACCAAAAGGAATCATGATGTAATAATGAATTTATGAGTTTGTACAAGCCAGACGTCATAACTTTTTCATTTCACATGCTGAATACTATCATTTAGTAAATCAAAAAAAAAAAAAAAAATTCACAAAAGGAAAAAAAGAATCGTCCGGGATTTGACCCGGGACCTCTCACTTGCTAAGCAAGAATCATACCCCTAGACCACGAAGGCACTTGATTATACCGGAAATTAAATGCAAACATTAGGTCACATATAATATTTATATTCACGTTCGATATTGTCAAATTTTACACAATACATGGTGTCTAATTTAGCCTTTACTAAACAGTTCTAATAGATGTAATTAAAATATAAAGTCCGCCGACACTGTATTACACGTAATAACTCTCCACGTGCCCGAATGCTAAAAAAGTGCCAATCGACTTTTAATACAACAAATAAAAAAAAAAACACGGGACACTTTGAGAGGGGCGAGAGAGGCCATGGGGATTTATGGAATAAAATTTCATTGCAAAACCTCAAAAGCTTCTTGAGATATCACCCGGAGGCGAAAGTGTTACACAGAGACGGAATGTATGAATTTACGACCTTGAACTTTGACCTTTTGACCTCAAAATCAACAGGGGTCTTCCTTAGACCACACGGAGTTATTATGTAAAATTTCATTGCAAAAGCTCAAAGGATTCTCGAGATATCGCGCGGAAACGGAAGTTTTAAAACAGACAGAATTTATGAATTTATTACCTTAACCTTTGACGTCAAAATAAATATGATTCTTCTTTAGTTTTTCTTTAGTTCATATGAAGTTGCTATGCAAAATTTCATTGCAAAAGCTCAAAGGGTTCTCGAGATATCGCGTGGAAACGAAAGTGTTACAGACAGACAGAGATATTGACGGACGGACGGACAGACAGACCCAAATTAATATCCCCCACTTTCAGTGAAAGCGGGGGACAAAAATAGAAGTCTATAGATTGACCGGGTGGAAAGTCTAAAGAGAAAAAGTGGAAATGGTAAAGGAAATACATGCAGGACTGGAAGTCGATCGAAAGTAATTCTGAAGGTAAAGCCTATCGAGAAAATAAAGTTTAAACGTCTAAGGGGCAAAGAGAGCCCAGAGAGCAAAAATTATGAAAGTTTAGAGAGAAATCAGGGTGGCATTAAGGGTGAAAAGGTAAAAAATATGTCAATAGATAAAAAAGTTGAGAGGTCTAAAGAGAATACAGAGAATACAAAGTTTCGAAAGACAAGGAAGTGGAAAGTCTAAAGAAAACAAAATGAAAAGTCTAAAGAAAAAGTACAAAGAGGAAAATCTAAAAAGAGAAAATAAAGAATGTGAAGGCAAGAGAAAATGCAGGGTTAAAAATATAAATAGTACAAAGTTAAGCAAGGTGGACATTCTAGATAGAAAACAAAGTAGAAAGTCTAAAGAAATCAAGGTGGAAAATCGAGAGAACACATACTAGATAGTTAATAAGAAAGAAACATTGTGGAAAGGTCTAGAGGGAAAACAGAGTGAAAGCCTAAGTAGAGAGTCTAAAGAGAACACACAGAGGAAAGTCAAGAAAGTGTAAAGTCTTGAGAAAAAACAATAGGATAATGGTGGGATATAAGTTAAGAGAAGAAAACCCTCGCGGGTGTGACCGTTTGGCAGGGGATGCTAACTCCTCCATGGCACCTGATCCCACCTCTGATGTTTGGAGGTCCGTGTTTGCTCTGCTCCTATTTTGTATTGTTTAATGGACTTTTGAGCTTGAGTACTGTTCGTTATCTCCATATATTTCATCTATAATCATCTATTTTTAGCAGACTATTTTTGTATTCAAATAAAGCAGAATTTATTCAAAATCTTACACATGAGAAAAAAAAAACACTTGCTGTGACCTTCAACTCGACATTTAGATATTATCAATAAAAATAGTTACACTGTACTTCCATTCATATGTCGACTCGATATATCCCAGTGAGCTTGGAATAAAAAGATACCACAGAGTGTGACACATCTGTTTCATATTTGGATATTTTACTAGAAAAAGACGTTAGGTTAGTTTTATGATAAAAGTGATGACTTCAACTTTTCAATCGTCAACCTCCCTTACTCATGTAGCAATATACCCTTATCACCTGTATATGAAAACTATATATCTCAGTTGATTCGATACGCAAGACCATGATATACGTACGAACAATTCCTAAAAACGAGACAGGCCATTGAAAAAAAATATGATAAAACAAGAATATCAACAGTCTTGGCTTAAGTCATCATTTCGCAAGTTTTATGGTCGATACAATGACCTTGTCAGCAAATACAATTAATCTATCATTAAGTCAAATGCTGACCGATGTTTTGCATGCTATATGTAATTGTTAGGCCATCATTTACACGCTGAATTGTCCACGGATTTTTCCAATTTTTTCCTGATCATGACAAGGAGCACAGGTAGGTGTTACCAGTCGGCAGGGGATGCTCACTCCTCCATGACACCTGATCCCACTTCTTATGTTTTAGAAGTCCGTGTTTGCTCTGCACCTAATTTGTATTGTTTGAATGGACTTATGAGCTAATATACTGTTCGGTATTTCCATACTTTATCTAAAGAAAAAAAACGTGTAAAACTCCAAAAAGAAAACAAAATAAAAAATCTAGAATGCAAACATTCAAAAGTCTAGAGATAATACAAGGTTGAAAGTCTAGAGAGTGGGGGCGTCTAGAAAAAAAAATAGGGTCTAGGTACATGTGTGAGTATCTAAAGAAAACCAAGTTGAATGTCGAGAGAAAACAAATAGTGAAAAATCTAGATAGGAAATACTTGAAACAAATTGAGCTAAACAGTATGTGTTTTGTATTTTAATGAAATACAGTGTCCCTATTTCAATGTTTTAATGAGGCAAGTTGATATAAACAGTGCGATATTTAACTCCGGACACAGCATCAGCCCACCACTTTTTAAAAGATACATGTTGAACATGTCATCTGGTGGCATTTTTAAAATCTTAACACTCAAACCAAAATCTACAACTGTTTACTTTCTAGGTAAAAAGATATACCTTCAATCAGGAAATCCCATGGGATAATGTTTGAATTTCTTCTCTTAACTTATACATGTATCCGACCATTATCCTATTGGAAAAAGGTATCCTGTGGGTTTTTTTCCCATAGAAGTTAAAAAATCCCATTATTTCTTCAGAATGGGACTAAATCTCCCATATACTTAAATACAGAAGATAATCTCCCATCTCTTTTTAAATGTGGGATTTATCCCATATTCATTAAAAAATGGACAAATTCTCCCATGGGATTAAGAAACACCAGTTTTTCACTGAGTAAAAAATCAATAGTTTTACCATCGTTATAGTTTGATTAAAGTTTTGTGGTTCCTCAAGAATTCTTTTGATTTTTTTTTCAATTTTTTTTTTGGTTTAGTAGTTGTTCAATATAATTTTAGGACAAGAATAGCCGTAAAACTCAAAAGTTTTTTCATAATCCTTCATTACTCATGTGATTTTTTAAGTGAAAAAATTAGACTTGCCTTTATATCATAGGCACTCTATAAACAAGTTAAAATATCTGTTTATCTATTATACTATAAACTTAACAGATATATATCTATAATAAAATAAATCTCATATATAATTAGGATATATCGTTTTGAAGTATTGATTTTAATACATGTTCTATGTAAAATGAATAAAAATCATAAAAGATACATGTACGCGTTTGTATTACAAGATATTTATTGGAACCATGCAAGTATATGAATGACAGTTTTGTTTTTCTTCCACTTTAACAGATTCGAATCAAACCAAGTTTTTACAAACTCCTAATTTTTTTTGTATTTTTTTTTTTTTTTGCACCCTGAACACGTACATGATGCTAATGCACAATCAATTCAATCAATTCCCACTGTAATTTCCACATACGAAGGCGGTTCGGAAATTATTGAGGCATATACTTTTATTCAATTAAGGAGAGAGATAAATTCATGAAAATATATGTACATTTTATTAAAAAAACAATTTAAATCAAATGTGCAAAATTTCTGATTAATAACAAAATTAAATAAGTCCCGGTGAAATTGTGAACTTGCATATGTCTATTGACCTGGAGCAGAATCGCAACTCATCTTAACGTCACGCCAGCCATAGATCTTATCTCGTGTTGAAACGATCGTGAAGCTTTAACTCTTCATTCTCTGTCATCACATATAACATTCTAGAAATCAAGCTCTCTCAAACTTTCTTAAACGATTCTGTAAAAGAATAAAACAATATGTGTTATGTTGCTGCCCCAATGTTAAATTACATAAATGCCATTTACAGGTTGACTTCGCATCTGAATATTCAGTACCACTCTTTGCACAGCGGGACAGCATTATTTAGCCCGGAGCCTTTGTTTTTACTCTAGTTGAATTATTGTAAGAAAAAAAATATACCAATGAAAAAACGAACCCTAAGAATGTATATTGCCATTGTTACTGTTTTAGCAGGTCATTTAGTCTGGACAACAGTTCTCCACAGCGCTACACGAAATTTAGGAATGCTCGCTGCGCCGCCTTGACGTCAAAATCTATTTTGTCGTAATCAGAGGCCCGTTTTACAAAAGAACTTAAGACTAAGACCTAAAACCTTAGATGACTGTAAAATCCTGCACAATTAATTATTCTAATATAAATTGCCTGCACAAATATTTATAAATTCTTTGTAAAAAGATTTAAACTAATTTATATTAACTTAAAAAGCGTAGGGAAGTTATTTGCAAAATTACATATTGGTCTTAGTCGTAAGTTCTTTCCATACCGTGCTTATATTGTTTATGATCTCTGTATTTCTGATCGAAATTCTAACAAACATGCACAAAATGAAGTCAAAATAAAAAAATAAAAGATTACTTACATAATTTGAAATATTTTGGCTCTTACTATGGGTCCAAAGGGAGTTAGAATGTAGGTGTTTCATATTTTCAATATCTGGTTTTGTGATTGCGCCGGGTACTCCTACCATACACCATTGAAAAGAAGTCATAAAATATTTGTAAAATATTCCTTGCTTTTATTTTATTATTTTCATATTTCATTTTATTAATTTTCAGTGTTTATAAAACGTATACGGTGGACCCTCAGATATTCGGACACTTCAGATTCTGGACGGTTTTTCATAGGAACGGAAGTTTTAAACGTTATTGGGTTACAGGCTACTAATTTAACCCCTATTTCATTGACCACGTAAGTAGTGCCAGTTTAAAAATAGTTTTTTCTCAAAAATTCTTGGGGTGTATATGGGGTGGAATCGGGTTATTTTTGGGCATAGATGGAAAGTAGAGGGTCTGAAAAAAATATGTAATTGATAATAATGAGAAATTTTGCTTTTAAGTGCGTAGTAGGAAGAGAGTAAAGACGCCCATGTTTACCCTTTCCTCAAAGGGAAAGTGAAATAAGTAGGGTAGGGGTTATTTGCAATGCCATAGCTGGGCTTGCAGACTATGAATTTTCTGAGAGCCTGAAAAATTGTTCTAACTCTGTGCCATGTAATTTGACGACATTTATAAAATCACATTCAAACCATATTTACAGACACTTTGCTAGGGGAAGTTTATTATTAGAAACTGGGTAGGCAGAAATAATTAATATGGTCATATAAATTATTGTTTCATCAAATATACTTTTTATTTTATTTACACAACTGTTTATTAAGTAATGCTAACGTATATAAAGTATTTAAACAATAACACATATTGATTTAAAGCAGCATTCGTCACTATTGTCAATGGTATGAAAGGTCATATAACGAAAATCAAAGCATTTAAGGTATTATCCGGACGCTTCACCTATCTGGACAATTTTGACTGGGAACCAAAGCATACGGATAAATGAGTTTCTATTGTAGGCGTTCATTAGAAAGAATAAACACAATGTCTCAATAATTTCTTAACAGCCCTAGTATTTTCCCAGTTTTCAGACATTTCTTTAAAATTGTATTTCTTTATTACAAGTATTTAATCCAAATACGGCATTTTCTCGAGGAGTTGCTTATTTGAATACAAAAAAGTTATTAAAGGAAATCAAATAATGATACAGTAAAATTTCTCTCATGCTAAAATTTGAATAGAATTGCAAAGAAATCATTTTACATAATATACTATTTAAATACTGTATATATAAGACTTTTATGACACTTTTGAGTTTTCTTGTCAGGTTAATTTAAACCTGACAAGAAAACTCAAAAGTGTCATAAAAGTCTTATACCTATACATGTTCATTATGCGGAAAAAAAATGTTTAATGAAATACTCAGGTGCACTTGTATTGTCAGGAGACGTTCTTGGAATTGTTCGTCAGCCAGTTCAGTATTTCAGAGTGTCTCTTTAAAAATAGTACATCACCATTTGCCAATTTGCTGTTGGCATATATATCAAAATAATAAGAGATATATATATAGTTTTACTGTAAGTTGTTTCAAGCTAATGATGACATACATTACATTTAATTGACACAGCACATCAGTCTTGGTACATAGATCAGAATAAGATAATCGATTTTTACATTTTGTGGATAGGTTAACGAAATACAAAGAGGAGATCTGAAATCATCTCTCAAATTAAAGACTTCTATACCTCTGTGCATTTCAACATAAATTTATGGGTCCTTCATGATATTCTGGTGACTGCAATCACAAAAAAAAAAAAAAAAATGAAAAGTAAGCATTTATTTCTAGAAAGCACAAAATGAATATAGTTATAATTGAATAGTAACGGCAAATACGGATTCTTCTAAGATTAGGAAATGCTACACCTTCTTGGGGGGTTCTCAAACACGAGAAAATCCGGTCGAATGCTAAAATTTTTGAAGTACTTTCTCTTTATTATCTGTAGACGTTTGTTCAAATATTCTTACAACAATTTTATGTCCATTTACTAACTTAGTGACCTCTACAGATCTCCACTCCCACTCATGGAGTACCTGCTTATCTATTGGTTTGGTACGTGATACGTACCGGAAAACATTGCGCGCTTGTTTACCGTTGATCGACCGTAGTCCAAATCCGTCAAGTAATATATCCCGTTTCCCACAATCTTTATAAATTAATTCCTTAAACATGGATAATATTTACCCTTCTGGCCATGGTTCTATCCGTCAAAGGATGATAGAGGCATAGTACATAGATGAGTGGCGGCGATTGATCAATGTTAGATGAGCCAATGTATTATTCTTTAATGTAACTATAGACAACATAACGTGATGAAAAGTAATTGGAAATTGATTTATTCATTTTTTCTCTCTTGATTTTAAATGCTAAGGATCCTTCAAAATCGGGAATTAATGATCCTACTGCAGAGAACCCGTACTATTTTACTAAAGATTTATTACAGATGAAGAGGGTCTGTGATAAAAAGATTGACTTCAGTTTCGGTGTTTACTTTTAGCGGGAGACCTTGCTGATAACAATAGTCCATTTTACGTCAATTTTTCTTTCTAAATCAGCTATATGTTTTCATCACTTAGGCTAAGATTATTTTGAGAGCATTCAGGAAGTCTTAAATTTCTGACACGATGAAAATAAACACTCTATGGTGTTGCAATTCGGTAACACAATTTTAATTTCATTCAAAATACCCGTAATATAAAAACAATGACGTCATATGATGGGGATTGTTACTTAAATATTTACCACTTGAAATAAGCAAAGTTTTTTTTTTTAATTTTGAAACGGTCTTTGAAATTATTTATTTTGATTCTACTGTTAGGAGGTAAAATATGGTAATGGTATTTACAGTTATTGATAAACCTCAGATGCGAGTGACGCAAAACTACAATTTGATTGAAACATCTATCTATCTATCTATCTATCTATCTTTCTTTCTTTCTTTCTTTCTTGTGTGCTAAATGAGAACATAGAAAAGAGTAATGTGGAGGTAAAACATCAGAAACGGAAGTTTATTACATCGTGCATTACCATCTTCAATTATCATCCTCTATGATCCTTCAAAAATATTTTTATATGTCGTACATATCATCTTTCATATTCAAGCGGTTTATATCACTAATAATCTTGTTTAATCTTAATGAATCAGAATCTATTATAAAATTCCATGTCCAATAAAATAATTCAAAGAGATGTCTTCTAGGTGGAAAAAGATGCTGGTTACTACTATAGTGTGAAATCACATGCATTAATCTAGGATTGTTTATTTTAGGGGTAAATATTTAAAAATGGTATTGTACATTTTATCCAGACTCAAATTTCGAGGTTTTATGTTCCTTTTTACGTTAATGAATTTTAACGTACGACATAATTTTTTTTAGCAAGATATATTTTATCACGTGTTTGTTGTTTCATGTTATAAATATGATTTCATACTCAAGATTACGTACAAGTGACAATTATACAGAAAGAGAAACATGATGCGGAACAATTCACGACTTTAAATGTCTATAATGTTCTTCTCAATTTCCATTTTTGAAGTAAAATTTCTATCCTTATCTGTAAAACTAAATGTTTTTATTGTTTGGTTAACATTTAAACTTGACACTCCTGCAGTGTATTATAAAATATGAATAGTTAGCCGTTCTTTTTCCGACGATAAAACACATAATTTTTTATGTAAAAGTATGGCATCCTTTGAAACGCAATCATTTTACGTACAATGGTTCATATTTTCTGCTTGTTTAATTAAATTTTAAGAGCTTAATTCCCTATGTGGAATATATTTATTATCAAGCAGATGTAGCCTTAACAGTAGTAGTCAAGTATTTTCAGTATTAACTTTTATATTCTCATTTTTACTTGAAACTTTTATGGCATATGCATAAAAACATAATAACTGCAGAACTTATGGCAAGTGTATTTGAGGGGATTTAGCATAGTTTCCAACGAATTCAGCAACATTTCAATGCGTATCAATATACATTATGGTACTTGTTACTATTCCAAAAACTTGACGTTTCTTTTTTAGATCTTTATTTCTTTAAGGTCTTTGAAGGTTATTTGTTCCTAGGCAACAGCTGGTAATGGATTGGGTTTTGTATCGATCATTTGTATATAAATAACAAGCATTCTGAGAGTATTGCATTAGCAATACTAGTCCCCTACCGGCAAGTGTAATCTGGTTCCCGTTAAGAATTGAAAATGCCATAGTTCCGTCAAAAATCAATGAAGCGGGACGAAATGCAAACTTGATCTATAACTAATCAAGATAAAGCCACATATCAAAAATCAGCTCAATATCTGCAAGCGTTTAGAAGAAAATTGCGGAAAACCCCTAAAAATTGAAAAGGCCATAATTCAGTCAAAAATCAATGAAGCGGAACGAAATGCAAACTTGATCTTTTACTCATCAAGATACACTCACATACCAAAAATCAGCTCAATACCTGCAAGCGTTTAGGAAAAAAGTGCGGAAAACCAAGCGGGACAGACTGACAGACAGACAGAGGGACAGCTAGACAGACGGACAGACAGACAGACAGACGGTCGGACAGACTCAGAGGAAACCTATAGTCCCCTCCGGTTTCACCGGTAGGGGACTAATAATATGCATGAAATACATGTTGGGGTTTTGGCTTGTACGTTTAGATGCTGTTTCATCTGACAGAATTCGAAGTACAGAGATATCAATGTATTTTAATGATGTGAACATAAATTTAAAAAAAAAAAAATCATGATTCATAATAAAAACCAGGTTCATTTACATACCAATTTTTGTATCTTGCACTTGACAAACGGTTTATATATAAAAGTTATGAATAGCGATACTCTTAGTTCTACACATAAGTCATCGATATTATCAAGCTAAATATACAACTTCTTTATACATACATTGACTTCTTATAAATTTGATGTAATGCTTACTAACAGACTTATGAGTGCTGCTGTTTATTTCTTAATCATATAATGATGGGTCCTGCATTGATAATTTAGAAGAGAAAGATATTTCCTCAATCCGATTTTCCTGCATTTATCTATTACATCAAGTAACATCATTCAATATAAGCACATTTCACCATAGGGAGTAAGAGTAATCAAATACAGGAATAAACTCCATAAGTGGGGTTTGCTCTTTTTAGTCCCCTACCGGTGAAACCGGAGGGGACTATAGGTTTCCTCTGAGTCTGTCCGTCCGTCTGTCCGTCCGTCTGTCTGTCTGTCTGTCCGTCTGTCTGTCTGTCTGTCCCTCTGTCTGTCTGTCAGTCTGTCCCACTTGGTTTTCCGCACTTTTTTCCTAAACGCTTGCAGATATTGAGCTGATTTTTGGTATGTGAGTGTATCTTGATGAGTTACAGATCAAGTTTGCATTTCGTTCCGCTTCATTGATTTTTGACGGAATTACGGCTTCTTCAATTTTTAAGGGTTTTCCGCAATTTTCTTCTTAACGCTTGTAGATATAGAGCTGATTTTTGGTATGTGGCTTTACCTTGATTACTTATAGATCAAGTTTGCATTTCGTCCCGCTTCATTAATTTTTGTCTGAATTATGGCTTTTTCAATTTTTACGGGAACCAGATTACACTTGCCGGTAGGGGACTAGTATTGCTAATGCAATACTCTCAGAATGCTTGTTTTTTTTTTTTTTTTTTTTTTTTTTTTTTTGATAGAATCATTTTCTTTCAATTTCATGATAACTTACCTTTCATACTTAACCCTTTTAAGCAAAAATGCATTATATATAATAAATTTAATAAAGAACCAAGTGTAATGATAAGAGCTTCTTGTTGGTCCTTTGTTAATGTCCTTATCTGCATCAAGTTCAGAACCTTGAAGCAGTTGTTACTGATTAAAAACAAAACAGCTGAATCATGATTTTAATTATCACACTGTAGACTGCAGTAGATTAGTTTCCCATTCAATGACACTAAAACACAAGATAGTTAAGACTAATCCAATTACTTACTAGTTGATATACTTGCCAATAGATTTTATCAAATAATTGAATGACGTAATGCACTCTTAAACAATAATCTGATGAAGTGAGATTTGTAAATCATAGATGAAATAAACCCCATGTAATTTTTAAAATAGTATAGTTAAAGCGCATTGTTTATACAGAAATGTTAAAAAATATATAGTTATTCACTTTTCACCGTCTAACGAGTGAACTTATCAGGAAAATGCTTTAAAAAGTACTCTATTTCAGTGAATTCTATTTATATTCCTCAAGAAAATTTTGAAATGAGAAACGCTGCCACTTTTCGGATCTTTACAATAAAAATAAAAAGACAGTCATAGCATAATAAAACTAGTAAAACGCTTATTCAATTTCAGGCTCCGGGGTACAAGCTCAATTTTGATCTCAATCTCACTTTTATGTAAGGAATTAATAATTGAAAAGTGGTACTAAGACCAAAAGTGAGCTCGTCTAAGTTTAATGGCCCCTGAACCTGAAATTTGAAAAAAAGACAAGTTCCAATCCCATTTTTTCCGCAAATTTCAAGTTAAATATCTGGAGTAATGACTCTAAATACCTAAGTGAAGTTTATATAATATTGATTGTAAATTCACAACAACTTGTGTCTCAATGTGTTAAATCGTATTGCAATGATTACATGTAAGATTTATCATTCATTATCTATGATATCACTACTTCATTATGGCCAGTTGATATTTTATGCTGAAATGTTAGCTTTTAAAAGTTTAAGTGAAATCTTAACGAAGACAAATTTTCCTAAATACAGATCCTGATATCCAGACTTTAGCAACATGTAGTCTTAAGATTTTCCATTGGAGCCTACACAGCCATGCGCTCATTCTGTGTGACATCCTGATCGTGTCGTATTTGCCACTTTTGGGAATTTCGAATGAAAAATCGCTGGCATTAGACCCAATGGCTTTTAGAAGTGCAACACTAATAAAACTACGGCGTAGAATTAATATATTGTTCTGGGCAAATTTAATTTTCGCTATAAGTTGAACGATCGGCAAAAAGTGTGAAAATAAGGAACAAAAATTTATCATGATGAAAAGTGTTTCGCCATTATTCTGGAGTGCGCTTTTCAGTCAATAGAGAATTAATTTAATTCCCACGTCTAGACAATAACTTCTAATTGTAAATGACCTAGGGTGTTTAGAGCTTACTTTATCAAATCAAAATAATTTTTTGCCCAAGTCTATTTTTTTCTGCCTTTGAATAGTATGATTTACTATTCCTGGAAAAAAAAAAAACATTTATATTCATTCTCTATTCCGTGACTTAAACTTATATTTAAATATAATATTGAGAATAAACTATTCAGAATTGATAATCAAATCACCTTTGAAATTTCATCTGTTTGGTCCTAAAGTGGAATGAATTCATGAAATTAAGTTTGTTTCTACCACACTTTTCTCTAAAGCAATTTCTAACTCGATGTTCAATTTTATTCCAAATTTGTGCTTTTGTGCATCAATATGACGTACTAATTGGCGAATGAAAAGTCAATAAAAATGACATTCAGAAAAATCATTCAGATTTTATTTTTTCAATGCAATTGTTTAATTAAAATTTAATTCAACCCAAGTAGAATTTGGAAATTTTCAACTATTCAGATCCTAGTCCAATGTGTTAAGCTTGCATGTATCATGTAAAAGAAATTAGAATGCGCTTAGATATTGCAGTTTTACAAACTAAGACAAAGAGTAACTTTAGGTTAAAAAAGGAAAATTATATTTGTTGTTTAACCATTTCATACATGTAACTTGCTATAGGATGTTTGGAGTAAGAACGCAATGCAGAAGCGTAACCTCTACAATTTGAAAGCTTGGTGAATTAAACTCAATCATTAATGTTTAAATGTTTAATTTGTGAACGTATTCTGACCTAGAATGCATAAACAGTTTTGACTTTTTGGCACCAGACACGGTTCCCTTTTTCTAGAATTTGATAGTTATTTTAAAAGCACGGACCGAATGCTCTCGGAATTATATATGTGTGTAGTAATTAGTGAAGTACAGTTTTGGCTGTCTTGGCTAGAAAAAATGTCCTTGTTACCAATGGACAGCAGGATATGAGGACACGCGTCGATTAGGGGCTAAATAATTTACCCATTGATTTGCTGTCAAACTATTTCTTCAGATGACATCTGGTTATCAGCACTATTTGCAGGGCATAGTTTTTCTCTAACTAGTAAACAGCGACATTCAGATAAAATTGTCTCCTTAATTAAGGATCAGGCCAACCAACCAATATTCAAAATCTTCTTTTCATATTCTTTTTTCACAAAAATGCTTTTCATAGATATAAGGAAATCACAACTCACGTTTGTATATCCTAATCTATATCAGATTCATTCTTTTCAATTTTTTTTCTAAGCTTCTATACCTAAATTTATATAAAATTCGGTCTCATTATTGCGGTCACATACATGTGGATGACACTGGTTTGAAATATGCTTACATGTAGTTAATTTTGTTAGTAAAATTGGTAAAGTGTTACAAGTGGCTAAAATTTGTTTAAAAATTGTCCATGCTTGAGTTTCTGATTGACAGTATATATGTAGTTTTTGAAGATCAGGTCTTCCAATAATCTGTTGGAAGTCCCATGGGTACCAATTGTGTTTCTGATTGACAATATCTATGTAGTTTTTGGAGATCAGGTCTTCCAACAATCTTTTGGATTTCCCATGGGTACCAATTGCGCCTCCTTATTAGCAGACCTATTTTCGTATTCATATGAAGCAGAATTTATTCAAAAACTTCTACATGAGAAGAAGAAAACACTTGCTGTGGCCTTCAGCTCGACATTTCGATATATCGACGACGTATTATCAATTAACAATAGTTACTTTCATTCATATGTCGACTGGATATATCACAGTGAGCTTGAAATAAAAGATACCACAGATTCTGACACATCTGTTTCATATTTAGATATTTTACTAAAAAAAGACGTTAATGGTAACTGTTACCTAACAACAAAGATTTATGAAAAACGTGATGACTTCAACTTTTCAATCGTTAACTTCCCTTACTTGTGTAGCAATATACCCTTATATGTATCACCTGCATATGGGGTTTATGTCTCTCAGTTGATTCGATACGCAAGAGCATGCACTACGTATGAACAATTTCTAAAACGAGGCAAGCTATTGACAAACAAGTTTCCGAAACAAGGATATCAACAGTCCCGTTTGAAGTAATCTTTTTGCAAGTTTTTCGGTCGAATACAATGACCTTGTCAGCACATACAACTTATGATTGAGTCAAATGGTGACTGACGTTTTTCATACTAATTGTTAGGCATTATTTATACACTGAACTGTCTTATGTTTTTTCCAGGTTTTGTTTCCCGATCACAACAAGGAGCACTAGGCGGGTGTGACCGGGCGGCAGAGGATGCTCACTCCTCCATGACACCTGATCCCACCTCTAAATTTTGAGGTCCGCTCTGCTCCTGATTTGTATCCTTTCATTGGACTTTCGAGATTGAATACTGTTCGTTATCTTCATATTTCAGTTAAAACCATTAAGGATACTTTAGAAAAATCATGTTAAATAAGGTTTTCCAAACAATTGTTTAACAACTATGCACCAGAATCAAAACTTTTGAGATTTACAAATTACCTCATTGACAATATATATATGTAGCCTTTGGAGACGGCGTCTTCCAACAATCTGTTGATATTTCGATGGACACTAATTGTGCTCATTTATTAGCCATCCCGATTTTATATTCTTATGAAGCAGAATTTATTAAAAAACTTTTACAGGAGAACAATAAAACTCTTGATGTGGTTTTCAATTCAACATTCCGATACAACAATTTAGTTATTTATAATTCAACTCGATATATCCCGGTGAACTCGAAATAAAGTACAAACAATATCTGCTACATCGGCTTCATATTAGGATATTTTATTGTCTATATATGGAGAGCAATGGTCAACAAATAGCTTAAATATATGATAAATGGGGTGACTTAAACTTTTCCATCGCCAACTTTCCCTATTTATGTAGTAATGTTCCACAGTCACCTGCATAAGGTATTGATGTCTTCCAAATGATTCGATACTAAATAGCATGTTGGTCGTGTTTCCCATCAAATGTGAGGCAATTGTTTTTATATCATTTTGACTACGGATTACTCCGTTTACCTGATCTATACAGATCGCTCAAGGTGGGTGTGACTGGTCGACAAGGGATACTTACTCCTCCAAGGGACCTGATCCTACCCTTGGTAAGAGCATACAGGTGTAACGGGGATCTCAGTTTTCATAGAATCTCACTGTGAACTTATGATTCATATCAGTATTCACCCAAAGCTGTATTTTACAATCGACGGCTTACTTTGACATTATATACGGAGGTACGGAATTGATAAGAAAACTCAAGTTGTGCTATAAATTTGGTGTTTGGGTCGCTAACATGATTTACCGGTATACCATCGACACACGAGATAACGGGAGACAGAATAGCATAATAAAAATATTTTATTTGTGAGGGGTAGTATCTCCTTTTTATCTCATTTTCTAAAGGAATCAAATAAGAAAAAACACACAATCCGGACGGAAAACTATTTGTCAAGGAGGGAATTTAAGGGAGAGGGTTGAAGATACGGTGGCTACCGTTCCCTTCCTAGACAACGTATGTTCTTTGAAATGACTTATCATTATCTTTTAATTAACTTTAAGGTAAATATTCATATTGCAAAATTTATATTGTCCTAGCGTGAAATTAAGCCGTCGACAGTAAAAGTTAGCGCTTCTTGCAAAAGTCCATTTGCCTACCTCTGTGTTTGTTCATGTGTTGGTTAATTATGGACAACACTTTTACATTTATTTTGAATATTTAGTGCTTCATCTCTATCACAAGCAGGTAGATTTTGCGTGCAATGTAGAGCGAAGACGAATAGATCACTTTATCATTTGCCTAGAGGTCAATCTGTCTGTCCATTCGTAAGTACATGGTGTCCTTGAAACTAAGAGAAGTGGATATCTAATACGTCTACTGGTACCACAAGGTCATTCAGAGTTATTTACGTTGTGTTTAAACTTTCTCTTTTTGATTTTTGTTTAGATTATTTTATGCAGGCAATATGCACAGTACCTTTTAATCCGTATAAGATAAAGAATTTTGATTTTAAGCAATTGCATTGCATATGACAAGACTTTCTTTTTGGCTATAAGGGCTTGGAACACGTGAAATTAACTTGAACCTAGTCCACTTTCAATTTCCATTTCTCAAGTAATAATTAAGGCTTTAATACATGTATTTAGCAAAACTATTGCATACTTCAAGACCTTTACAAGCAGAGCGCCAGGGTTATTGACAATGTGACCATGAATCTGATCTTTGTTTCTAAAAATAAGAAATATTTTCCAAATGTCTCATTTAAAACAAAAAGAGGTAGAACTTTGATACTAAGCATGTCATCAATTGCATGCTATGACCTTTTAGAAAATGAGAGGTTATGAAGAAAAGCTAACTTCTAAAGGGTCCACTCTTTGGCTTCCTTTATCCGATATCATGATCATTGCGTCCATAAATAACAGGGTGACATTTCAACAGAGATAAAAAGAGTTTGAATTTAATATGTATACACAAAAATCCATGTAATCATTTTCTTAAGGTGTCGCTCATTTGTATATTTTTAAAGTAATATAAGGTGAGCATTGTGGCCTGTAATATTTGAACTGCATTTCCTCTGGAATATACTAGGATCTAGCTGATATTTTAAAATTACAAAAATGATATATTGCTGCACTTTAAATTTTTATTGGAAAGTGTAGTATGTCGATGTATAAAAATATATTTAATATCACGTCGTTAAATATTTACTAAAGAAACGAACCACGATAATCAGTACTGTTTCAATCTTTCTCTCGGGTTGTTTCTACACAATCTGTCAATTGCAAAAGAAATTAAATTTTATCATCAGGAAATAATTAAACTAAATAGCTGTATTCTTTATTATATATACATGTATATATATTATAGTCGCCCGCGTGGCGCAGTGGTTAGAGCGTCTGCTCCAGAGTCGCGAAGTAAGGAGTTGATCCTTACGTCGCGGGTCTGAATCTCACTGTGGGACGTGGAGACCGGTCCTTCGGATGAGACCGTATAAACCGAGGTCCCGTGTCGCAGTAGGTGCTGGCACGAAAAAGATCCCTCACTGCTCAATGGCCGTAAGTGCCAAGTATAGGACAAAATTTGCAGCTCTCCACCGGCAAGTGGAGGCGTCTCCATATGAGTGAAAAATTCTCGAGAGGGACGTTAAACAACATATAAACAAACAAACAAACAAAACATATATATATTATATTCTGTTGTTGAACTCATTCGTATATTTTAGTGTGTTTTTCTACCGTTTAAAAGAAAGAATAGATACAAAAACATAACGTTAAGTTTAAAACAAACTAGAAGTGTTGTACCTTATGTAAACCAGCACTCTCTATGTTTGGTAATGGTTGGCATGATATGTTTAACGTAAGGTGTTGCGGCACTGTCCAATTCCTTGATAAAACTTCAGTAAAGCATGGATGTACCTGCATCAAATCCAGGCATTTGAAGTTTAAATGACACCACTTTTCACATCATATGGTTTAAAAGCAAAGTAAATGTACATAGAGAACTGCATGGCTTTTATATAGAATAATAATAAAATTATCCATATGCATATGAACAATGCAAATACTAAAGTAAAAAATACTGAGTATCTACTGTATTTAGGATTTAAATGATTTGGTTCTTATTTAACTTACCAATTTAGGTGACAATAGCGGACACTCAGCTGCATTTTTCCCAATATTCATCAATGTATTAAAGCATTCAGAGGGCCCAACCTCCATAATCAAACGAAACAATTCACCATTCACCACCTGAAATACAGATTCCTCAAAATCATTGTATTTTATTGGTACGCAGTAAAAAGGCCTTTTTTTACAGATACATGCAAAAGTATTAAATCATTTAAATATTAAAAGTCATTAGAAATTAAGAAGCTTGAAAGGGGCCTATGTGTTTATAATATTAGTATCTGATACATATACAAATAGAAGACTTCATTTCGGTTCAACTAATAATTATAAAAAAGCCTTCCTGGTAAATAAATAAACAAAAAATGATAATGAATAAATAAATAAAAATAAAAACGACGAACTACATACTTTTTGATATTTATACTTCTAATAAATATATATTGATTTAAGATCAGCATTAAAGTAATCGAAGCAAGGTGTTCTTATCAACGAAGTTTTAGTTTCAAGTGTTCATTATTTATGTATACAATAGTATTGTAATTTCGAAGAAATATAGAATCTTAGACGAACGTATGCACTGATAAACGCAATACAGCAAAGGAACAATCGTGTCCAAACTGCTCTGTACGTATAAAAGGTGTATACCTTCTCCTTAAGTTTATCAATTGAATGACCCAAAGTTGTGACTAGAGATAAGTGAAAAAGACGAATTCAGAAGAAAGAAACAATTGCTGGTCTAAAGAAAAAAATAAGAAAAAAACTTTTAATCCAATTTTTCGTTAAAGAAATTATACCATTCGCTATCTTTACTACATGTACTGTTGGTTGGACTTACATAAAGATTCTATGTACTGGGTACCTGTTCTGTGGCGTTAGTGATTTTGTAGATGACCTCTCTCAGCACGTCTTCCCCAAATCCATTTTGCAGGTTGATGGACTCGATGCCAACGAATGACGCCTTGATTACACGTGGGTCTGTCACATTGACGACTTTCTGTCCGCCTGGAGGAGGCGGGGGTTTATCGCCTATAAAGACACTGTGATGTCATTTGATGCACAACTACATTGTAAATGTATTACATACATTTATAATGTGAGATACATACATGTACAACAGTCTGTATAATTCTAAACGTATTGTTTATTCAACAAAGAAATAGTAACTAACGAATACATCCCAAATAAAGTATTGAAATATAATACCCGGTATTCATTTACAGAAGAAAGATAAAGATTGGGTTTAGATCCTGCTACATATAGAGAAAATATGAAGGTATTTTACGTATTCAACATGAATTTTGTCTTCAAATAAAATAAAAAAAAATGTGCAAAGTTTATTGCTGTGCTCTGCAGAAATACTTAAGGTTTGCGTCTTCGTACTTTCAAAAACAGTTTTTCTATGATAGATTAACCAAAATATAACAAAACGAAACACGATATCCGGAGAGGTAACACAATAAGGCAAATTAAGTAAATACGTCTGCGGCTTTTCAGTTTGAATCAGAGTCGTGAGACATTAAATTAGGATGCTAGCAGGTGCAGTGTTAATTACTCGATTTTCATTCTGGTTAGCTCAGCTTAGTCATCAACAGCTTCTTAGGTTAGTTCGCATGTAATTCTTACATGAAGATACGCTTCTTGAAATTGAGAGTGATTTTTTTCCTCTTTCCTTTGAACAAGAATGTCTGCAAAACCCTAAAAATTGTCACTAAACATAACGATTATATTTGCATGATAAGAAACAAACTAAAAGCTTATTCTACACCATATAGTGTGTACAAAATTTGAGCCCCCCCCCCCCCCCCGCAAAAAAAGATCGCAAGTTCTTACTAATTAAGCATTACTTTGTATTTTGAAAATCACCTGGTTCCTGGGTACTCCCAAAACAAATGTACCTATTAAGGCGAAAAGGACAAAGAAAATCTTCATTGCTGTAAGACGTCTATAAGATCTAATTGTATGATAAGACAAGTAGTCGTTCTACTTTTTTTTGCTGCCGACCTTGACATTGGCACTATATATATTGTCACGATAACAAGGTTTCGTTCAGATCTAGGACATGTAATTGAATTCTTGAATTGCACGAAACCTTTTGGTTTTTTTTTTCAACAGACTGAGCCAAAAAAAAAATTCTAAGAGGCCCAAGGATCCACAGAAGTATAAATAAAACAAATACAGATAGATGAAGACATATTGCTCAAAATCAAGAGAAATATAATGATCAGAAATCAGCATAATAGTTAGTCTAGTACTCAGTAACAAATCATATGAAGCAGATCTATTCATTTACCTGTACTTGCCAGTACTAATAATGTATTTTCACTGTTTAATCTATAGAGCCCCTTCACCACCAGAACTTTTAATCCAGAGACCAAGAATTTCACAATTTTTGAAAGAGATATCCTTGTACACCATAAATAAGCAATTAGTTTCTCTACTAAAAACATAGAGGCAGGTTAATGTTTTTAAAGAATTTCTGAATTTTTACTATATGATCAATAAAGCCCCACCCTCATTCCAGGGGTCATGAATTTTACAAATTTGAAAGAAACACCCTTGCTTATTATAATCATGCATTTAGTTTGTTTGCTAAAAACCCAGGAAGAGAGAAGGTTTTTAAAGAATATATGCATTTTCACTATATGATCAATAAAGCACCGCCCTAGTTCAAGAACACCAGACCCAGGGCCATATATTTCACAATTTCACGCACGTAGTTTGTTTACTAAATACCCAGGAGCAGAAAGGAAGATTTTCAACGAATAAATGCATTTTTACTATATTATCAACAGAGCCCGCCATAACACAAAAACCCTTAAACCAGGGGCCATTGCTCATCATATTCATGCACATAGTTTGACTGCTTAACACTCTAGACAGAGAAGAGGATTTTCAAAGAAATACATGTAATGCCTTTTTACTCTATGGTCGATGGAGACCCGTCCTAACACAAGAATCCCTGACCATGGAAAAGGCAGCCTTGCTTATTATTATCAAGCAATTAGTTATTTACTCGGAGCAGAAAAGAAGATTTTCAAAAAAAAAAAAAAATGCATTTTCACTACACAATTAATAGAGCCCCGCCTTAACACCAAAACCCACTACCCAGGGGCCATGGAATTCACAATATCGGAAAAATGACGCTTGATCATCATAACATTGTACTTAGTTTATTTGCTTAATTTCAAGGAGCAGAGAAGCAGATTTTCAAAGAAATAAATACATTTTCCATATATAATCAATAGAGCCCTGCCCTAACACCAAAACCTCTGACCCTGGGGCCGTGAAATTCACCATTTTTGAAAATGCACCCTTGCTTTTTTTAAAAAATATTTTATACTTTTTAATACCCAGGAGAAGAGAAGATTTTCAAAGAAATAATGCTTTTCACTACCTAGTTCATAGTGCCCCCTTCCACAGAACCCCTGACCCCAAGGTTATGAAATTCACAATTTCGGAAAAGGCATTCTTGCTCATCATGCACTTGATTGTTTTCTATTATACGCAGGAGGTGAAGAATAGATTTTCAAACAAGAGGCCCATGGGCCACATCGCTCACCTGAGCACATTGGCTAGGCAAAAGCACAAATCAGTTCAGTATTGAAAAGATTACCTGGGGGTGGGGGTGGGGGAGGGGGGCTTGAATTTCAAACTACCTGATGATGCTTCCATGTCAATATAACAAATGGCTTTATTGTACTTGAGAAGATTTTTAAAAAAATGTCCCATATATTCCTTTGTAAAAATTTGATCC